>NC_090832.1:63144285-63451250 GCF_028021215.1 Eschrichtius robustus | reverse complement strand
CACCATAATCATGCTTAGGTCATTATTGTTTGATTGTCCATACTATCTTTGAAAATGTGTTTCATATATTCATTTTGAGTTTAATTCAGACAAAGAGCATGATATTTCACTAAAACAAAGGGCTGGAAATGAGTTTTCAGGATTTTTTAAAAAATGATGTTCACATACTTAGGGACCAAAATCAGTACAGTGCACAACTGGGAAATATGTTTGCCAAAAATATGCTGTACTTTAGCTTCTCAGACTCAGAAAACAGAGAGGTCTTGGAATAGTTCTGACCATCTTAGATGTGTGAAACATTCCTCCAGCTTTTATATAATTGTAATATCCGATTGCTCAAGGGAAGAAGTGATATGGTTGGCAAAATCCAGTCTTGCATCTCAACATTCAGCATAGCTTAGTAGATTATTACAGCACATAAATGATATGAAAACAAACAAAAAGATATAGTAAAAAAGCCCTATGTTATGGGACATCTTATCTAAACTGATGATTCTCGTGAAGTAAATTCATGAAAACAAAGCAGCTGCACCAAATCATGTGAGTCGGTAAAATGTGTGTGTTTTGCATACGTTTCCCCAAATGGTCTAATTCAGAGAATAATATTTCAGTAACTAGCAACCAAGAGGGAAAAACCAAAATGGATTAGCACGTCTAGTGTAATATCTTAACCAGCGCATTTTGTGACAGGATTAGTACGTTCTATAACACAAAGCACAGTTGACAAGATGCCTAATATATAATCCAGTCTATTTACTGTGTCTAGGATAAATAATATAATTTTGTTATTTTTCAAAGCTGACCTGGTCTTTTCCTATCATTCTTGTTACAATAATTATTCTTAATATACTCTTAATATATCAATTATTAATAGTTTTACTTGAAATATAATAACTCCAAAACCTGAAAATTTTAAATAGATAGCAATAAGTGGAATTCTGCATATTTTTAGTTTAGTTTTACTTATTTTGGGGGTGTTCTTTATTATACTATCTTCAAAGAATATTTATTTTTATATTGTATAAAAAGGAAAGCTTGATTCACTTATTTTCTGGGCATATTTTTTTTTTTTTTAGAATATAGATTTAACTTCAAAAAGAAGTAACATGCAGGCAATTGCTAGTACTGAGGTAATTGCAAGAGAATTTAGCTCCTATGAATGAATTCATGTTCCTTTTCCTGAATGATTCATATAAGAGAGTACAGAGAAAATTACAGATAATTCTGCTGACCTATGCTTATGTTGAGTATACATGAAGAATGGGAAAGAAGCCAGAATGTTGGAAACAAAGAAATGTCCCAATTTAAAAAAGTGTTTCACAAGAAATCACTGGGGTCAGATCTTATTTGTCTTTTAATGGGGTTATTAGATCATGAGAGGCCATTCACAGGCATTTCTAGATGTTTTGGCATAACATTTTTCAAAGCCTTTCATAATAAATGTGAAAAAAAATGGAGTATGGGAGTTAGAAGGAAATACTCTTAAGTAGCTTCATAATCGATTGAAAATCCTGGGCTATGAATGTGGGAAGGTCATTTTGGAGAGAAATCTTATCACTGTCCTCTTCAAAATGTTTATCCAGGACTTGACTGAGACACCATTGGCGTCCTTATATATGTTCAGCTTGGCACAAAGCTGGAGGGCATAGCTGATATTCAGATAGCATAATTATATGCAAAAAAAATTATTTTTACAAGTTCAGTTGATGGTTCATATCTAATAAAGAGAACTTTAGTAAAGATAAAAATCAATTCCTATTTCGTTTCAAAATCCACTACAAAGCTAAAGGAAAGGGGAAGTATTGTTCTAACTTAGTGAGACAATCACAGGGGAGATACAGAGCTTTGGATGAGAGAATTGTCTTTCATGTCATGAGAGAATGACTTCTCAGTCATTTTCTTAATTCTCTGAATTAAGAAGTTAAATAATCATACCTCTACCTCCGAAGTTAAATAATCCTATGTTTATTATACCATATATATTTGGGAATTGTTTGGAAAGCATTTATGAATAAAACTTTTTCTATCTCTCTGAGCATCTGGGTGAATACAAGTTCCTTGTCCATGAAGAGATTACTCTTTGGTCTCTGACTCTCTCCAGAATGATCATGGTATAACTCAACTCAGGAAAAAAAAAAAAAAAAAAAAAAGTTCTTCAAATTCTCCTGAAGCTAGAAAACTTCCTCTATTGCAAGTAGTCAATTCATTTTAATGTTGGAAAAAGCATGTGTCTGCTTTTACTTTTATAGGAACTGGTTCTATGTCAGCTATTACTATAGGAAATGTATTGTGCTCCTTTTACTCAAATAGAATAATCACAACAGTCGTTTTAATGCATATCAAATATAAAGGTATAATCATAATTTTGGTACTAGAACCCATTTTCAGGCATTTAAAAAAGTCTAATTTTTAATAAAACAAGTTTCCGTGTCGGCAGTAAGGTCAGTTGGAAATGGATTTATTACAAATGATATTTTTCAAATAAAATTGGTGCTTACCTTTGATGTAAAAAAATTAGAAGAATTATAACATGGCAAGCATATTGATCTTATTAGAACATTCCTCCCACTGAGGAACTAAGTTTAAAGTTCTTAAATAACCCAGTTAGGGACCTTTAAGAGAGAAAGAGAAAAGAAAAAAAAAAAAAAAAAAACCTGGCCAAATGATGACTAATTAGAATGACAGGCATTCTTCTAACTCATGGGGCAGTACAGTACCTAAGCAGTAAAAATAGTGTCTCATTAGTCCTTTAAACATTATTCCCAGGTTTCTGTGAAATTGATATTTAATCACTTTCCCAGTGTATAGCAGGCCCTTATTACACTGGGAAGACATGGGGAGTGAAAAGTTTATAAAATTTCTGTCAATCTCTTTTCAATTTGAAGAATGATTCATTATAATGGGCCACCAGTGGCAGAGGGATGCTGAATGGGAGCCTGTAATTAACTTTACTTCCTGCTTATTGATGGCATTTGCTTGGTACTGAGATTAGATGGTGTATCTGGGGAGCTGTACCCTGTGGATCATGCTGTACAATACTCTAAACTACATCTAAATCATATCTACACATGTGTTCCTCACAATTCTAGATAGAGGTTTTATGAAACTCGGGGCTCTTTTAAAGTACTTGGAGACTAAATTTGTTACTCAGAATAGCGCATATAGGTAAAATTAGTGTCTAAATGAGGAAAACGTGTGTCTAACTTAGGGGGCAACTCTGTAAAGAACAAAAATTGACCTAAAGAGGACACAGCACAACAATTGCCTTTTTAAAACTGTCATTGCATTTAATTACTATTCTTTTAGAAGTGTTCAATACTATTTCGCTCTTATTCGATGCTTAAAATAAAATTATGGTTATGAGAGCTATTTCATTTTGTCATTAAAGTTTAGTTTCATGTGCATATATAAGAAAAGTTAATCCAGCAACCTCCACTTCCCCCTCCAAAAAAGACTCCACTTCCCCCTCCAAAAAAACAACACAAAACAAAACCGAAGAGTATTTTCCCACACTTAACCAAAGAAAATAGTAAAGGGTGAAAACCCTAAGTTCTTTCATTCCATGGCAAATCTTGTGATAGGTCTTTCCGTAAGATGTTAGGATGGGCGTTTTTATTTTCTGTCCTAATAAGTTCTCTATATTTTATACTTCTGAAAGAGAAACATAATCTTGGCATATGTGCCGTACCTCATACCGTTGAGTTTATCCATTTTTGGTTTCCCATTCTCAAAGCCCCTCGGCATTTCCTGCGAAACTAGTACAGGGTGTTGTTCTTCTCGAGCTCATGTTCTAATGTGGGTAAGGACATGAAAACCTCTGTACTGATAAAACAATGCAGTGAGTACTTTTCTAGCAGGTAGTACAACTTCTTCAGTAAGTGTTAGAGTATTCAGAGCATCTGAGGCTCAGAAAGGAGTAGTGTCAACAAATATTTTAAAGTAACTCAAGAATCTTCAATTTGTTCTTTTACTATGGCCTGGCAGAATGTATTATTCTGGAAATCGGGAAACAGATTCTGCTATAGTTACACTAAGTGAAATTGGGTAAATAATGACACTAAAATTTAATTAAGTGAAACATGGAAATAGATTTTTGCCTTGACTGAAAAATAGGAATTTATAAAAAGTCTTCCTGAATATTGCATTATTACTTAAAGTCCCCTCCAAATACTTTTGAATTAGTGTTTTTATACAGGTCAAAATTTTAAATAAAATGTATAATACTCATTATAACCATTCAACTTCCGTGACAGTATCATAGCATTAGCAAAACCTTCTCTAATACTGTGCTATAGCTTTTACAAATCATGTGCTGAAAGCAAGACCTAAATTTCACAATGTGCATTCCACTTTTCTATTAAGTGAGAACCCTCTAAAGACCACAAAGGGGCCAAATTATCTAAAATATTAAAGGCTTATTATATTTCTACTAAATTATCAATTTTGTAAAACAATTAAACAGGGAAAGCCAATTAGCGTAAAAGTAGTCTTTAGAGTATAATCATTAGTTAGAAGCTCGTTTGATAAGGTTAAGTCCAAATCTAATAAGTTAAACCCCCAGCAGAACCATAACAGAGCCTTAGTGGCAGTTTTTAAGAGTCTCATTCTCTACATAGAAACCACAAAAAATTAAGGAAATTGAAAAAAAAGTTATTTTTGCCATAATCAACATAATCTCTATAGAGCTAAGTCAAGTAAGAATCAGGGTAGTTTCTTAATTACAATGACTAGAAATTTGTTTGTACTATTAATCAAAATTATTATTCTAGTTTCTTCCAACAGAGTACTAAGGACTACAGGTTAAAGAAGTATAGGAAGAGGAGATGCAATATATAGTAAAGCAAATGCTTCGTAACTTTGGGGCAAACAAAAGAACATTAGTACAGTGAGAACGCACAAATCTGATTTACATGATTATCACTGTACTGTAACATTATCAGTCTCTGTTAGCTCTGCCTTATTTATGTTAGGAAAATATTCTTTAAGTAAAAATAAAACATATTAAAGGAGAAGTTAGGTGGTTTATATGAATATATTTGTTTACCTAATTGTGAACTCATCTAAATATTGAAACAAAATTTCTCGATTACTAAACCTATTATTGTCCACAAAGAATTGGACCATTTTCAAGAAAAGAAGACGCAGCCTACTAAATGCTAACCTATTGACCCATCTGAATAAACAAAAGTCACCTACTCTAGAATACAGGGTTTTTAAAATGCATATATACATATAAAGCTTGAAATAACATCACCTTATTTTAATTTTTGCCCCAGCTACATACATTTTACTTAACTATTACATGAATAGACATGAATGAAAAATGATGTATTACAGATCAGAAAAATAATGTTCTCGGTTCAACATTTCCTTCCACCCTTAGAACTTCTGTCTTTTGAATTCTGAAGGAAGTAGAGCAGTGACATAATCTGATCATCTACCCATCACTACATCCACATTCAAAAAAGAACAGGTTGGTCCTTGGGGAACACTGGTTGATGACACCATCTCCTGCACAACCCTACACAAAAATGATCATCTTCAAGCAGTTATGTAAGCCTTATAAACAGTTATCTGCCTCTTCCTATTCATTTTATTTCTATATTTCTTGTGCATATATTTTATGATTCAATTTTAAATACTGCTATAATTTAGTCATATATTTTGACATCTTCATTTTTAAGTATCAATCTTTGTTATATTAAAGCATTTTGAGTGGCTGTTTTGTTCTTTCCTGGTATTAGTGTTCTGAAGCTACATCTCATTAATACAGTTGAATAAATAATCATGCCAGACCCCTCAGGTAATTAAAAAATAAAATAAAATGAGCATCTGTTTGTACAAATTCATAATGTGAGTGATAATATGCAGGTTAAAGGTTAACACAGAAAAAATGGACATGGTGCGTGAACACAAAATAAATTATTACGTGGCTTTGTAATTTTATTGCTTCCGTTTAGTTAATTATGCTGTATATCAAACTAATAGTTAAATAGGCAAGCTGTACTTCAGTGTCCTATTCATACAACTATAAATTACTCCATACATCTAGAATTGTGATTAGCCATAAATCTCACAGCAAGGTATAATAACAAAACATAATTTTGCCTCACTACTTGAAGACTTCACAAATGTACTTTTAAAATATATTTCAAAGGAGGGCTTCCCTGGTGGCGTAGTGGTCGAGAATCTGCCTGCTAATGCAGGGGACACGGGTTCGTGCCCTGGTCTGGGAGGATCCCACATGCCGCGGAGCGACTGGGCCCGTGAGCCACAACTACTGAGCCTGCGCGTCTGGAGCCTGTGCTCCGCAACAAGAGAGGCCGCGACGGTGAGAGGCCCGCGCACCGCGATGAAGAGTGGCCCCCGCTTGCCGCAACTAGAGAAAGCCCTAGCGCAGAAACGAAGACCCAACATAGCAATCAATCAATCAATAAATCTTTAAAAATATATATATATATTTCAAAGGAAATGACTGACTCTAGCAGTCATAGCTTAATAAATTTAAATACCTCAATATGTAGGAAAAATATTTCTGTTACCTATGGCCGCATAATAGATTTCCTCAAAACTTAGTGACTAAAACAACCTTTATTTGCTCACAGTTCTGCAATTTGGGCAGCAACAGCTCGTCTGTGTTCCATATGGCATCAGCAGGGTGGCTTTCCTGGAGCTGAATAATCCACTTCTTAGAAGGCCTCTCTCACATTTCTGGAAAGTTAGCACAGGCTGCCAACTGGGAACTCAGCTGAGGCTGCTGTGCAGGGTCTTGGTTATTCTTTATGTGGTTTCTCCAGTTGAGTAGGTTGACTTCCTCCCAGTATGGTGGAGGGGGCCTCAGGGTGGCCAGACTTCTTATTCAATACATGTTGGCAGGTATACCTCAGAGCACAAAAGCATAGCATGCTAGGCCTACTTAAGGCTTTGATCTTCGACAGGCACACCTTCAATTCTTCTGCCTTCTCTTAGTTAAAGCAGGTCAGGAGCCAAATGAGATTCAGTGGGAGGGGACTGCACAGATGTATGAGGCCCTAAAATATATATTCAACCTCCACAAATAATCCCCTATACAATTTCTCGAAGTGTAAACCAATATGTTTCTAGTTGGTATCAATTTCATTTCAACTTAATGTAAATACATATATATGACCAGATTTTCCAAGAGCTTAATAACAAGGTAGCTAACCTTAAATATCTTTTATTAAAAATCAATGAAAAAAAAAATCAATGAAAAGTCCTAGGACAGAATTCTATATATTCCACCCATATTTCCCATCTAATTAAGTTTTTAGCTCTACCTATCATGGTGTAGAATTAACCCAGTTGGCAATAGAAGAAAGCTGATGTAGCCACTGAGGTCCCGTTACTTGAGGAGATGTAAGAATACCTATGTCCTCTTTATCAGATTACACAGCAATTCCAATTTTTTCACACTCTTTTCCTTCAGTATACAGTACTGTTTATGTTCATCAAAAGCAATAATGTTGAGATAAGTTCTATCTTTAAAAGGTAATTCCGGGCTTCCCTGGTGGCGCAGTGGTTAAGAGTCTGCCTGCCAAGGCAGGGGACACGGGTTCGAGCCCTGGTCTGGGAGGATCCCACATGCCGCGGAGCAACTAAGCCCGTGAGCCACAACTACTGAGCCTGCGCGTCTGGAGCCTGTGCTCCGCAACAAGAGAGGCCGCGACAGAGAGAGGCCCGCGCACCCCGATGAAGAGGGGCCCCCGCTCGCCGCAACTGGAGAAAGCCCTGGCACAGAAACGAAGACCCAACACAGCCAAAAAAAAAATAAATATAAATTAATTAATTAATTAAAGAAACGTTTAAAAAAAAATACTTTAAAAGGTAATTCCTTAGAATTTTATGCAGTCAAAGATGATAAACTTAAGTATAAATACTTATTTAATGGTAAATTACTGGATGAAGTTAAAATGTTCCAGCAGTTTTCAAGATTTAGAAACTTGGACAATCAAGGTATCTGTCCATTGCTAGTCCAAACAACACAGGTTGTACTGAGGCAAAGTTGATGGCAAAACTGAACACTGCCTTGAGTGGAAGGTGTTGTAAAACATAGGGAACATGTAAAATATGTGAATGCAGAAGAAGTTGGGAGAGGTGAGTGAGAGGAGAAGTGAGAATTAGTACCCAAGAGAAGAGCTGCAAAGAAACTCATAACATGTAACATTTATTGTGCATATATTATATATCAAGCACATCACTTATATCATTTACCAAATTAGAGTAAGCCTGCAACCCACCACCAATTATAATACTTACACAAAGAAAAAAGAGAAAGAGATGAGAGGAGGCAATAACTGGCCAAGTGGAAGAGAAGGAGCGAAGTCTGAGCAAATGCCTATAAGCGGGGTCATTATTCACAGCTTAAGCCTCAGCGTTCCCTGGGTAGTTACTAGTGCACAGGCTAGAATGCATTAGAAGGAATCATTGGCAAAATTAGAGAAACTCATGGAAGATGGGAACTAATTTGTGGGAGTGGGTGAAGAACTTGGATTCAGACACAATGAGTTTGGGTTAACATGGTAGTTAGTGCAAATATATGGTAAAGAAAGTGGTATAGAAATTGAGAACCAAAATTAGACAAGAGATAATAATTAGAGAAACATAAGCATAGCATCTCAAGGACAAAATCACCTCACAAAGGAAGAAAGTAGAAGTAAAAGAACAAAGTTACAAGGGGTCAGGATTGAGGAGAACATAATTTGCAAGGGGAGGAGAAGGAAAAGGAATGAGTGGAAAAGAGGAATTGTAAAAATAAGAAAAGAACAAACGTATAGCGTCATAGACAAAAAAATACAGAAACGTGGCCAGCACTATGAAGCACAATTAGGACTGAGGAAGGATGACATTGCCTGTTTAATTTTTATTCTGGAATAATAGCTTCCGTGTGATTCATTTGGATGTGTTTTTCTAATACATCTTTATGGCAACAGCTCAGTTTCATAATATATTAATCTACTGTATTTCTCAGGGAGTATTTCTCTAATATATTTCTCTAATGGCAGTACTGTCCAATATACTGTAGATGTTTTAGCAAATTTAGTTTTAGTTTAATTAGAGAATTAAAACACTTCCTGACAGTAATATACTGACTTCACATCAAATAATCTATATTTTCTTACACAGTATAAACAATAACCTGAATAATAGCATTATACACTTAATAACAAAAATAAACAATTAAGAATGTTCTATCATTTTCCCTTAAAAATCACATCTTCATGATCTTGATCCTTGATACTTATGAGGACAAATCACCCCATAGTGTAGCCAGAATAAGAGAACTTTCACTGAGAGACTATTTGCATTTAAGAACACAGTTATTGTTTTGGTATTGCCCTATACTATTTAAAAATACATGAAAATATAGTTTAAATAAATACTTTGATTTTTGTAGCCTTTTAGAGAATCTAGGACAGTGACCATTTTATTGAGCATATACTGTATACCAGTCACGCTTCTAAATTCTCTACATATATTACCTTACTTTAATCCCCACAAAATTCTATTGAGGCAAATACTATTGTTATCTGCATTTTATAGAGAAGGAACATAAGGCTCAGAAAAGTAATGATTTGCTCAAGGTTTCCGTACAAGAAAGTGGTAGAATCATGTTCATATTCAGACTGCCTGTTGAGTTGTATTCTTTACCATCCCGGATGATAAAATATCAGATGACAAGGTGAGCTGGCCTTTTAACTGTCCTGCCAGAAAAATTTAGGGGAAAGGATAGCCCTGAGTTGTCATGTGGTATGTAGTTATAAAAACACCTTGTTAGAGCCACTAGGGAATTGACTTGATATGCATCAGAGAAGGCTCTTTGGTACTCAGAGAACCATTAAGGAATTCATCCTAAAGATCTAGAAACCAAAGACTTCTTCAGAGCAGCTGCCCTCCAGGGAAACTAATGAGAAAATGAACTTTCTCTGCCCTTCCGCACTCCCTTACTTGGTAGGTCAGAACCCGGCAACCCTGTGAATGACCTAAGCCTTCATTCTATTTCAACATTGAATTTAAGTACTTCTGATAAGGCTAAAGAATTCACAAAGGACCAAAGGATCAATCAATCAAATAACTTCTTAAAAACATTTATGGAAAAGAGTAAGTTCCATCTTTGCCCTTTATGACCACAACTAATCTCTACAAATCTCCCATGTACAATGACTTCACCTAACCCCTAGTCCTCGAATTCATCCTTACCATTGTCTTACTTCTTGATCCTGTGACTTTCCGTGGTATGGCCTCAAACAGGCAAGAGAGATATGTAATAAATAT
This sequence comes from Eschrichtius robustus, assembly GCF_028021215.1. NCBI lineage: Eukaryota > Metazoa > Chordata > Mammalia > Artiodactyla > Eschrichtiidae > Eschrichtius > Eschrichtius robustus. The sequence goes on along the minus strand of NC_090832.1, from coordinate 63,440,957 downwards.
GAATAAATTAAATGAATAAATGCATAATATCTAACAATACTAAATGATTTATGTATCTGTATTTTTAAATGGAAACTCACTTCTTTTAGCTTTTAATCAAATTCATGTGTTTGTTTATTGAAAATATATTTAGAAAGTTTAAAACCTCTTATAAACCTACTCTATAATTTGACTCTCCAATTGCTAAAACAAATTAATTTTGACACATATTTTTGAACTCAGAAACACACACATACACACTCAACACACACATTCAAGTGCTTATTTAACCGAATGCATAGACTTAAAGTATTTAAATGGCTGAACAGTTTACTATCATCTTCATTTGCTGTACTTTTCAAGCAACTTAAAGTACATTTAAGGTATAGATTATTTGATCAACTGGATGAACATTTTTGTCTGCCTATAATTTAATTATTGTAAGTAATTATGTATGAACATCTTTGGACATACGTATTTGCACATTTCTATTATCCTTTGATTTTTTACACACAGTATTGTTCTTTTAAATGGACATGGTTTACATGTCCACTAACATTGTTTTCAAGGAAGCAGAGACTCACACCTTAACAAGGAGTGGACATTAATAATCTTTTTAAATGTTTGAATAGTTCCTTGTTCATTTCAGTGAGATTTTAAAAGTCATGGGAAGTAAAGAAATGAAACAATTGGCATCTCAAAACTAGAAGTCAGAAGAATTTGTTACACTAATTTGAAGTGCTTTTATAATCCTTATTCATTTTTATTAAAAAATGTCAAAAAATGCTGTTATTCGATAGAAAATGTATTTTCTATCAGAGTTTTGTTAAATGACATAAACCTAGTAGTTTTGCAATTTAAAAGAACACAGATTTTTCCTGTATTTGTATCTTTTTTTAGAAGTTCATCGGGCTTTTATAAATATTTTTAATGTACGTAAAATCAAAGCATCAAATACTTGACAATAAAAGGGAAAATTGCATTCTAAATGTATATCTTTACTCATAAGCAAGTGCTGTATCCCAGGTCTGTAAAAGTGAAATCGAGACGATGAAGTTATCCCGCCGCTTTGGTGCTGGTACAGCAGTGCCTAGGGTAGGATCCTGTTAACTGAAGGCAAACACAAACATGTTCCAACTTCAGCAAAGGACATAACGGCAACTTCTCCCCTGAGTGTAGCTATTATTGTTCCAAAGCAAACACTAATGGAAAGCTCCAAGGAAAGAACTGCCAAGCGGAAAAAAGAAAAGAGCCAAAAACAAAATAAGAGACAGGGCATTTCTTTCTGATGCCTCAGACAGACTTCAATCTTTCCTTCCTTCTGACTACCCTTAAGAAGGAGCCCAAAACAGCTGCTACCTCGAACAAATCTGCAAAACCTTCATGGCAGAAACCAGTGCTTCCGTAGTGCCTATCCACGTTCTTGTAAAAAGCTCGCTTCTATTTCTGAAGAATGTATTATTATGTGTGCTTATGTATATTTTTGTATATATGGTATAAATATACATAAGCACAAGTAACATATATATATATATATATATAAGCACATAAAATATATATAGGAAAGTGCATATATATATATACAAAATATATGAGTACATATCTAAATATAAATAAATGCTTATATGTGTAAATACGTAGTATTTATTATATATGTATTTATATGTACATATTTTTCCAACTTTATTGAGGAATAACAAATATAATTGACAAATATAATTGTATATATTAAGGTGTACAATATGATGATTTGATATACATACACTGTGGAATGATTACCAAGATCAAGATAACTAATACATCCATCACCTCACATAGTTAATTCTTTTTCTTTTCTTTTTTGTTTTTTGCAGTGAGAATGCTTTAGATATGCCCTAAGTATATTTCAAGTATATAATACCATATTATTAACTGTAGTCATGATAGTGGACATTAGATGTTCAGAAATTATTCATTTTATAACCAAAAGTGTGTACTATTTGGACCCTCCCCCCAGGCGCTGGCAGCCACCATTCTGTTATCTGTTTCTATGAAATCATTTGTTTTACTTAGATTCTACATATAAGTGATACCATATAGTGTTTGTCTTTGTCTGTCTGGCTTATTTCACTTAGTATAATGCCCTTCAGGTTTATGCATGTTGTTGCAAATAACAGGATTCCCTTCTTTTTTATAACTAATATTCCTGTGTATGTGTGTGTGTACGTGTGTGTATCAGTTTCTTTATCCATCCATCCATCAAAGGACATTTAAGTCGTTTCCCTATCTTGGCAATTGTGAATAATACTGCAACGAACATGGAGATGCAGATATCTCCTCAAGATACTGATTTCATTTCCCTTAGATATATACCCAGGAATTGGATTGCTGGATTATATGGTAGTTCAATTTTTAATTTTCTGAGGGACCAGCGTACTGTTTTACACAATGGCTACATCAATTTATATTCCCATCAATTGTGTATAAGTTTTCCCTTTATTTTACATCCTCGCCAGCATGTGTTAACTATTGTCTTTTTGAAAATAGCCATCATAACAGATGTAAGGTTATATATATCTTACTGCAGTTTCGACTTGTGTTTCTCTAATGATTAGTGATGTCTAACACCCTTCTAGGTACCTATTGGCCATTTGTTAGGTTTTCTTTGGAAAAATGTCTGTCAGTTCCTTTGCTTATTTTTAAATTGGATTTATTTGCTTTCCTACTATTGGGTTGCAGATGGCATGATTTTATATATAGAAAACCCCATAGATTCCACCCAAAAAAATGGTTAGAATGAATAAATGAAATCATTAAAGTTGCAGGATGCAAAATTAACACATAAAAATTAGTTTCATTTCTAGGCACTGTCAACTATTTGAAAGAGAAATTAAGAAAACAGTTCCATTTTTATAATAGCATCAGAAACAATAAAATACTTAAGAATAAATTTAACCAAAGAGATGAAAGACTGAGACTATAAGACATTGATAGAAGACATTAAAAACACAAATCACTGGAAAGATATCTCATGCTCATGGATCAGAAAAATTAATATTGTTAAATGAGAGCTCTGCTGAAAGCAATGTACAGACTCAGTGTAATTCTTATGAAAATTTAATGGCATTTTTACAGAAATAGAAAAAAATCCTAAAATTTGTATATAACAATAAAAGACCCCAAATAGACAAAGCAATCTTAAGAAATAAGAGCAAAGCTGGAGGCATCACACTCAGTGATTTTGAACTATTATAAAGTAATAGTAATCAAAACAGAATGGCAGTGGCATCAGAACAGGCACATTGACCAGTGGAACAAAACAGAAACCCCAAGATGAACCCACACACATACTGTCAACTAATTTTTGACTAGGATGCCAAAAATATACAATAGGGAAATAATAGTCTCTTCAATAAATGATGTTGGGAAAACTTTATATTCACATGCAAACAAATAAAATTGTACCCCTATCTTACACCACTCACAAAAAAATAACTCAAAATGGATTAAAGTCTTAAATGTAAGGCCTGAAAAACCTAGAAGAAAACATAGGGAAAACCTCCTTGACATTGGTCTTGGCAATGATTTTTTCAATAAGACAACTAAAGCACAGGCAATAATAGCTAAAATAAAGTCATGGGACTATATCAAATTTTAAAACTTCTGCACAGCAAAAGAATCAATCAATAAATTGAAAAGGCTAACTATGGACAGGGAGAAAATATTTGCAACAATCTATCTGATAAAGAATATCCAAACTGTATTATTTTTTAATATATTAACATATATATACATCTGCATTTATGTATGTTTGTAGTTATATAGATATATGTATGGTCTATATAGTTATCTGCATGTATAACATATTTCAAGTACAATTTACTTCAAAATAAGAATAAAGCCACAATATTATCTAAAATGTAATGATCATGATAGGCATACCTCGGAGATATTGCAGGTCCAACTCTCAACCACTACAATAAAGCAAATATAGCAATAAAGTGAGTCACAATTCTTTTGAGTTTCCCAATGCATATAAAAGTTTTGTTTACACTAGACTGTAGTCCTTCAAGTGTTTAATAGCATTGTGACTAAAACACACTTAATTTAAAAATGCTTTATTGCTAAAAAATGCTATCACAGGAGCTTTCAGTGAGTTGTAGTATTTTTGCTGGTGGAGGGTCTTGCCTCAGTGTTGATGGCTGCTGACTGAGCACAGTGATGGCTGCTGAAGGCTGGGGAGACCGTGGCCATTTCTTAGAATAAGATGACAATGAAGTTTGCCACAGTGATTGCCTCTTCCTTTCAGGAACAATTTCTCTGTAGCTTGCCATGCTGTTTGATAGAATTTTACCCACACTAGAACTTCTTTCAAAATTGGAGGCAGTCCTCTCAGACCCTGCTGCTGCCTTATCAGCTAAGTTTATGTAATATTCTAAATCATTTGTTGTCATTTCAAGAATCATCACAGTATCTTCATCAGGAGCAATTTCATCTCAAGAAATCACTTTTTTTTGCTCATCCATAAGAATCAGATCCCCATCCATTCAAGTTTTATCTGAGGTTGCAGCAATTCAGACAAATCTTCAGGCTCCACTTCTAAGTCTAGTTCTCTTGCTATTCCTACCACGTTTTCAGTTACTTCCTCCACTGAAGTCTTGAACCCCTCAAAGTCATCCATGAGAGTTGGAATCAACTTCTTCCAAATTCCTGTTAATATTCATATTTTGACCTGTTCCCATCAATCAGGAACGTTCTTACTGGCATCTAGAATGGTGAACCCTTCCCAGAAAGTTTTCCATTGATGTTGCCTGGATCTATCAGAGGAATTACTATCTATGGCAGCTATAGCCTTACAAAATATTTTCCTTAAATAATAAGACTTGAAAGTTGAAATTACTCCTTGATCTATGGGCTGAAGTATGAATGTTGTGTTAGCAGGCAGGAAAACAAAGATTAATCTCATTGTACACTTTTATCAGAGTTCTTGGGTGACCAGGTGCGTTGTCAATAAGCAGTATTATTTTAAAAGAAATCTTTTTTCTGAGCAGTAGGTCTCAACGATGGGATTAAAATATTCAGTAAACTAGGTTATATACAGATGTGCTGTCAGCCAGGCTTTCTTGTTCCATTTATAGAGCACAGGCAGAGTAGATTTAGCATAATTCTTTTGGGCCCTAGGATTTTCACAATGGCAAATGAGCATGGGCTTCAATTTAAAATCACTTAAAGTAGCTGCATTAGTGCCTGAAAGGAGAGTCAGACTGTTTTTTGAAACTTTGAAGCCAATCATTGATTTCTTCTCTCTAGCTATGAAAGTCCTAGATGGCATCTTCCCATACAAGGTTGTTTTGTCTACTTTAAAAATCTGTTGTTTAGTGTAGACACCTTCATGAGTTATCTTAGCTAATCAGACATTCTGGATAACTTACTGCTGGCTCTACATCAGCACTTGCTTCTTCACCTTGCACTTTTATGTTATGGAGACAGCTTCTTTCCTTAAACTTCATGAATGAGTCTCTGCGAGCTTCAAACTTTTCTTCTGCAGCTTTTTCACCTCCCTCAGCCTTCATAGAATTGAAGAGAGTTAGGACCTGGCTCTGGATTGGACTTTGGTTTAAGAGAATGTTGTGGCTGATTTGATCTTCTACCGAAACTAAAACACTCTCCATAATAGCAATAAGGCCATTTTGCTTTCTTATCATACGTGTGTTCCCAGAAGTAGCACTTTTAATTTCCTTCAAGAACTTTTCTTTTGTATTCACAACTTGACTGTTTGGTGCAAGAGGCCTAGCTTTCAGCCTGTCTTGGCTTTTGATATGCCTTCATCACTAAACTTAATCATGTCTAGCTTCTGTTTTAAAGTGAAAGATATATGACTCCTACTTTCACTTGAATACTTAAACGCTGTTGTAGGGTTATTAGTGGGCCTAATTTCAATTCTGTTGTGTCTCAGAAAATATGGAGGCCCTGAGGAGAGGGAGAGAGTTGGCAGAGTGGCCAGTCAGTGGAGCAGTCAGAACACACACAAAATTTATCGATTAAGTTTGTAGTCTTATATGGGCATGGTTCATGGTGCCCCAAAACAAAGACAACAGTAACATCAAAGTTCACTGATCACAGATCACCATAACAAATATAATAATAATGAGAAAGTTTCAAATATTGCAAGAATTACTAAAATGTGATACAGAGACAGGAAGTGAGCAAATCTTGTTGGAAAAATGGCGCCAATAGACTTGATCAACACACGGTTGCTAAAAAATTTCAACTTGTAAAATATGCAATATCTGTGAAGCACCGTAAAGCAAGATATGGCTATATATATATATATATATATATATATATATTTTTTTTTTTTTTTTTAAACATCTTTATTGAAGTATAATTGATTTACAATGGTGTGTTAGTTTCTGCTTTATAACAAAGTGAATCAGTTATACATATACATATGTTCCCATATCTCTTCACTCTTGCATCTCCCTCCGTCCCACCCTCCCTATCCCACCCCTCTAGGTGGTCACAAATCACCGAGCTGATCTCCCTGGGCTATGCGGCTGCTTCTCACTAGCTATCTATTTTACATTTGGTAGTGTATATATGTCCATGACACTCTCTCACCCTGTCACATCTCACCCCTCCCCCTCCCCATATCCTCAAATCCATTCTCTAGTAGGTCTGTGTCTTTATTCCCATCTTGCCGCTAGGTTCTTCATGACGTTTTTTTTTTTTTTTTCCCTTAGATTCCATATATATGTGTTAGCATATTGTATTTGTTTTTCTCTTTCTGACTTACTTCACTCTGTATGACAGACTCTAGCTCCATCCACCTCATTACAAATACCTCCATTTCATTTCTTTTTATGGCTGAGTAATATTCCATTGTATATATGTGCCACATCTTCTTTATCCATTCATCCGATGATGGACACTTAGGTTGCTTCCATGTCCTGGCTATTGTAAATAGAGCTGCAATGAACATTTTGGTACATGACTCTTTTTGAATTATGGTTTTCTCAGGGTATATGCCCAGTAGTGGGATGGCTGGGTCGCATGGTAGTTCTATTTTTATTTTTTTAAGGAACCTCCATACTGTTCTCCATAGTGGCCATATCAATTTAAATTCCCACCAACAGTGCAAGAGTGTTCCCTTTTCTCCACACCCTCTCCAGCATTTATTGTTTCTAGATTTTTTGATGATGGCCATTCTGACCGGTGTGAGAAGATACCTCATTGTAGTTTTGATTTGCAGTTCTCTAATGATTAATGGTGTTGAGCATTCTTTCATGTGTCTGTAGGCCATCTGTATATCTTCTTTGGAGAAATGTCTATTTAGGTCTTCTGCCCATTTTTGGATTGGGTTGTTTGTTTTTTTGTTATTGAGCTGCCTGAGCTGCTTGTAAATCTTGGAGATTAATCCTTTGTCAGTTGCTTCATTTGCAAATATTTTCTCCCATTCTGAGGGTTGTCTTTTGGTCTTGTTTATGGTTTCCTTTGCTGTGCAAAAGGTTTTAAGTTTCATTAGGTCCCATTTGTTTATTTGTATTTTTATTTCCATTTCTCTAGGGGCTGGGTGAAAAAGAATCTTGCTGTGATTTATGTCATAGAGTGTTCTGCCTATGTTTTCCTCTAAGAGTTTGATACTGTCTGGCCTTACACTTAGGTCTTTAATCCATTTTGAGTTTATTTTTGTGTATGGTGTCAGGGAGTGTTCTAATTTCATACTTTTACATGTACCTGTCCAATTTTCCCAGCACCACTTATTGAAGAGGCTGTCTTTTCTCCACTGTATATGCTTGCCTCCTTTATCGAAGATAAGGTGACCATATGTGCGTGGGTTTCTCTCTGGGCTTTCTATCCTGTTCCATTGATCTATATTTGTGTTTTTGTGCCAGTACCAAACTGTCTTGATTACTGTAGCTTTGTAATATCGTCTGAAGTCAGGGAGCCTGATTCCTCCAGCTCCATTTTTCGTTCTCAAGATTGCTTTGGCTATTCGGGGTCTTTTGTGTCTCCATACAAATTGTGAAATTTTTTGTTCTAGTTCTGTGAAAAATGCCAGTGGTAGTTTCATAGGGATTGCATTGAATCTGTAGATTGCTTTGGGTAGTAGAGTCATTTTCACAATGTTGATTCTTCCAATCCAAGAACATGGTATATCTCTCCATCTATTTGTATCATCTTTAATTTCTTTCATCAGTGTCCTATAATTTTCTGCATACAGGTCTTTTGTCTCTTTAGGTAGGTTTATTCCTAGATATTTTATTCTTTTTGTTGCAATGGTAAACGGGAGTGTTTTCTTCATTTCACTTTCAGATTTTTCATCATTGGTATATAGGAATGCAAGAGATTTCTGTGCATTTATTTTGTATCCTGCTACTTTACCAAATTCATTGATTAGCTCTAGGAGTTTTCTGGTAGCATCTTTAGGATTCTCTATGTATAGTATCATGTCATCTGCAAACAGTGACAGCTTTACTTCTTCTTTTCCGATTTGGATTCCTTTTATTTCTTTTTCTTCTCTGATTGCTGTGGCTAACACTTCCAAAACTATGTTGAATAATAGTGGTGAGAGTGGGCAACCTTGTCTTGTTCCTGATCTTAGTGGAAATGGTTTCAGTTTTTCACCATTGAGGACAATGTTGGCTGTGGGTTTGTCATATATGGCCTTTATTATGTTGAGGAAAGTTCCCTCTATGCCTACTTTCTGCAGGGCTTTTATCATAAATGGGTGTTGAATTTTGTCGAAAGCTTTCTCTGCATCTACTGAGATGATCATGTGGTTTTTCTCCTTCAGTTTGTTAATGTGGTGTATCACGTTGATTGATTTGCGTATATGGAAGAATCCTTGCATTCCTGGGATAAACCCCACTTGATCATGGTGTATAATCCTTTTAATGTGCTGTTGGAGTCTGTTTGCTAGTATTTTGTTGAGGATTTTTGCATCTATGTTCATCAGTGATATTGGCCTGTAGTTTTCTTTCTTTGTGACATCTTTGTCTGGTTTTGGTATCAGGGTGATGGTGGCCTCGTAGAATGAGTTTGGGAGTGTTCCTCCCTCTGCAATATTTTGGAAGAGTTTGAGAAGGATAGGTGTTAGCTTGTCTCTAAATGTTTGATAGAATTCGCCTGTGAAGCCATCTGGTCCTGGGCTTTTGTTTGTTGGAAGATTTTTAATCACAGTTTCAATTTCAGTGCTTGTGATTGGTCTGTTCATATTTTCTATTTCTTCCTGGTTCAGTCTTGGCAGGTTGTGCATGTCTAAGAATCTGTCCATTTCTTCCAGGTTGTCCGTTTTATTGGCATAGAGTTGCTTGTAGTAATCTCTCATGATCGTTTGTATTTCTGCAGTGTCAATGGTTACTTCTCCTTTTTCATTTCTAATTCTATTGATTTGAGTCTTCTCCCTTTTTCTCTTGATGAGTCTGGCTAATGGTTTATCAATTTTGTTTATCTTTTCGAAGAACCAGCTTTTAGTTTCATTGATTTTTGCTATTGTTTCCTTCATTTCTTTTTCATTTATTTCTGATCTGATCTTTATGATTTCTTTCCTTCTGCTAGCTTTGGGGTTTTTTTGCTCTTCTTTCTCTAATTGCTTTAGGTGCAAGGTTAGGTTGTTTATTCGAGATGTTTCCTGTTTCTTGATGTAGGCTTGTATTGCTATAAACTTCCCTCTTAGAACTGCTTTTGCTGCATCCCATAGGTTTTGGGTCGTCGTGTCTCAATTGTCATTTGTTTCTAGGTATTTTTTGATTTCCCCTTTGATTTCTTCAGTGATCACTTCGTTATTAAGTAGTGTATTGTGTAGCCTCCATGTGTTTGTATGTTTTACAGATCTTTTCCTGTAATTGATATCTAGTCTCATAGCGTTGTGGTCGGAAAAGATACTTGATACGATTTCAATTTTCTTAAATTTACCGAGGCTTGATTTGTGACCCAAGATATGATCTATCCTGGAGAATGTTCCATGAGCACTTGAGAAAAATGTGTATTCTGTTGTTTTTGGGTGGAATGTCCTATAAATGTCAATTAAGTCCATCTTGTTTAATAATCATTTAAAGCTTGTGTTTCCTTATTCATTTTCATTTTGGATGATCTGTCCATTGGTGAAAATGGGGTGTTAAAGACCTCTACTATGATTGTGTTACTGTCGATTTCCCCTTTTATGGCTGTTAGTATTTGCCTTATGTATTGAGGTGCTCCTATGTTGGGTGAATAAATATTTACAATTGTTATACCTTCCTCTTGGATCAATCCCTTGATCGTTATATAGTGTCCTTCTTTATCTCTTGTAATAGTCTTTATTTTAAAGTCTGTTTTGTCTGATATGATAATTGCTACTCCAGCTTTCTTTTGATTTCCATTTGCATGGAATAGCTTTTTCCATCCCCTCACTTTCAGTCTGTATGTGTCTCTAGGTCTGAAGTGGGTCTCTTGTAGACAGCATATATATGGGTCTTGTTCTTGTATCCATTCAGCCAGCCTGTGTCTTTTGGTGGGAGCATTTAATCCATTTACATTTAAGGTAATTATCAATATGTATGTTCCTATTCCCATTTTCTTAAATGTTTTGGGTTGGTTATTGTCGGTGTTTTCCTTCTCTTGTGTTTCTTGCCTAGAGAAGTTCCTTTAGCATTTGTTGTAAAGCTGGTTTGGTGGTGCTGAACTCTCTCAGCTTTTGCTTGTCTGTAAAGGTTTTAATTTCTCCATCAAATCTGAATGAGAACCTTGCTGGGTAGATTAATCTTGGTTGTAGGTTTTTCTCCTTCATGACTTTAAGTATATCCTGCCACTCCCTTCTGGCTTGCAGAGTTTCTGCTGAAAGATCAGCTGTTAACCTTATGGGGATTCCCTTGTGTGTTATTTGTTGTTTTTCCCTTGCTGCTTTTAATATGTTTTCTTTGTATTTAATTTTTGACAGTTTGATTAATATGTGTCTTGGCGTGTTTCTCCTTGGATTTATCCTGTATGGGACTCTCTGTGCTTCCAGGACTTGATTAACTATTTCCTTTCCCTTATTAGGGAAGTTTTCAACTATAATCTCTTCAAATATTTCCTCAGTCCCTTTCTTTTTCTCTTCTTCTTCTGGGACCCCTATAATTCGAATGTTGGTGTGTTTAATGTTGTCCCAGAGGTCTCTGAGACTGTCCTCAGTTCTTTTCATTCTTTTTTCTTTATCCTGCTCTGCAGTAGTTATTTCCACCATTTTATCTTCCAGGTCACTTATCCTTTCTTCTGCCTCAGTTATTCTGCTATTGATCCCATCTAGAGTATTTTTAATTTCATTTATTGTGTTTTTCATCGTTGCTTGGTTCCTCTTTAGTTCTTCTACGTCCTTGTTAAATGTTTCTTGCATTTTGTCTATTCTATTTCCAAGATTTTGGATCATCTTTACTATCATTATTCTGAATTCTTTTTCAGGTAGACTGCCTATTTCCTCTTCATTTGTTAGGTGTGGTGTGTTTTGACCCTGCTCCTTCACCTGCTGTGTGTTTTCTTGTCTTCTCATTTTGCTTATCTTACTGTGTTTGGGGTCTCCTTTTCACAGGCTGCAGGTTTGTAGTTCCCATCGTTTTTGGTATCTGTCCCCAGTGGCTAAGGTTGGTTCAGTGGGTTGTGTAGGCTTCCTGGTGGAGGGGACTAGTGCCTGTGTTCTGGTGGATGAGGTTGGATCTTGTCTTTCTGGTGGGCACGTCCACGTCTGGTGGTGTGTTTCGGGGTGTCTGTGGCCTTATTATGATTTTAGGCAGCCTCTCTGCTAATGGATGGGGCTGTGTTCCTGTCTTGTTAGTTGTTTGTTTGGCATAGGGTGTCCAGCACTGTAGCTTGCTGGTCGTTGAGTGAAGCTGCGTCTTGATGTTGAGATGGAGATGTCTGAGAGATTTTTGCCGTTTGGTATTACATGGAGCTGGGAGGTCTCTTGTGGACCAGTGTCCTGAAGTTGGCTCTCCCACCTCAGAGGCACAGCCCTGATGCCTGGCTGGAACACCAAAAGCCTTTCATCCACACGGCTCAGAATAAAAGGGAGAAAAAAATAGAAAGAAAGAAAGAAAGAGGATAAAATAAAATAAAATAAAGCTATTATAATAAAAAATAAGAAAAAAATTATTAAAAAATTTATTAAGAAAAATTTTAATTTTTTAAAATAAAAAATATGAAAAAACTTATTAAATTTTTTTTAATTTCTAAAAATAGAAAATAAGGAAAAAATTATTAAGAAAACATTTATTAGGAAAAAAAATTTTTAAGTAAAAAACAAACAAACAAAAAAAACGGGCGGACCTATCCCTAGGACTAATGGTGAAAGCAAAGCTATACAGACAAAATCTCACCCAGAAGCATACACATATACACTCACAAAAAAAGGAAAAGGAGAAAAATTAATATATCCTGCTCCCAAAGTCCACCTCCTGAATTTCGGATGATTTGTTGTCTATTCAGGTATTCAACAGATGGAGGCACATCAAGTTTTTTGTGGAGCTTTAATCCGCTGCTTCTGAGGCTGCTGGGAGAGATTTCCCTTTCTCTTCTTTGTTTGTACAGCTCCCAGGGTTCAGCTTTGGATTTGGACCCGCCTCTGCGTGTAGGTCGCCTGAGGGCGTCTGTTCCCCGCCCAGACAGAACGGGGTTAAAGGAGCAGCTGCTTCAGGGGCTCTGGCTCACTCAGGCCAGGGGGAGGGAGGGGTACAGAGGAGGCGGGGCGAGCCTACGGCGGCAGAGGCCGGCGTGACGTTGCAGCAGCCTGAGGCGCGCCGTGCGTTCTCCCGGGTAAGTTGTCCCCGGATCACGGGAGCCTGGCGGTGGCGGGCTGCACCGGCTCCCGGGAGGGGCGGTGTGGAGAGTGACCTGTGCTCGCACACAGGCTTCTTGGTGGCGGCAGCAGCAGCCTTAGTGTCTCATGCCCATCTCTGGGGTCCACGCTGATAGCCGCGGCTCGCGCCCGTCTCTGGAGATCGTTTAGGTGGCGCTCTGAATCCCCTCTCCTTGCGCGCCGCAAAACAAAGAGGCCAGAAAAAGTCTCTTGCCTCTTCGGCAGCTGCAGACTTTTTCCCGGACTCCCTCCTGGCTAGCACCGAAGCCTGAGCCCCAGCTCCCAGCCCCCGCCCGCCCCGGCGGCTGAGCAGACAAGCCTCTCGGGCTGGTGAGTGCTGGTCGGCACCGATCCTCTGTGCGGGAATCTCTCCGCTTTGCCCTCCGCACCCCTGTGGCTGCGCTCTCCTCCGTGACCCCGAAGCTTCCCCCCTCTGCCACCCGCAGTCTCTGCCCGTGAAGGGGCTTCCTAGTGTGTGGAAACCTTTCCTCCTTCACAGCTCCCTCCCACTGGTACAGGTCCCATCCCTATTCTTTTGTCTCTGTTATTTCTTTTTTCTTTTGCCCTACCCAAGTACGTGGGGATTTTCTTGCCTTTTGGGAGGTCTGACGTCTTCTGCCAGCGTTCAGTGGGTGTTCTGTAGGAGCAGTTCCACGTGTAGATGTATTTCTACTGTATCTGTGGGAAGGAAGGTGATCTCCGCGTCTTACTCTTCCACCATCTTGCCCAGACCTTTTGGCTATATATATATATATATATATATATTTTTTTTTTTAAACATCTTTATTGGAGTATAATTGCTTTACAATGGTGTGTTAGTTTCTGCTTTATAATAAAGTGAATCAGTTATACATATACATATGTTCCCATATCTCTTCCCTCTTGCATCTCCCTCCCTCCCACCCTCCCTATCCCACCCCTCTAGGTGGTCACAAAGCATTGAGCTGATCTCCCTGTGCTATGTGGCTGCTTCCCACTAGCTATCTATTTTACATTTGGTAGTGTATATATGTCCATGACACTCTCTCACCCTGTCACATCTCACCCCTCCCCCTCCCCATATCCTCAAGTCCATTCTCTAGTAGGTCTGTGTCTTTTTTATTTAAAAACTGACACTTTGAATTCTGGAGGGAGAGAAGAGGAAATGAATGTTGCTTTTGTCTAGTAGTATTCAGAGAATCACCATCTGATATAGCTCACAGCCACTTGGCCTGTCTCTCAAAGAGTTGCAAATTGCTTCTGTGAGATTAAAAACAAAACCAAACAAAAAAAATGTGAAACTGCACAGCTCATAAATTTTATTTTTGACTATATCACATAAATATACACTAAATACAATTACATTATAATTGCATATATAAAGATATTAAACTTCAGTATTTGAAAGAAGTACTACATCTTACCACAAATTCATTTATCTAGTAGTAACCTTATGCTCTTTCAAACCATTCTTGAATTTAACTATGTATTTTTACTGGCATGCAAACATCTTTCACAAATAAAAAAGCAAGTCTTCAACTTGGCCATCCAGACTTGTCTGGTTTTGCTCTGAAAAAGCAAGAAGATAAGGCATATTTCTGCCTGTTTATTGCTAGACAGAGTATTAGGTGTCTAGCAAGCCTTATTTCTATTAGAATTGGCATTCATTTTAGGAAGCTGAAAAACAGAATAATACACAACCTGAATTAATGAAAAGCACTAGTGGACGAAGAGGAGAGCTTCTCTATGTGGTCCGGTGTTGCTCTTTACATATTACCATCTTTAGCAATTTCTTACCTAGATAACTAAAGAAACATATAATTTTTTCTGAATATATATATACATTTATTAACATTTTAATACATCTTAAGATAGCTTCAGTACAGTTATTACTGTTAACAAATATTTAACCAGGGTTCCGAAAATTGGAAGTGCATAATATCTTCAAACTAGTAAATTTCATTTCCTGCCATTCTTGTCAACCTAATCACATTATTGCTACCCAGTATCCTTGATCTAGGTCAGTCAGTATATTACCAAGGGATATCAGAGCTGCAGTCGTCAGTAAGTGGACAGTAAACAGGAAGTAAGCAGGATGTCTGTAATGGAGACCTATATATACCATAGGTATACATTGTCTATTAAATAAGAGGAATTCTGATAATAACACAAATTTGATCAAAATTCTGCCTCTTACATATAATGTTTATTCTAAAATGACTGGGCAGATTAGAGTTGAAACCTGCCAGCAAATGCATTCATTCTAAATTAGTGACCTGGGGGGTTGGGCATGAATGCTGAACACAGTATGAGAAATTATTACTCTGTAGTAATCGTTTCCATAATACATTATACTCACTTCACCACTAAAAACACCAAAGGAAACCTGTATACATAAATAATAACAAACACAAACATGGTTAATACTGTTTCCCTATTAACTTTATGTTAATACATTATATAATGTTAATACTTATATAATGCTGTGAAAATGCTCACTTACAATGAAGGGTAATGATTACAATAACACTTTATTCAATGCTTTAATTTGTCCCATGTATCATCCAGGCCAATGTAATTGCATTGTTAATGTGATACCTGTTGAATAAACAGGTCATACGCAAATGGAATGGGTCCTTCTTAACTGGGCCATGTTAAGCATGTCTATGGAAGGATCTTCCAGATAGTTTTACCTGGATGTATCTTATTACCAGCTCTCTGAGAGAAAATACAATGAGTTTTGTAAATTTATACATTACACTAAAAATGTAGGGCTGATTATCCTACAAAACTAAGAGGGGATTGAGGAAGGTTTGCTGGCTTTAAACAGGCTATCTTGAGTCCTATAAAATATTTATTCCTGTCACATTTATAGTTTTATACTAAAATATGAGATGTAATACCTAAATAATAAGATGTGAATTGTATTTAGTTATATAACAAGTTAATGACAGATTTTATGTAAGTCAGTGGCTATATAGAAAGGTTTTTGAAAGATCACTGGTGAGTGTAATAATTATGGGATATATTTCAACCAGCATGGAGTGAGACAATGTTGATTTGCGCTATAGAGAAAGAGAAAGCAATTATGAATGATAATATAAAAATCTTTTTTTAGAATATCTAAAAGGGACTTATTATCTTTAAAATGCAATGAGAAGACAGAGTAGAATATGCTTTATCTGAATTCCTGTCAAAATTTTTGAAATTTTTCAAAAACAAATCTACAGCAAGAGGATACGATAAACGACACGTCTGTAGACTCTGGGAAGAAATCAAAGCATAGATTTCTCCAAAAGGCAGGGAATAAACATAAACACCTTATTTCTCCCTTGGCTTTAAATGCCTGATCCTTGTAAGTTACAAAAAAAAAAAAAAATTCTCAGAAGTATGATGATAATCCTAGGAATAGAACTAAAGGTGACTGCAGACTTAGAAGCACTCCAGGCAAACTACAAACAAAAATAAGGAAATGGGGGAGAAAAGTAGAGCACTTACATTTTATACAACAGTATGCAGCCATTAAAAATGAAGATGTTGAAGACCTCATGACAATTCAGGAAGTTTTTCTGCTATACTGTTTTGTTAAAAAAATCACAATATAAAATCAGCTATCAGAGAATAACTGGAACCGAAGAACTAGTGGAAGGGGATACAGAAATGTGTTTACAATGAATGACTTTGGGTATGGGAGAACAGGGGACATTTTTTTTCTCTACTAGTAAGCTTTTTCTATATTTAGAAATTTCTTTAATAAGTACATATTTTATAACTAATATT
The DNA here is from genome assembly GCF_028021215.1 of Eschrichtius robustus. Taxonomy (NCBI): domain Eukaryota; kingdom Metazoa; phylum Chordata; class Mammalia; order Artiodactyla; family Eschrichtiidae; genus Eschrichtius; species Eschrichtius robustus. Next base: position 63,424,429 of record NC_090832.1, on the reverse strand, counting down.
TCTCAATGTGGCTTCTAAAAATGTGTCTTCTTGGATATATTACAGTCATGGAAAGAGAAAGAAAATCAGTAATGATGTTAGAAGAACATGTTAGAATTTGAATAGAGTGAAGATTGAATGAGGTGAAGAACTTGTTAGAGATATTTTGGTCCCAACCTGGAAAATAGTCATCTCATTAATATGTTCTAGTACTAACTATAGTTATTATGCTGAAAGATGCAACATTTAACACAAGTCATACTTTCTGGAAATCCTAGTCTTACAGTGGTATGGGGGGGGAAAGGAAAAAAAAAATAGTAGAGCAGGAAGATGGGAATCAGAATTTAAGGGGTTATGGGACTGGAGAGGTAGGAAGCACAGTAGTAAGTAAATTTGTCACATAGGCCTCAATGAGAGGGTGAGATTTGAGGAAAGCTCTGACAAAGGTGAATGGGTCAGTCAAGTGGAATTATGGCCGAAGCTATTTTAAATAAATTGGCATTTGTGTTCCTTTGAAGGCTCCCGGGATTCTAGTAACACTCATGCAAACAACCGCTTGATTCTTTGCGACATTTACACAGATGACCCCACAGCACACATAATAAAATTTTCGATTCTGGGTTGCTGGCAGAAATTATTATTCTATTAGGATTTCATTCTGTATTATTATGTTATTAGCACTTTGGGAGTTAGCAAGAGAAACTACTCAATGATAACAGCCTCAGTAATGCCTCTAGTGAAACACTTAAAAAGTTCTTTATTGATCTTGGTTCCAAATACATCAAAATGCTGTATTACAGTTTTGTTGAACTATTCACCCTACTGGCATTTTCAGGTGAATAAGCTCATTCCCAGTTCAAATGTCCTTGTTCTTGAGCTCCAGGTAGAATGAAGAAATAGCAAAACTGGCCTACCTCTTGAAGATATAAGATCTTTTATTCAAGCTTCTTACTCATTTTTTTATGTATTTACTTCTATTTTCTATATTATGAATCTGCTACTGTTCATTTTTTTGTCTTTAAAACGTTTAAAATATATACACAGACATACAGAGTGAGGAAACCTCAAGAATAAAAACTTCAATGAATATAAAGTTTATTGTATAAAAGCCCTAGATCCTAATTCACTACCATATGACTAGTTCAAACAAGTAAATAAATGACTTTTTGAATTGGCTCTCAGGTTTTGATCTAGAGATCTTGAATGAGTTTTATTCTAGTGCCAGTGAAGCCCTATTTAAATCACAGTTTCTGTCATGAAATATGTATATATTTTCTCCATGTGATTGAAATGAAGTCATGCTAATTTGTCAACAATGACTTCATGTTAATTATTGGGCCATATGATATTCAAGTTCACCTGGTTCTGATTCAAATACATCTTAACTGTAGTAAATGCCAATTGCACACCCGAGGTTTGCACTTGATGTGTCACTATCGAGGGCCATAAGAAGCATATAATATTCTAGCTATTTCTCAGAAAATGCCTGAAATCACTAACATAAAGTCAGTAGAATGGATGATTATTTAAATGCCTTATTTCTAGTTACATAATTTTCTGACTTCATGAAAAGTAAGACGATCAAGAGCAAATGGACTGAAAGTAGACATGAAATGATTTACAATGATGTGCACAAAGGAAGAATATACATTATGTAAGAAGGGCAGTCACAGGGCCCACTATTTTACTATACTGAGGCAAGCTTATATTTAATAAAATACTTTGAATCATTTATTATTCAGTCAACTGGTTAAAAATTCATTCATACTGAAATCATCTGAGTTGTGCTTTATTTTCATTCTAACATAAATGTAAACTCATACTTCTATATAGTCTCTTCTGTTACTATGATTTAAGAGCAAAGAATTTGAATGGGATAAAGTCTTAATGTTTCATATATATAAACAAAAAAGTGTTATAAAAACATCACAACTAGTTATTTCAAAAACCGAAGAGTATCATACGGTTTACTATGAACCTGTGAGTGAGGTCATTCCCTAATTCCTACTCCAATATGAAATAATCTATCTGAGTAAAGTTAAAGTAACTTACTTTTAACTTAGTTATATTAGATTTGGCAGAAAGGTAGAGAACTTAAATCTCTAGCATTTGTGATTCCAAACAGTATTACTATTGAAATTAGGAAGGCATATAAAAATCCCAAATTAAAAAAAAAAAAAAAAAAACTGTCTTCTCATTACCCATGCAGTTAGCTCTGCCATGTGTTGAACAGATTTTTATGCTTTTTACCTAAAAATCTTTTTGTCAGCTGTTATAATTTGAAGGTTGTTTCATTGACCTGTCTAAAACTTTTGAGATGAAAATAGACTCATATTTTTTAAAGCTAATCTAATTAGCCAGGATTCAATATTTTTTTTGCCAACATTTACCTTGGCAAAAGTAAATAAGCCTATATATTACTATTATGAATTATATTGAAAGAAGTCTATAACAAGCTAAGAGTTTTTTTAAAAAATCCACTCCTTATGCTTCTAAAACATGAACGAAATTCAATTAAAATTTTACTTGGAGAGGCAGATCTGTGAACTAGAAAAAAGAGTGTTCGTGAACTCAGAATATGCTCCTCCTTTTAATTGATTACACTCAGGCTCATAAAATACGTACAGCAAATGAACTGTGCATATTTCATTATATTGCTATAAAAGGGATTCATGGGAGGTACTAGATTATTATTAGTGTCCAAATAATGTCGTAGCAAAAAAAAAATTGGAGATAAATTTAAAAGTACATATATCCCCGAAGTCTATTATAAAACAAACTTTCACTAACAACAGAAAGTTTAAATTTTAACCACATGCTTAAAGCTCACTTGTGATCTTCAGTTTTTGTGCCAACTCTTCCATTTCCAAAGAACCTCTTTAATTTTCTCTTCTATATGAAAATAAAGTGTTTTGATATATAACTAGAGTGGAATAAAGTATACACTTTTGCAATGCTGGGTTTTTTCTTCCCACTATCGAGATGATTTTTTCTTGTGAAATTACAAAGCCTAGTGCTTTACTGTCCTCTATTGTCACGATCTCAGTATAACACTTCTGCGCATGACAGAGTCTAACGTCATTTGAGATTTTTCAATGAGGAAATAATATATAGTCTAAAGTTTTAAAGATGCCACAGAAGAGGAATCTGATGTCTCTCACATTATACAAAGAAAACTACGCAATTCATTTGAAATAATATGACATAGATGATTACCAGACAACAGACATATATTTATGTCAGAAAAAAAAAATCTCACCTTCTAAAAATTTCCTTAGTTTTTGTGAATCAGTTAGATGTTGCCTCTTGTCCCAGATCATATATGTTTCTAGAAAACAAACTAAACATGGCCTGGCAGAAATTCTCAATCTTTTGTAGTTTGCCAAATGTGATGTTAATACTCAGTCTGTGGTGATGAAGAGAGATTATGTGAAGTAATCACTATATACCTCACTGAAAACACATACAGGCCAGAGTTAATTTATTTACAGTCCAGAGATCAAGTTCCTATCTCCTCTCTGTAGAGACATTAACAATTTAAATATCAACTTTACTAAAATTTATTCAGATAACACAATTCAGTTTTATGCTTGATGAAATACCAAAGTGTACTATATTACTAGCAATCTGTTTCAATGATATAGTAACAGTTTCCTTAAACTTCATTTGCATAGATAGTGACAATATAAATAGCAAAGAGATGCTTTCTCGGGCATCCAAGTAAAGGATGGAAGTGAAAGGGAGGGATTGTTGTCTTAAAAATGTCATTAAGGACGAGCTAATCATCTTGGTCTTGCTGTAAAAGCTCAGTCATCATCTTTGCTGACAAACTAAGCCTTGATAGATCACACCACAGACTTTACAAGCGGCCTTTGCCTACCAGCTATTGTCTACATTGGCGCTGTTCAAGTGAAATGTAATGTGAGCAACATAAATCATTTTTTAAGCAAAAACAAAATAAGTAAACAATTTTAATCGTATATATTTATTTGACCCAGTGAACCCCAAATATTATCATATGAACACATAATCAATATGAAAAGCATTAAGGAGGTAATTTACATTTTTTAAATTCTGTTTTGAAATCCAGTGTGTAGTTTACATTTATCCATGTCTCAAGTCAAATCAGCCACATTTCAAGTCCTCAGTAGCCACATGGTGTCAGTAGCCTCTGTATTGACATATAGATCTAGATCTTCTGAATTCAGCGAAAGATTTCTGAAATGCCTAGAGTGCAGTGGTTTTCTCCTTCCAGTGACCCTTACCTTGTAGAGTCCAAGTAGGGAATCACACCTTGTACATAGAGGAAGACAACATAAGAACAGCTTATGCCTCCAGACAGTGCAGGACATGCCACCCAGATGATGCAGGATAATCTACTCAACAAATATTTGAACACCTGTCATGTCGCTCTGCATCAGTTAGCAAAATTAAGTAGAAATTATAAGCGTGGACTGTGGTTGCAGTCTGCCTAGACTTGAATCTCAGCTCCACACCTTATAAGCTCTAGGGTCTGGAGTAATGGAGTTAACCTCACTGTGTTTCAGTTTCTTATCTAGAAAATGGAGAGGATAAGTATCTATACCAGAAGGCAGATTAAGAGTGCACTTGAAGAAGAAAAAGAAAGGAAGGAAGGAAAGGAGGGAGAGAGGGGGAGAGAGAGAGAAGGGGGAAGAAAACCTCTCCTCCTGGATCTCAAATTCCTGAGTTTGGTGAAGATGATAAAATAAATAAGCAAAATACTCAGTATGTGAGATGGTGTTAAATTCTAGAGATAAAAATTTTAAAAGGAAGAGGGATAGATAGTTTTAGAGGCCTAGGGCATGTTTGCAAATTTTAAAAGATTGGCCAGAGAGAGTCTTAGAGAGATGGTGACACTTGAAAGTGAGCCATATGTTTAAATACGGGGTAAGAGTTTTCCACGTGAAGGGAACAGCAAATAAGCAATTCTGAAGTCAGGTTCCTGCCTAGTGTTATCAAGAAAAAGTCAAGAGACCTATGAGACACAGACAGAATGAGTGACTAGAAGAGCAATAGAAGATGTGGGCAGAGAGGAATTGGGTGACCAGAACATGGAGGGTCATGTATACAACTAGTAAGCTTTTAGCTGTTAATACACGAAGTAGAAAGTCAATGAAATACAATCCTTACAATCCTATGGTGGATTGTAGCTGACTGCTATACTCAGAATAGACTATACAAAATACATGAAGAAGTATGAAAATTAGAAATGTGTTCAGTAACTAGGTAAGACATCATGATGTCTTTTTCCGGGGAGGTGGTATTGATACTATAGTTGCATTCTAGGTGTAGCTTGAAAGTGGAGCCGACAGAACTTGTTGAGAGATGAAATATAGGGTTTGAGAGAAAGAGAAGAATCAAGGATAACATTAAGATTTGCTTAGGTAATTGGAAAAATGAAGTTGCCACAGTTTAGGTGGGAAAGATTGAGGGAAGAGCAGGTTTAGAAGTGAAAAGAAGGAGTTCTGTTTTGGACTTGTTAATTTAAAGATATCTGTTTAAATGTATTGAGAACTAGAGGCCTGTAAGGTAAGGAAAAAGGGGGAAAAAGCAATTTGGCTTCCTACAAGCCAGGTGAAAGATTTACTCCAAGAAAGAGAAAGTAAACAATTGTATTTAACGTAGCTAAAGGGTTAAATAAATGAAGACTGGGGTTTGACTGTTGAGTTAAATACCAGAATCAAGAGAAACTTGCTTTTAGAATTAGAGAGAGATAAGAGTGGATGTGAAGAATCCAATAGAATGGAAAAAAATATGATTTTGAACAAAGAGGAGTAAATTGCTAGAATGATAGAATTAATTTGTAAAATGGGATGAATTCTTGTGCACAAGTAGGGGACATAACTTTGGCTAGGATCACTGAGAATTCAACCAGAGGAACAGGAAGAAAGACAGCGAATATTTGCACAGAGGCAGGTAGATTTTATATGTGATGTGGATCATGTGGAAGTTCTCTTCCAATTGCATCCATTTTGGCAGTGAGTAGGGTAGGAGCAAGTGTTGATGGTTGAAGAGAGGAGATAGCATGAACTGGTCACATGGAAGGGTGGATTGTGAACTGAAACATGGTTGCTGGCTTGCACATAGGACCTATTTGAGATGAGGGATAGAAGAATAGACTGGAATCAGTGCGTCCTTTGACACATCTCTTTCTAGGATCATGGCCTTTCCACATGTGTGTTCTTAAAGAGTTTACATCACACACTCTGTCTCTCTAGGTGGAACATCTTATGAGACTGTGGTAAAATTTTTGGCTCTATCTAACCTCAGTCGAGCTCTAGCCCAGAGAAAACAAGTGATTGGAAATTATTCAGTGATTTTAAAATATATTCCATTCTAGTTAGCGGTTGATCTTCTTCTCTCATCTAAGCACAATTAGGATTCATGCTCATGAGATTATCGCCAAAGGAAGTTGTTACAAAAGATTTTCTTGAAATGTTGTCTGTGCTTCTAAAATGTTAGTGATTTGCCTAGCACCTTCAAGATTTCCTTCTCATCTGATTGTGTTGAATGGACCCAAGCCAATTTGGCTGTTGAGCAATTGTTGGGTACTTTGGGTAAATATTGGTAGCCTCTGGCAGTTAGAGGTAGGTAGAAGCTACGCATCTTCTCTTCCATGATCTCAGTACCAGCTGGCGTGTTACAATAACTGCAAGTCTTATTCCAAATTCTGGTGAAGATACAAACATTGACTAGAATGCCAACACGAAACAGCCTAGCAATCTGTTCCTATAGGCTTACTGAAGATCTCACTCTGCCCTGACCTGACACACTTAAGGGAGCACCTTGATAGGAAGTTTCACTCTGAGGTAGAGGTAACCATATTCTGATGGCAGGATCAGCCAGAAACCTCTAATCAGTTTGGTCAGGAAAAGTCTCCATTTAGTGGGGGATCCTTACTGTGAGAATGTTAGACTTGCTAGTGGGGAACTGGTAAAATCTTTCTAGCCATACTGTGTCTTTTCACACCACTCATCTCATCAATGAAAAAAAGATTTTAGGGCTTCCCTGGTGGCACAGTGGTTAAGAATCCGCCTGCTAATGCAGGGGACACAGGTTCAAGCCCTGGTCTGGGAAGATCCCACATGCCGCAGAGCAACTAAGCCTGTGCGCCACAACTACTGAGCCTGCGCTGTAGAGGCCGCGAGCCACAACTACTGAAGCCCGTACGCCTAGAGACTGTGCTCCGCAACAAGAGAAGCCAACTGCAATGAGAAGCCACCGCAATGAGAAGCCTGCGCACCGCAACGAAGAGTAGCCCCTGCTCGCGGCAGCTAGAGAAAGTCCACGTGCAGCAACAAAGACCTAACGCAGCCAAAAATACATAAATAAATTTTTTTAAAAAGATTTTAAACATCACTAACAACAATTAATAACACCTGCACATATACATTTCAAGAATGATATTGAAGTACTTAAGCACCCTGAAGTATAGATTCCTGATTCAGATAGTGCAAATGCTAACCAAGCACCCCTTGGTTATAGTTAAGGTTAACTAAGATACAGAAATTCACATTGATATAACATTCACTTTATGTGGAGCAAATGCTCCTCACTTTTCTAAATCAGGGCCAGATAACATTGCATCACACTTGAACCAGTACCCTTAATCCATGCCATTTGCATATAGGTATATAATCTGTCTACTTTAATTTTTTCCTGGTCAATATGTATGTGAAATCATAAATTTGAGGACTAGTTACATTTGATTCTAATAATGCACTTTTAATAAATTCATGACTCTTTTGTTCTGTAGACAATCTAAATGTACTTTGAAAATTTAATACCTTTTTATTTAGTATTCACCAAGGTGAATACAGTCTTCAGTATGAAAATTATTATGTTTTTTAGAATAGCATAAATGTGAGATCTATAACCTCTGTAGTATTAGTGTTACTATAGATTAAAACAGCACTAGATGAGCCAAAGAAAATTTATCTCTTTGGTATCCTAGTGGGGCACAGTTTACACCAAATACATAATTTTTAAAAAATTATAATTACATTATTTTCTTTTCTTATAATCCCATTATGCAAAATCTGTCTTAGTATTCCTTTGACAAAAATCTCTGAAAATAGAATCAGGAGAATCTCATCTCTCTGGCTTGAGTTATTTTTAATTAATGCATATTACATTCCTCCTCTAATAATTAGTGATAAAACAAATTTCATTTAAATGCACTTTAGACAGCAGTGGAAAATTCTCAACACAGAGGTTGCCTGCATTCCTTAGCTCAGGGCCACATGTTTGTATTACTCCAACATTTTGTTTCCATCATCACATCTCCTACTACTGATTCCAATCTCCTGTCTCCCTCCTATAAGAACCCTTGCGCTTATACTGGGCTCACATGGGTAATCCAGCATAATCCCTCCATTTTAAGATTCTTAATCATATCTGTGAAGTCCTTTTTTTTCTGCATAAGGTAACATTCACAGTTTCTAAGGATTGGGACATGAACATCATTGGAGAGCTATTATTCAGCCTCCATAATATCTAGCTGCTTAGTAAAGCCTCTATTTGAATGTCATGTCAAACATAAAATGGCCATAACTGAGCATCTGAGATTCCCCCACAAACCAGCTCCTCTGTTAATGGTAATTCCATTCTTAAAATTGCTTTAGTCAAAATGTGTGGTATCATTTTTGATTCATCTGTTTCTCTAAAGATCCCAAATCCCAATCGTTCAGTAACCAAATCCTGCTGATTCTGTGTTCAAAATTCAGAATTCTGTCACTTTTCACCACCTCCAATGTTACTAACCGCGACCTCTCCACCCTTCTCTCCTATCTATATTATAGCAGTAGTTACACTTCTGGTACCTTGAAATCTAGTCTCAGCACAATAGGCAGAATGAACATATTAAAACTGTTCATGCAAATCATGTTGCTTTTCTACTCAAAACTCCGGAATGTGTTCCCACCTCATTTTTAATAAAAGGCAAAGTTCTTTCTCTCCATATGCCCTGGTCCCCCACCTACACCCCTGGTCCCTCTCTAACCTCATGTCCAGCTTCTTTCCACCTGGCTCACTCTGATCTAATCACACTGCTTTTACACTGCTTCTTGAACTTGCCAAGCATGATTCTTCCTTGCATCTCTGCACTAGGTCTTCTCCCTACGGGAATGTTCTCCTTGCTAATATCTTCATGACCTTCTCCCTTACTTCCTTCAGGGTTTGGAACAAATGTCATTTCTCAGTAAGACCTTCCCCAGCCTTCTTATTTGAAATATGAACCCGTCTCACATCCAACACTCTCACTTTACTTTTTCTCTGTTATTACCATCCATTTACTAGATATTTCACTTATGTTATTTATGCCCTGCTTCTGCACAGGAATATAAGATCCATGAGAGTAGAAATTTTTGCATATATGGCCCAATACTCTATGCTCACTGCTGGCACATGCTTGAATCATAAGTGCTGTGTCAATATTTTTTGAATTAACAAAAAGTGTAGAGTTGTTATTCAAAACATTTTTCTATGTGTTATCTTTAATCACTGGGTTTAGATACCTATTCATTGTAATCTGTTGAATCTTTTAGAAAGACTACATATAGAGGAGTGACACAATATTCCTTGTTTGGACCAGCAGCACCTGGTAATCCCTTTCACGCTTGTGTTTCTAAAAGTCTTGAAGAATTTCTATCCTATACCAAGTGCCATTGGATGCCATATATGGATATTTCTCCAACGGTGAAATTATAGCCTGTGAAAATACTATATATAAGATTGTTTTTTGATATAATGATCTACTTTTTTCGTGATACTAAATTCATTCTAATTCAAAAATAAAACCAAATAACATAAAATAAAACACTAGAGTTACTGGTATAACTATTATTTCAGGGGTTGGACTAGGATGAAGTGATTAGAACAGTTATTGGTTTTTCCTTTCACCTAAGGCTCTAACATGGCTTGGTGCTAAGTCTGTCTTTATTTAAAATTTAGGTATTTTTTTCATCATGCAATTTTGTATTACGTTTTATTTATTAAATATTTTATTAAATATTATTTATCTTGGTTACTGAGCTTTTTTGGTAATCCCTTAAATCGCGTTCCTGAGACAGGTATCTCACTTCCCTCACTGTCAACCCAGCCCTGTATCATACAAGTTCTACTGCAAGAGAAGAGATAAATATTAAAACATAATTCCCACATGCCCTTGCTTACTTGGCATATTCCACCCAGCAAAACTAGAACTATCTGTCTTACTGACCAAGATGTTTTTTGCCTTCACCACAAAATTTGGACTCATACTTAACACAGACATTGGAGGGTAGACCCTTGAGATCATTGGCTAGTGTTTCAGAATTAAAAATCATAATAATCCTTAAAGAAATCTATTTCAAGCCTGGCTTTAATTAATGAAAAAATATGTATACAGAACAACCCTTAAGTATAAGATTGCATATGGAAATTAATAATTCCACTAGACACCCAAGAGAGTTAACTGAAAGCTGTTAGAATTATTAAGAGGGTTCAGTATAGTGGCCATGTGAAAAAATACAGAAAGCTTTTCTTCAGACTAGTACAAAGCAATTTGGGTAATATAACAGGAAAATCGAATACAACAAAACTTAACTGAGATATTTAATATATGAACCAAAAAAAAATGAAGCATAATTACATACTTGAACTGGAAAAGAGAATTTTACAAATGTAAATTCTTACATTAATTCACAGTTTTAGGCTAATGACAAATAAGGACCAATGGTGCTTTTAAAACTTGAAGGAATTTGACTTCCAGAACGACAGAGTAAGGACGTCTGAAAATCCACTTCTCCATTAAAGCAACCGGTACTCTGACAAAAATGTCAAAATCAACTTTTTCTGAATTCAGGACATTAACTAAAAGATTAAAAAAGGTGAGTCATGTTTATACAAGAAAAACAGTTGAATCTCTGGAAGAAGAGTGTGATTTCTGGAATTTTAACTTGCTCTTATCTGATTCTCAGCTCTGTTATAACCTTAAATAGTATGTCTTACAAATACAATAGCTATTAAAATCAGCAGTTTGGAGCAGAATGACAGCAGCTCACCAAAAGTCCCATCCCCAGAGATCTGTCACTATCTTACCTATCCAGCAGCTTGCTAAAAAGCACCATTCTCAGGGTTTGTCTTTATTTGGCCTTAGTCAAATCTCTTACTTTGAGTGAGGGAAAACCACTAAGAAAATAACTCACAAACTATAGTAACAGAAACACCAAGGGACTAAAAATGACATACTACAAAATATCTATTTAACACACAATAAGTAAAGGAGGGATAGAAGAACAGAAGAGACAAGATTTACAGAAAACAGGGAAAAAAATCACAGGCGTCAACCTACCTTATCAGTAATTGCATTAAATAAAAATGAACTAAACAATGCAATAGTAGTGATGGATCAAATGGATAAAAGATCATGATCCAACTATATGCTGTCTACAAGAGTCACATCCTAGATACAAAGACACAAATAAGTTAAAAGTAAAAAGACGAAAAAAGATATTGTGCTAAAAATAAGGAAAAGAGAGCTAGAATAGTTATACTAATATAGATGTTAAGGTAAAAATTGTTAGTAGGGACAAAGTACATTTTAAAATGATAAAAGGACCAATCAGTCAAGGTGACATAACACATAAACATGTGTACACCTAAAAATAGCCCGAAAATGCACAAAGCGAAAAATGGCAGAATCGAATAGACAAGTAGACAATTTTACAGTAAGAGTTAGAGAACACAGTGTACCACTTTCAATAATGGATAGAACAATTAGGGAGAAGATCAGCAAGGAAATAGAAGACTTGAACAAACCTACAAACTGATTGGATCTAATATACGTCTATAGAAGACTCCATCCCACCACAGCATAATACACATTCTTCTCAAGTGCACATGAAACATTCTGTAGGATAGACTATATCTTAGTCTTTAAAGGCAAGCTTCAATTAATTTAAAGATTGAAATCATACAAGATATATTTTGCAACCACAATGGAATTAAATTAAAAATCACTAACAGAAGCAAATTTTGGAAATATACAAATATGTGGAGATCAAACAACACACTCCTAAATAACAATTCTGTTCAAAAAATACAATGAAAAATAGAAAGTACTTTGCAGTGAATGAAAATGAAACTACAGCATACCAAAGTTATGGGATGCAGCAAACTCAGTGCTTAGAGGGAAACTTATAGCTGTAAAAGTCTGTAATCAAAAAGAAGGAAGATAAAAAAAATCAATAAATACCTTAATCACCTTAAGAAACAAGAAAAAGAAGAGCAAAGAAATCTTAAAGAAAGCAGAAGAAAAAAACAATAAAAACCAGATTTTCTGAAATTGAGACTAGAAAAACAATAGGAAAATCAATGAAACTGAGAGTTGCTTCTTTTTTCTTCTAATAAAAGAGTTTCAAAATACAGAAGCAAAAACTTACAAATAGAACTGCAAGGAGAAAGTCACAAATTCACAAATACAGTCAAAGTAAGTGAACGAAAGAGGATAATAAGCACAAGAGAAGAAATCAAAGAAACTGAAAACTAACAAACTGTTAAATTCAACAAAGCCAAAAGTTCATTCTCTGAGATGATCAACAAAATGGATAAACACGAAGCTAGACTGATGAAGAAAAAAAGAGAGAGAACACAATTTGTCAATATTGTAAATGAAAGACTAACACTACAAATTCTATAAACTTTAAAAGAATAAAAAATTTATGAACAATGTAGGCCAAATTATTCAACACTTTAGCTGAAATAGAAAAATTCCTTGAAAGACAATAAACACATGGCAAATAAGCACATGTAAATGATCTCCACCCCATTAGTCATCAGGAAATGCAAATGAAAAAACAAAACACTACTATGCACATATTAGCATGTCTAAAATTAAAGACTGATAATACAATGGGTTGGCAAAAATGTGAAACCATTGAAAATCTCTGCTGATGGGGTGTTTGGAGGTTTCCTAAACATTGTACCAACACTTAACATATTACTTACTCATTTCACTCCTAGATCTTTAACCAAGAGGAATGAAATCACACAATTACTGAAAATGGAAACTAACCTAGGATGATAAATAGCACATCAGCAGTTGCCTGGCAGGGGCAGAGGGAAGGATAGAGTGCAAAGCAGCACAATGAAGTTTGGGGGAATTGATGGAAATATCCTGTACATCAATCATGGTGGTGGTTTCACGGTATATGCATCCATAAAAACTGTATCTAATTTTTCTCTTTAAATGGATGCAGTATTTGTCTCTAAATTTGATAAGAAGAAAACATGAAAGAAACAGACAAAAATTACACATAGTATTTCTTGAACACTAAACACAGTTAAAATATTTAGCCTTCATTCTAAGAATCTTTTAGAAACCGCTTTATGGGCCAAGGCTTTATTTATATTTTGTTAGATTGGTCATGTGACTCTGTGGAGACTAGAGGTGTATTAACAGATCATTTTTTCTAAGCACAGGGTCAGAAAAATGATTGCTCCTTCCTAAAAACTCATTTTATATACATATAAATATTTCAACAAGGGAAAGGGACGTAATAATTTTGCAAAATGCCTAGAAAAACAATCTTTCAAATAAGCTAAGCCCATAAAGTGCAACAGAAAACAAATTTGGTTAATAGATCAGTAAGTTTAATGTATCTTGGAGCCTCAAACTACCACTTTATTTTTAAAATCTCCACAGTGGAAGTAACAAGGAAATGGAACCTCTTTTCTCCATGTGCCCTCTGAAATTGTTCAAGAATTATCCAGTTTAATTAGACTCTCTCTATAGTTAACAAGGTGTTAAGGGCCTAGCATTTTCCTGTGTTCTTTTATTTTTATAAACAAATATCTTTCAGCCAGATTTTTGTCTATCCATTAGATTTCTAATTACTATTATAAAGGCAGTTTAGAAAAATAATCTGGTGACTTAGGCCAAAGTCACCAGATAAGTCAGTGGAATAGACTCAAGCTTATTAATACAGGTTTCTTATCCACTTGACCCAACAACAGGTCACATGTGCCACTAAGAATGACTTCCTATTCAATGTCAATCATCACAATAACAAGTAAACTGGGACAAGTAATATGGGAAATGTTACAAGGAAAACCAGAAGTGAAACCCAAAGTTGTGTTTTAATTTAACTTTTAATACATATTCCATGTCATTTAATATACATTTGTTTTTAAAAATTTGTTAAGTGGCATCTGCAGTAGAGATACTTTGCTATTATAAACATTTCAGTGGAGCTGATGCATTTGCTTATAATAGTTATATTTTTAGCATGCTACTTCTGAAAGAAAATAAATGATAAACCACTGTTGAGTATTATAATCTTCCATTAAACTGTTTTCCCTGAATGTATAACCAGCCTGGTACCACTAGAGGGCAGGCTTTACATTGTAATGAAACATTCATTTTCGCATCCATTGTATTCGTACACATTTAAAATGTTTTAAAATTACTGTTTTAAGAGTAGAAATCTGCCACAGTGTAACTAACTTCTTTTTCTCTGAGAGGTAAATTAAGCTAAAATCATGTTTTACAAATAGTCCTTAATTGAGCTACTCAAGTGCAGTCATGTTAAAAAATTTTTGACATGACAGTTTTTTTAGAATCAGTGTTAGATGAATCATATGAGATTCTACATCTTCATAAAAGTATGTTCAATACCAAATAAATACTGTTTTTTAATGGTTAGTTCACAAATAAATTAGTGATTGAATTAATATTTGTGCTCCCTTGGTCCTATCGCCTGGATAGGGCAAAAGGAATTCAGCCTGAAATTTTAGCAGCTGGCTTTAAGTCAAAATCTCTGTACATGGTACAGAGTTCCTCGGTCAACAAAAACCTTTGAAAATGATCATTCATTCACAGGTCACATCATAAAATGTGTGTGTTATATATGGCATGACATTCCTATTTCACTATGAAAATCTTATAGTGAGAATTGACAGTCAAAATAATCTTTGCACAAGTATGTGTATATGCCAACCAATATTAACATATATCCTCCAGTTCCTTCTCAGTTTATTTGGTGTGCTCTGCCGCTCAGGAGAAACGGATCCCTGGACGATCACATTGGATATAAAATATTTGATAATTGGGAACAGTTACTGAGCACTTAACATTTTAAAATACATAACGTGCTCAAAGGCACACAGTTTGTGACTGGTTGAGCTTGGATACCTACTACTGATACCTGCCACCTTTCAAAAAGGACTTAATTTTTCATATAAATGTCCAAGGTCCAAGTAACTACTAACAAAGAAATGCAAGGTATTTGAATCACTAGACTGTAGTCTGAAGAGGGATGACCTCAGACTAAGGAGTGGCCCAGGTATAATCAAGGTACAATTTGAATTTATAATCCCCTTGGTAACTTGAGAGATGTAGATATGGCTACCTAAAGCTAAGCACCTTTTAATTTTCAAATGGAATTATGCTACATGAGCTAGATAAATAGATACCAATTCAAGATTGTCAATTTATTTTGTGTAAATAATTATATTTTCCTTTAACTAAGCTTTAGTGTGTGGTAGACTAATTGCATTGATGGTCCCAGTTAATGGCTTCCCTGAATCCGTGTCGCTGGCAATTTGATTGTGCTAGTGCTGTGTGAACATGGCAAGGCTGGCCTTTGTGAATGTAGGTTTGTGGTAGACTCATAGGATGAGACAGTTGGAAGAAAGCCAGCAACAAGCCCCCAAAGCAGAGCTGTCTGACCCTCAATCCAGTGTGGAACCCTAAGGGGGATTAGCTGTGCCCAGCTGGTAGGCAGAATAATGATCCCCCAAGGATATCCGTGTTGTAATTCCTAGAACCTGCAAATATATAAGTGATACCTAAATGGCACAAAAGACGTCTCAAATGTGATTAGATTAAGAATCTTAACATGAGGAGATTATCCTGGATTATCTGGGTAGGTCTAATGTAATCTCAAGGGTTCTTAGAGGAGATAGGCAGGAAGGTCAGCAAAGGAGATCAGAGAGAAAGAGAGACTGATGATACTACACTGCTGCTCTGAAGGTATAAGAAGAGACCATAGACCCAAGAATGCAGAGGGCATCTAGAAACTGGAGAAGGAAGGAAACAGATGCTCCCCACAGAGCTTCCAGGAGGAAGACAGCTCTGTGGACACCTTCATTTAGCCCTGTTAGACCCATTTCAGACTTCTGACCACCAACACTGTAAAATAACAAATCTGTGTTGTTTCAAGCCACTAAATTTGTGGTAATCTGTTAGAGCAGCAGTAAGGAACTAGTACACCAGCCTTAAGCATAGCCTGTAGATTCATGAGTTAATTTGATTTGAATTCTAAGTTCGGGGGGTTTTATTACCTCATTGCTAACAGATATGCTCTTTGAAGTAGAGATTTTGTTTTCTACGTATAAAAATATCGCAACCATTTTAAAAGGTGAGGTATATGTCTGGAACCAAATATAAAATATTTGCAGAACAGGCAAATGAGGGAGAAAAGGAGAAAGAGGAGGAGGAAGAGAGTAAGCTGTATTACTAGCATTTTTCTTTGTCAAATACCTTTCAAAATGGATACAATACCTTGATTACTTCATTAAAAAAACATACAGAGTAAATAATCTTAATGTTTCATTACAAAAGAAAAGCCTAAAATGCAGATAGAATGTAAGTTCTCCATATAAAAAAGAGAGCTTGGAACTGGGTATGAGTCCTATTAATAATGAAGTTTATTACTCTCTAAATCATAGTTCTAAGAAAAATATAATAATGACTTTAATATCATAAAACTAAGACTTTTTACAGTCCATGTAAAGTGTTATGGTAAATCTGTGACCTAAGACATTTATATGAAATTCTGTGCTTCAGCAGAATGTATTTTCAGATGAATGCTTACCTCTATCAGAAATAATGTAATTATCATGCAACAGCAGAAACAGAAAAATGTTGTATCCACTATGCTTTGAATGCCTATGTAAATAGTACTGAGTATTATAAAAAATGTAATGTTATAACAAAAAATTCTGATTTTAATAACTTCTCTAAGGACTTCAGGGCTAATGGTTTCTTTCAAGTCTTTCCTAAAGCCCTTTTCATCAGGAAACACTAATTCCGAGTATGAAAAGAGAAATACTAAAGTATATAGTAGAGCACCACTAGAGAAAATTTTACCTAGTTTTTACTGTTGAATATATATGGCCTACCAATTAGAATGATTACATTTCATAAACGGGCATTGCAAAACACAACTAATTGCATTTCCTTTATCTTTTCACAAAGTACTTCCCTCTTTTATAAATGTCTCTTCTAAAGAAGCAGTTAGCTCTAAATTGGTATTTAATCATAAAGCAGTGTTACTAAGAGGAAAAAATTAAAATAGGCAGATGAAATTAATTTCAATAGATTATTTTATTTAACACAGTACATCTGAAAATTATTTCAAAAAGTAACGAACAAAAATGTATTAGTTATTTTCATTATTTTTTTATACTAAGTCTTTACAATCTAATGTGTATTTTACATTTATTTTATATCTCAATTCAGACAAGCCACATTTAATTGCTCAATAACCAGATGTTGCCAGTAGCTACTATACTGGACATCCCAGCTCTAAAGAGAAGTAGTGAAAAGGAAAAGAAATTTTGACATCACTTTGTAAATAAGGGAATTGAAAAAGAATTGGGGAATATCCTAATTGCTTTTAGGGATGTATCCCAGATCCACTGAATTAAAAATCTGCATTTGTCAGACCTGAAAATGGTCATTTTAAAATGGTCTCTAGATGTTTCTGTTCTTCAATACACTTGGTTTTGGGAACTACTGACATTGCGTTAAAGTGACTGTAGATTGTGACTGGTTAACAGAGTAGCAAAGAATCTAGAGTCATAGAGCATTTGGGACATGGAGACCTTGATTTAAAATCAGATTCGTTCAATTATTGCCAGTGAAATATGAGCAAGTTACTTTACCTTTCTTTCCAAGGCTTGTTCTTGAAGAGGCTAAGAATGTGTAGCTCATATAATTATTAATGGGATTAAATAAAACAATGTCTGTGTATAAAGAGACTTGCAAAGTGCCAAATAATTATGGGTTTTACTAATTACAATATGGTGCCAATAAGTCCAAATTGCAGAGTTTCATCCTTAAATGGGCCATTGTTCTATAATCCCTCCATGACCCCAAATGTTATTTCTAACTCTAGTTATGTCTCCTGAAATACTGTGCCTGTATTAGTCTACTTGGGTTACCATAAAAAAAATACCACAGACTTGGTGGCTTCAAAACATAAATTATTTTTTCCACAGTTCTGGAGGCTACTAGTCCAAGATCAAGGTTCCATCAGGGTTGGTTTCTGGTGAGACATTTCCTGGCTTGTAGAGAGCTCCCTTCTCACTGTGTCTTTATAAGGCCCCCCTTTTCTGTGCAAGGGCAGAGACAGCGTTCTCTGGTGTCTCATACTCTTTTTGTAAGAACACCAGTCCTATTGGATTAGAGCTCCACCCTTATGATATCACTTTACCTTAAGTACCCTTTTAAGGCCCCATCTCCAAATATAGTCATATTGGGGTCAGGGCTTCAACATATGAATTAGAGGGAATACAATTTACTCCATAACAGTGCCACTGATTAGTATCACTATGTACTTATTGCCCAAACACACATCTGCAAGTTTCTGGCCCTGAAAAGTTGTCTGCTTGAACATCGCAACTTCCTCCCTGCACCATCTCTAAGCAAATCAAGAATAGAATCTAAATGCTATACCTCTGGTCTACATCCATGTGCCTTGGAGATCACTTTAGCCTCCAGACTTCATGAAAATATTGGCCATAAGCTTCCACAATTGCTCAGCAAAGCATGCCAACTCACAAATAAATGAAATTTCGGGTCAAACTCTTTCTATCCATGAGATTAGATTGAAAACAAATACATAAAACTGATTCACCAGGAGGATAGCTTTTCATTGATAACAGCTATATTTTACTGTGAAGTTAGTTATTTGGGTTTTCTAATCTTTTGAAAGAACTTAGTGCCTCATTAAATCTAGACTGAGTATTGTATGATCATCACAGAGAAATGTGTTTTAGCCAATTGTTTACATAATATAGGATTGCTAACTTGACGAAATGGTCAAATTATAGCCCAATGAGAAAAGCATTTTGAACTTGTCTCTAATCTCCTATTCCAACCTTCCATTCCATATATAGAACTTATAATTTTTTTGCCCTTCTTTTTTTCTCATCAACTTTTTGGGTACCCAGACTTATCCTTCTTGCTCTCCTTCCCTACTATAACTTATATTCTCCATCATGTTATAATGTTTCCTCTTAACCCGATAGCAGGCACCCTCAACCTCTTGTATTTATTACTTGCCAAATGTCAGTGATGGCTTCCTTCTCTAGCCGAAGCATAAGAATCCATTGTTTTCAAATAAACAATGAGGCAAATATACCAGGTCAAAATGTGGTCTAGAAACTAACCAAAATGGTATTCTTCTCACCTATGTTCTATACTAAAGACAATATTACAATACTTTAGATAATACCACACTAGTTTTAAATCTTTTATAAAATTTAGTCTTTTCTTCATAGGCTAAAAGCCTAACTAAAATCCACTTATATTTTTAAAGCAAATGCCAACTGTTTTGTCTTTAATTACATGTCATTTCAAGGGAAGGAGGTGTTCTTGGCCCTTTTATAATCTTTGGCAGAGATGTGATTGACAGTAATGGTATATAGTCATGATTGTTTTAATACAGTTTGGCCAGGTTTAATGCACAGCTCTCTCTAAACAAGAGAGAACTTGTAACATTAAATTTCAAAGATCGATTTTGAAGAGATTTTTCTCAGACTGGTAAACATTACAAATTCCTCTTATCCTGTGATGTGAAATTTATCTGTTTGATAAACAGATATAGATATAGATATAGAACTTGGTTGGGCTTCTTTTAAAAATTATATTTAACACAATCAAAATATTCTATTGCCATAATAATCCCATAATTATCCCAAAACAGTAGAAGAAACATTTAAATGTTATCTTATATTTTAAGGATGTTTGTGACATTTAATGATTTCCTAGAAAATCCTGTCTTTTTTGTCTGACCTGAGGATTCTCAAATACAGGTACCAGAGGGCAGCTGTGATTGGGTTCACCCTCAGCCTACCCCAAACCAGGCTTGCCCCCA
This sequence comes from Eschrichtius robustus, assembly GCF_028021215.1. NCBI lineage: Eukaryota > Metazoa > Chordata > Mammalia > Artiodactyla > Eschrichtiidae > Eschrichtius > Eschrichtius robustus. Next base: position 63,404,285 of record NC_090832.1, on the reverse strand, counting down.
GGGCTAAACTAAACAAGAATAACTTGGACTTTCAACTTTTAGTGGTAGTTGTTTATTTTCCCCAAATTTAACACTGCCTATGGCCACGTCTGCCTATTCATTGATAAAATATCTGATATAGTTTTTTAAAAAGGGTAAAAAAACAGTTAAGTTTTTAATGTCATGGTAATCAATGATACAATTAGCATAATGCTATACCAGCTATGTTACTATGTTATTTTTAGATTTCTTTTCCTTTTTTGTGAGTGAAATTAGCCATTTTGGATACACATGAATAAATTCACTTATTATGACAGTTTGATCATATATCTTTTATAATTGTTTACTAATCACTCACTGAAAACATGAATATTGTAAATAAATGAGATCTCTGTCTCCCATAAGCTACATGGATAGGCAAGTCATTCTTTAAAGATAATGCATGAACTTTTACTTGAAGTTGTTTTCAAGATGTAAAAAAGTTAACTTTTGTTATTCATGGTAAGGCCATGAAATATATCAGAAATTTAACAGAAATTCACCAGAAGAACTACATCAGAAGTGTAACAGGAAAACAATCTGGCACACCAAAATATTTTTATTCTCAGCATAAATTTGTTCATAGCATTACATATATTCAGGTGCCTGATATCTTGGAAGAGATGGAGTGCCTCAGTTTTCACCAAGTACAGAGAATTCTTATTGTTGTTGCTGTTGTTTTTGCCCTTTTTAATCTTGAGATAAGACTAGTAACTTGAGAAAGTGGTCAAGCTATAGGTCAATGAAAAAGGCACGGGAGAGAGAACACAGAAAAAAAAAAATCTATGATTAAGCTGTACTAGTTTAAAAATAACTGAATTTGCTTGACTATAATCATTATTTTTCATTAACTGAAGCAACATGAATGCAGTGAATGAATGCAATGAATTATTTCATATAATACCCTAAGGGGCTTGGAACAGTACACAGATAAGCCTATCTGTCTTTAATGAAACTCTGAGTTAAAGATGTCTGTACCCACAAATCATAAATGATAGATGTTTCAGGATAAATTAGAAAAGATCATTGGTTATTTATTACTGTCAACAGTCTTCTTATAAAAATCAGCTCTTGTTAGTTTCTATTACTAAGGGCAGACTAGACAAACCGATACCTGACTACATTGATTAACTATAATTGCTCAGAGTATTATTCTGTATAAATTTCATGATTATTTCATCAATACAAATTACATTTTTCTTTTTTTATTAGCAGTTTTTATGATGATGATTAGAGGTCTCTTTCTCAAAAGGGATCTTGATAAAAATAAAATGAAATTGACTCACTTAGAATTGATTCATCCTCCCAGTGCAACAGTACTTTCAAACAAGTGTCTAAAAGACTTAAAGGGATTTTTTTTTTAACAAAAAAATTATTTGTATCAAAAAATCAGTGCATATATAAAATAATATATTCCTTTTAAGGGATATAAAGGGAAACACAGAGCTAACTATAAAGTCCTATAGTCCCGTTATAGGTATCAACTGATGTACAGATTGCAAAACTGATATATGTTTCCTTTTAAGGCTCTCTCTCTAGGCTTTTTTGGGAGGATGAAGGGAACACTGGGAAATTTATTATTCCAATGTGGTATTTATACATCCCTTAAATATCATATGCCTTGTATACATTTAACCAATAAATGTCACTTAATATAAAAATAAGAATATAAATCAGATGAATCCTTTCTCCTTTAACATTTGTTCATCATTCAGTAATTATTTATTGACCCTTTACTTTGTGGTAGGCACTGTTCTTGAAAAAAGTCTGTGGAAAGGAGAATAAACGTAAAATTGCTTGCATTTTGGTTTATCTTTTCTCCTATATTAACTCAGTCCTTAGGCTATGGTTCAAATAAGTAAAGATCATCCCAACAAAATCAATGTTTCGGCCTCATGCTTCTGATACGATAATGGCAGCCAGCTAAATCTGAATTTAGCTACATATCCTCCAAAAGAATATGTATCACACAAGTAAATACCTTTCCATCCCACCCCTATGGCATTACTAGATGTCAGAGAACGCTAACAAGTTATATGTGAGTAGGATATCAGCTGAAGAGCAGACAAGACCGTGTGGAAAAGGCAAAGGCCAGAGGTGCCTAATGGTTGATGGAAAACAGAGAGAAAAATCAAACAAAAAAATAGGAAGTCTCTGACTCTGAATGGAGAAATACTTGGAAGTCTGAGACCTGGTGTGTCAGTGCACTGGAAATCAAAAAGAAAGGGGTGCAGAGTACACAGGATCAGGGAGGCAGTCTTAACCTGAAAAGAAAGGTTTTTGTTGTTGTTGTTTTGTTTTTTTGTTTTGTTTTTAGTTAGCTTTACCAACCAATGCAATCCTTTTTTGCTACCTCCTGTTCAGGTGTATTGTAAGTTAAACTATTGCTATAATATTTATAGAGAAGAAAATATTCATTGATGTGCATTAAGAATTGTGAATCACCACACCCTTTCCAGCATTTATTGTTTCTAGATTTTTTGATAATGGCCATTCTGACCGGTGTGAGGTGATACCTCATTATAGTTTGATTTGCATTTCTCTAATGTTTAGTGATGTTGAGCAGCTTTTCACTTGCCTCTTGGCCATCTGTATGTCTTCTTTGGTGAAATGTCTATTTAGGTCTTCTGCCAATTTTTTAATTGGATTGTTTGTTTTTTTGATGTTGAGCTCCATGAGCTGTTTGTATATTTTGGAGATTAATCCTTTGTCTGTTGTTTCATTTGCAAATATTTTCTCCCATTCTGAGGGTTGTCTTTTCATCTTGTTTATGGTTTCCTTTGCACTGTTGGTGAGAATGTAAATTGATACAACTACTATGGAGAACAGCATGGAGGTTCCTTAACAAACTAAAAATAGAACTACCATATGACCCAGCAATCCCACTACTGGGCATATACCCTGAGAAAACCATAATTCAAAAAGAAACATGTACCACAATGTTCATGGCAGAACTATTTACAATAGCCAGGACATGGAAGCAATCTAAGTGTCCATCGACAGATGAATGGATAAAGAAGATGTGGCACATATATACAATGGAATATTACTCAGCCATAGAAAGAAATGAAATTGAGTTATTTGAAGTGAGGTGGATGGACCTAGAGTCTGTCATACAGAGTGAAGTAAGTCAGAAAGAGAAAAACAAATACCATATGCTAACACATATATATGGAATCTAAAGAAAAAAATGGCGCTGTGAACCTAGTGGCAGGGCAGGAATAAAGATGTAGACATAGAGAATGGACTTGAGGACACGGGTGGGGGAGGGGGAAGCTGGGGCAAAGTGAGAGTAGCAGCGACATATACACACTACCAAACGTAAAATAGCTAGTGGGAAGGAGCCGCATAGCACAGGGAGATCAGCTCGGTGCTTTGTGATGACCTAGATGGGTGGGGTAGGGAGGATAGGATCTATTAAAAAAAAAAAAAGAATTGTGAATCAGTAGCTGAGTTACTTTAAGAGTCACTAATGGAAGCTTTTAATGATCAAGCAGTATGTACCATATTAGAAATGACCCTTTGACATTTCTCATCCAAAAAGAATTGTGAATCACCACAATTATGGCTTTCTCTCTTTGATTAATAACTGTGGAAAAATTGTGTTTGCTAAGACTCAAAGCACTTTAATATACCTGGATTATTTAAATTGCATTCTCTGTGAACAGAGGCTAATATACTAATTTTTTCAACTTTGTGCGTGGGAATACATGTCACACGTACATTAAGAAAACAGTTTCTTTAAAAATCGAATGAATTTCCAATTCTCTACCTGAATTCACTTGCAAATATTTTACATATTTTAAGGACCTTCTCTCATAGGTTTCCATCTTTGACCGTAGCAAAACTAAATAAAAAATGTCTGTCCTTTCGTCTGTTGAGCATCCTAAGTCACTCTATTTGAGGCATGACAAGCAACATCACCCACCTTCTTGCTTTCAGTTGGAGGCCTTCCACTCTGTGGTTCTGTAAAATTTATTAGGATTGGTGCAAAGCTGATAGCTGCTGGCAAGACGACTGATGAAAGCATATTTCTTCAGCTTAAAATTTACCTTCAATGAGAAATCTATATTTATTCTCACCTGAGTGTTTGTTTTTAAAGATTATCAACGAAAAGAATTGCTATACATTTACATTCCAGACCAGAGGATCTAAAAATGATAGTAACATCAATGTGAACTTCAGCAAATTCAGTTTTGTTAGGGCAGCAGAGTTCTTTTCTTTAGATTCCTTATGGTAGAAATATGAGCTTATCTTTTTGGGTAAATAAGATTCTCTTCAGACCTAAAGATTCAATTGCAATTTTTTGGATGTAAAAGAAAAATGGTCTGGGTTTCCTTTGCAACTTGAAAATCACACTTAAAGTTAAATCTAAATAGCAATATGACATTCAAGCAACAGGATAGCAGGTGGCTCCTGACAAGCATAATTTGCTTTTATGGTTCTGTAATTAATACCGGGAGCACGAGGGCAGCAGAGAAAAATGTACCTGTTACAAAAAGCCCTTTGTAAAACGTGGGTTTTCTTAAACCCTGATTTCTGATGGACCAACAAGAGAGAATTACCTATTTCTATAATGTTAAGTTTTCTAATTTTGAGGAAATTTTATGGATCATATTATTCACTGCATATAATGTCTTGGTAGGAAAAATATCCCTGAAAAGTAAACATTAATGATAAATGCAGATATGCTTCTGGGCCAATGTGTAGTTTGAAACTAGCACAACTTACGTTTGAACTGCCGATGCCCTGAACAAAAGACCACTAGAAACATATGTGTAATTGAACAAATTTGTATTGATTGACTCTTGGCAATGACGGAGAAAGTGCATTGTGGGAACTGTGAGGTGTCTCAGTAAGAGGGTGTTAAGAGGACATGTTATAGGACTGGGGCTCGTGTAAGGTGATTTGGGAGAGGGTTCAAGTAGTAGTGGGGCTTTGCTCTGGAATGAATGCTGTCGGGAAGCAGGGGTGATCATTCTTTTCTGGAAGTGGAGAAGGATAGAGAGCGGCTTATACTGTGACTGGTAAAGAGGCAGAAGTGACTCATATTAGCCAGGACTGGGAGATCTTTAGTCCTTTCTATGGCTTGGATGGTGTTTGGGTTTCATTGTGTGTGTTCATGTGCAACTGCACATTGACCATGTGTTTACCTTGATCCATCATGGTAATATGGTGGCCTTCTTTGTGAAATTGTTAATGTTAAATAAGAAAACATCACAGCCCAGGTGTGAGCACCAGGCAGGGTCCCTTCTGGCAAGGTCTGCTTCTTTCTTTCTCAGAAAAAATTGCTTCATTGCAAAGACTCTTTAATTCTCCAAGTGATATGTTTGAGCAATTAAAAATATTGTCACTGTCATCACTTAACAACTCCCAATTATCTGGTATCCTTTTCAGACTCTCTTGAAAGAATTTTCTTTGCATGATTTATATAGTATAAAGATTTACAAATATTAGTTATTAATTTTACTAATAAAGAAGTATTTGTGTGCTGTAAAATATTAACAGCTTTATGTATGATCGACATATAATAGATTGCACATATTAAATGTACCATTGTATACATTTTGACATATATATGTACCTGGAAGATAATCTCCACAAATAATATAATACATCCTTCATCTCCATAAGTACAATCACATTTTAAAAATATTTCCTTAAAAGAAGTATCCAGATAATAAATATTACCATATTAATTTTATTCTATTTCTATCATTTTCCGGGTTTAATTCCTCCCCAAGAAAATAGACCGGAAGGAATAGAGCCCCAAATATGAAATTCACTGGAGAGCAAAGTCAGCTATATGAGCTGATAGTAGAAATTCACCCAGCCAGCCAGAATATGGTGTTCCTCTTAAGTAAGTTGAGAAAAATTTCAATTTATCTTCTTAGTTGCAAGTGTCAGAAATTGTCTTTGGCTGATTTAAGCAGAATAGGATTTTGACTAGTTCTCAGAATCACCTGGAATGCTGGAGATCCAGGCTCGGAAATTGGTGGGGGCCAGGGAGACTGAAGAGTGGCCAAGTCCACTGAAAAAGATTATACCAAAAAAAAGGGCACCTGCAAGGACATGATGCCACTGCTCCTGAAGACTGGCTGATGCTGAGCATGTCTGGTCCCCCACTGGCATTGCCTCCAGACACTTCAAGCCCCACTGGAAAATCTGAAACTGCTGGACCTGGGGGTTCACTGTTGCCACTGACTTAGCCATCACCCAACACCACCTTGCTTCTCTCCCTCAAAGTTCAGGGCAGGTGCATGGGAGTAGCGAAGCCCAGGTTGGGTGGTTGTGCTCTGGCTTCAAAGGGGCATTGGGAAAAGTGAGCATTCATCGTCTGCAGCCTTGAGTGTGGGTAGCAAGGTCGGCTTTCCACCAAGATATAAAGTGATTTCTCTTACAATAGAAATGGAAAATGGGGAGCAGATCATAGACAGCAGATACTAAATGGCAATTTTCCACTAAAGTTTAAAATGTGGTCATTTAGAGATTAATTGAAACAGCTATTTTCGAAGGGAAAGCAAGCAGCAGTCTGTGATTTCTTGGCAAATCATCACGACTCAGGGATGGTCTAAGGAGAGTAAGCCAGGATTTCAATCTCTGTAAAAGGATGAAGCAAAAACCCAGTAAACGTGCATTTTACAAATCTGGTGGCTACAGTCAAAGTAGTTGCTGAATAGAATGTTTGCCTCCTGATATTCAGCAGTCTCCTCAGGTAAGTAGAAAAATAGACCACAGTCTATAGGACCTGTGGATCATCCAATTCCCTGTGGCCGCTCAATAGAGTCTCAGTGTCTCTTTGTCTCCCATCCTTTGGCACAGTAATATGTTCCCTACCCATCCACCCCCCACTCTCAGCTCATAAGGACTTTTGTAGCCCATGTGTCCCAAGGCAGTATATGTGTAACATCAGACTTCATTGCTCCACTGCTTCGGAGCCCTATTATCACAAGTGGGAAAAGTCTGCCTCTCAGAAATAATGGCACATGGACCTGTACTAAGGCTTTATATCTGCCTTCAAAATGAGAGAGAGGCTTAGTTATTAAATGTCCCACTCCACTGTGCCCAAATGTACTATTTTGTTTCTCCTTCTGGATTGTCCAGTGAATTTGAGCGAGGCTGAATCTGCAGGTAAGGTAAACAGTGGGTCCAGCCATGAGGACTGGAGAGGACAAGGTAGGTTTAAGAGTACGATGAAAGTAGCAAAGCTTGCCATATTCTAAAGGAGTCACCAGCAACTGAAACCAGCAACCTCCACTGGGTCTCTTGAGAGATGCCACAGTTGAGGTCCACCAGATCACCACCCCAACCTTGTGAGGAGTGCATTGTTTGTGGACAAAGACTGTTTCCTTTTTCTATGAGGAGCAGGAGAAAGAATAGTCCCCTTCCATTCAAAGAGAAGTTGGAATGTGACTTGAAGAAAAACCATCATAGATATTGGGATTTTCTTCAAGAGGGAAGGACAAGAATTGTATTCCCTATTGGGATGTCTGCTTAGGCAGCTCTGTTGCTAAGTTCTCTGTGCCACACGTAGCACAGAAGAAAAGAGGAATGGAATCAGTTGACCTGGTGGGAAATGGCCAGATAGAAAGAGTGTCAGGACCACTCTCTTAAATTCCAGCTCCCAGAGTGTATGGAATGTGGGTCCATCGTGTCTATGTGGAGGACAGAGGAAATGAAGTGCCAAGACTACACTGCAGGGCAAACAAGGAGACATATATATCATGGGACGTGTTATGATGCCCCTACTTGGAGTTCAGTGGGGAGAGGTAGCCAGTCTCCTCAGCGCTCCTAGGAGATTTGCACGGGAACAAACCACTCATCAGTGGAGCACGTTGGCGCCATCTCCATTTCATGGCCGAACAAAATGAGCTACAACAGCAGTTAAAGTCAACTAAGACGAGATGTTTTTAATTTTCTCTATCAACAAAACACCAGAGAAGCTATTCCCAGAGAGGTAATACAATCTGAGGAAGTGGATGGGGAGCCTGTAGGCAGTTTATAGAAAGCTGTTTTCTAAAAGCAGAATTGAAGCTTTTAAAGGGTATAAAGAAAGAGGTAACATCTAAGGGGCTAGAGTTGAGACCACTTGGGTGGGTCACATCAGTTACTTCCAGGAGGGCCTTTAGAAACGGTGAGTTTCTTTAGAAGCTCTAATCATCCTCTCTTGTTTTCCTCTAGAAGACCTGTCGGTTAGAGATTCTCTACTCTTTTTTGAAATTTTCTTTCTATCTTCTTACACTTTTTTTGTGTGTCATAAACCTCTTTGCAGATATGATAATTGGGTTAAAGTTTTTGTTTAGATAAAGATTCCTTTACCCAAATACATTTTTGGATACAATTGAGGGGTAGTTCACAGGTCCCTTAAGGATCATTATAGGATATTTATGAATTCTCAGACCCCCCACTCAAGAAGACCAGATATATTTCTTTTCTAAAATGCTCAAAATACACACTGTTATTTTCTGTCCCTGGTGGGAAGAAATAGGAAGATGATTGACCTGTTTTTTTCTTCTTTTTTTATATCAGGATCTGCACAAAAGCACTGCCTGTGTCTAGAACACTTTGGCCAACTCTCCATACCTAACTACCTCTTACTAATTTCTTAGGATTTTCCTCAGCGTCCCTTTCATCAAAAGCCTTCCAAGATCTCTACCTCCAGGGTGAATTAGATGCCCTTCTTATGTGCTCCCAGAGCAATCTGGGGAGATGTTTATTAGAGCATTTTAATAGTGTAATTATAGGTTCCCTAGACTATAAGCATCAGGAGGTCAGGGTCCTGTCTGTTTTATATCTGTATATTCTGGAGCCAGCATGAGATACAGTAAATAAGTAAACAATACAAACTTGTGAAGCGAGTGGCTGAAGAGCCAAGTAAAGACATCTGTCATCCAGTATAATTTAACTTGCATTTTAAAGTGTGTAACAGTCCTTTTCTCTATTAGCAAATTACAATGTTCTGTTTATTAGCGAAAACTTCTCAGAGTCTCTCCTCTTTTGACACTGATTCCTTCATTCCCCTGTGGTCTGGGGAGCTCAGATCCAGATTTGGGATGCTCACATTCTCCCAGATTTATTGCTGCTGCTGTGTTCTGCTTTAGCAGTTCTATGCCTCTCTTGCCTTGATTCTAGTGGTCGGCACACGCACTATTATCTGCCTGTGTAAATACCACCTGTGTTGCCATGGAGCTCCTATATCCTGCATCTTTCTTCTGTGGCCCATCCATACTTCATCTTCTCACACAAATGGAGATTTCATATCATCTGATCTACATCCTCTAAACTAACCTCACTTCTGGGAAAGGATGCAGATATATGGTACTGCAGCTGTATTCTGGTTGCCTTCCCAACACCTTTTCCCTTTTTATATCACCAGGCATATTATGGTTATTCTTTGAGAAGTTATCTCTCTCCCATTATCAGAAGTGTATTTTCCTTTGCACTGGGATTTTCCTTTTTCCTGACTTGAAGAGTGGGATTCTCCTTTCTCTGACTTTAAGAGTGGACCTTTACTGATTTAAGCCAGTTTTGCACATCTCATTCCCTTTGGCCCAGATGGTCACCTGACCTAGTCTGGCCCAATGCATTAAAAGGAATCCCATGCTTTTTTGGGGAGCTACTGGAAAAGATTCTCTATTTTCCTTGGGATGTTGTAATGTGTTGTAGAAAGCCTGGAATTGCTGTAGTCATGTTGCAACTTCATTCAAAAAAACTAGCGCTTCGGGAGACTACCAAAGAGGGGGGCTAAAAAGGTAACTTGGTTTGGTTTCCTTAGAAATAAGACCTATTTTTTCACCGAGGTTTGAGATATATCCCTTATTATTTAATCCTGTTTGAGGTTTTTATTATTTTTGTATTGCTTTTGTCTTTTATCATCAAAAGAAACCAAAACAAAAGACTAGGATCAATCTGCAATCTGGAGCTTTTATATCTCAGGTAAATAACAAGACTTTAGAGTTCAGATTTTAGAGGAAAAGATATCAAGGAGAAAAAATCAAAAAGTAATAGACAATCAGAGGAGGGAAATGAGAAAATTTGTGATAAAAATAGGCTTCAGTAAATCTGGACTCTATCTGAATGAAACATTAAGATCGAGAATAGTTCATTAATTTGATCTCCAGTGTAGAAAAGCTTAACATATGAGAAGTCGGAGAAATGAATCAAGTCTTATGATTGTATGAAATGGAATAATAACTGCTACCATATTGGTATGGTTTTGTTAACTTGTGCATTCATTAGGATCCTCGTTTAAATTTTTTTTTAAACACCTTTATTGGAGTATAATTGCTTCACAATGGTGTGTTGGTTTCTGCTTTATAACAAAGTGAATCAGCTATACATATACATATATCCCCATATCTCCTCCCTCTTGCGTCTCCCTCCCCCCTCCCTATCCCACTCCTCTAGGTGGTCACAAAGCACCGAGCTGATCTCCCTGTGCTATGCGGCTGCTTCCCACTAGCTATCTATTTTACATTTGGTAGTGTATATATGTCCATGCCACTCTCTCACTTCGTCCCAGCTTACCCTTCCCCCCACCCCGTGTCCTCAAGTCCATTCTCTACATCTGCGTCTTTATTCCTGTCCTGCTCCTAGGTTCTTCAGAACCTTTTTTTTTTTTTTTTTTTTTTTAGATTCCAAATATCTGTGTTAGCATACGGTATTTGTTTTTCTCTTTCTGACTTACTTCACTCTGTATGACAGACTCTAGGTCCATCCACCTCACTACAAATAACTCAATTTCGTTTCTTTTTATGGCTGAGTAATATTCCATTGTATATATGTGCCACATCTTCTTTATCCATTCATCTGTTGATGGACACTTAGGTTGCTTCCATGTCCTGGCTATTGTAAATAGAGCTGCAATGAACATTGTGGTACATGACTCTTTTTGAATTATGGTTTTCTCAGGGTATATGCACAGTAGTGAGACTGCTCGTTTAAGTAATAGGTGCTAAGACGTTTAACACAAGAAGAGGATTAATTTAATGTTTACTGGAGTATCAAGAAAATTCAAAAACAAATATGCAGCTGGGCCTCAGGAACAAACCAGAATCAGGAACCTACCAGGATTATGCTCTATTATCTTTAAATCTCTCTGTATGTCTGCTCCTTTCCTCTCTTTCTCTCTGCAGAATAGTATCCTTTGCTCCTTTCCCTTTTTTCCTAATTCTGAGTCCTTGGGAAGGTGATTCTAGTTGACTCAGCTCAGACCTGAGGCTCAATCTGAACCAATTTACTGATGACATGGAGTGGATCTGTTACCAAACCAAACTTGGGCCTGCTTGCCCTTGCTCAGGAAAGTCAATCTACTGACACCAGGTTTTGGTGAAGGAAAGTGTAGCATTTATTGCAGGGTGCCAAACAAGGAGTCCAGGTAGCTAGAGTTCAAAAGGCTTGAACTCCCTGAAGGCTTTCAGGGAAAGGTTTTTAAAGATACAGTGAGGGAGGGAGATTGTGGAGTGTGTGAGCAGGCCATGGACATTCTTCTGATTGGTTGGTGGTAAGGTAATCGGGAGTCAACATCATCAACCTTCTGGTTTTAATTGGTCTGAGGTCTACATGCTTGTGGGCAGCATACAGTTAACTTTTTCCACCTAGTGGGGGTTTTAGTATCTTCAAAATAGCTCAAAGGATACAGCTAAGAATATTATCTGTAGTCCTCGAGGAAGAACTGAATTTCCTTGACTTAATTTAATGGCTAGAGTATTATTATTTTGTTTTGTTTGACTGTTTTCCTTTCCCATTTCTATGATTAAATTTATTCTTTGGAACTTGGGGAAGGCCTAGGAAGCTAAAGTTTTCCTACAGACAAGAGGCAGGTGAAGGACATGGCAGAAATGCGGGTGGGGGATTGGTATCTGTTCCAGGAAGGCTCCATAGGGTCCTGTTTGGTTATAGAATCACGGTTTATGAATATACACTAGATATTTAAGGAGTTGGTGTCATGGCACTTTCCTGAAAAGGGGGGAAGTGAATCCAACCCACTACAATTGGATAAGAACAGTCTTTGATGGGAACCATGGACTGTAGTACTATATACATTGTTAGGGGATTGTTTTTCTGTCTCTTTCTATACTGTGATATCTAATTGTTGGCTCTCACTTCTGCTCCCACCACACAACTTTCCTCTCTTGTTGCTCTTGACATAGAAGTAAAGACACACAAAGATTTTTATTTTGTCTGTGTTTTTCTCTGGTTTAATGCTAGAATGTAAGCTCAGAGTCAGCACTCTGAGACGGCATGTAAACCTCTACGATAGCTTATAGATGACCACCACAGAGGACACAAAGCTCCTTATTCCTAGATATGCCAGATATTAATATATCTCATTTTTATATAACCCATTTCCCAAAAGCTTAACACTGTGTTTCACACGATAGCATTCTCTTGTTAAATAAGTGATATCTTGTTAAGTGTGTATCACGTATGACAACAAGGCTATAAAAAAGATGATTTTCTTCATTTTCAATTGGCTTTTCCTCTTAATCCCAAACTCAATTTCTTGTTAAATTCTCCCACTTCTGACTACGTGTTTGAAACATCTAGTGCACAATCCACATAAGAGCCTAAGCTGGAGATTTCTCCCTCCCCTGCTTTTACAAGGTGAAGTCCTAAATTAGTTGAGCAGATTTGCCTCTTTTATACCACTTTGCTATTCATTCTACTGCTCAAAAATGAAAATGATACAATTTTCTGCCCACCTCAATCTTCACAAACTGTTATTTTCAAGCCCCAGCAATTCATACTGGCCAAATCATAAACACCAGAAAAGAGGAGTTTAAAATAGAAGTGCTGACAAGCCCTTAACTACAGTACATTGAATGATGCTGCCATAATGCACTGTATTAGATGTACTCCTTAGAGCTTATTGTGAGTGGTGAGTCTATAAATTCCTAAATTAAACCTCAGCTGCTCAGAGCTAATACTTTAAAATTTTTCACTTCATTCTCTCCTTAGAGAAATCTAAGCTGCAGCAGCTGATATACATAGGCAAATAAAAGTAGGATAAACTAAACTACTTATATCAGGTCTGAAATATATTTCTATCATGTTGCTACTACATAAAATGGTGTGTCCAACTTAACAACTGTGTCTTTGAGCACTTCATATTCAAGAGTTGTGCCATTTTTAATAAATAAAGGAAGAACAGTGGGAGGACTGCTGAGCAGTGTCCTGTGAAACTAGATGCTTTATAAATTTTTGAAAGTATCTGTTTTTTTAAGAATATTTTTAATACATTCTGATTGTCCCCACTGTTTAAGATGTGAAATAATGAGGCCAGTGTTTCCACTTTGTATTCAAATTGGTAGCAATTTTCTCCTATAAATGTAACAGAATCAATTTCGTTTAGAATCCATACAAGTCGTTACTAAGACTGAGTCATTTTGGAGAATGTGACTTTCATTTAGTTGGTCTTGACATGTTAATAGGTAATCTTTGTTTAATCAAATAAAGATGGTTAGTTCACATTATTGCTTAAGGATTCTGAATGTGATGATTAGAGAATGTGAACAGCATGATGAATGTTCTTCCCGGACTACTTAAGCAAGATTTATTGAGTTTTCGATTTTCATGTGTTTTATAACTTCAACTAGAATTTCATCTGGAAACTCATCTACTGTGGACTTCAGAAAAATCAAGAATGAACTGCATGGAAAATCTTCATTAACATATTCCTATAAATCTCTCAGAGACACATAATTTTTTTCACCTTCATCTGTGGTCTTAAGCAAGTAGTCAAAAACCAAAACGAGCATTCATGCTGAACACATCAAGATGCATAGATAAAAGCATAATGCTTGAATATTTAGGAAAAATGATTTAATGAGTTTATGATCAAAAGATTTTAGGAAAATAAAAACAAAAATCCCTTGCTCAAGTCATGCCAGCTTTTTCCACATCAATAAAATGGATAAAGTATCATTTACTTGTTTACTTTCAAGTATAATAGGCTTTCAGATAAAAGTCTTTCAAATGAAAACACTTACAAATAAAAACTAAATATGAAATTGGAATGGAACTAATTGAGTAAAAAATCACCAAACAGATAATAATTTTGTTTCTTTAAATTGACTTTGTTATATGGCACTTAGATTCTAAAATAATATTTATTAAGTATGCTCTGGTAATTTTTTTTTAAATGACGGTAATATTTGTGTAGGAGCAGATGTCCAAATGAGTAAGCATTATTCAGGGGCAACATTCTCAGTCAGGATATGCCAATGAGATCTAAAGTTAGTTCACAAATATTAAATCTGCAGGACCTTGAAGCCAAAATACCAACATCAAGGGTGTCTTCGGGAGAACAAACACATTTAATTTAATGGGAAAGTTATAAGACAGTGTTAGATGCAGAGTCATTTTGGGACCATCCATGTGTAGGATAGTTAGTTCAGTTGCTTGAAATTTTGCAAATTTCATTTTGCAATTTAAGCTTCTGCCTTCCAGGTTGGAGATGATATGATTAAGCTAGGTCCCAAATAGAGAGGTAGATTGAAAACATTATCACCCAAACCAATATTTGTCATTTCACTTTGTCAATGAAGCTTAAGATATATAGCACAGTGTTAAACTGTGTATCACCTATTTATCTTTTTATCTATTTTTCATTAGGACAGTGGATGTACTGTGAGTTTTGCCTCCAAGTTTTTTGACTAATAAACCTTTACTGATTTAGCTATAGCCTCAGTTACAGGAAATCTCTGGAATTTTACCTTTGTGAATTTCCTCCTATAGCTAGAGAATACTCAGCCTCCTTAGACAGGCTGAATTCTGCAAACATCCTGCCCCTGCTTGTATGTCCTTGATGCAAAAGGAACAGGACTTGGTAAAAGGATACACTTTCATCTATCTCTACTATCCTTTTAATAGACTGTTTTGATGATCCTATTATCTTCTCTCTATAAATGTGAAAGTACTAGTGATAGCCCCAAAATGAAAGCAAAATATCCTGTACCTAGACATTCCTTATACACAGGCTCAGGACTCTTCAGTTTTCTTTTCATATTTTCTTATCCAACCATCTATTTCTCTAGTCCAGAGGTCAAAAAAGTTTTTCTGTAAAGGGTCAAACAACAAATATTAAAGATTTCCTGAGCCATATGGCCTCTGTCACAACTACTCAGCTCTGCCATAGCAGCATGACAAGAGCCATTAACAATACTTAAAGGGATGGGGGTAGCTGTGTTCCAACAAAATTATATTTACAAAAACAGGAGACAAACTGTTGCCATTGACTGATCCCTGTTCTAGTGCATAGCTTTCACCATCATTTCTTCAAATATTTGTCTGTATTCTTCTTCCTCACCTCTGGGCCCACACTTCAATCCCAATAAACATTACACCTGGGTGCCAGATACTACAGTGTACTCCGTATATGTTATCCCACTTGATTCTAATCCCAATCTTGAGTTAGTGCTTATTTTGTGGAGACCCTAAGCAGCTTGAACAATCCTGTAGCTAGAAATTTATTTGAACACACGTATATGTAACCCCAAATCTCATGCTTTTATCGCCTCACTAAGTGGCCTCTTGTGTACAGAATGAAGTTCACATTCCTTCACCTGGCCCTCTCTTCATTTCACGACTTTGTTCAGGACTCGAGCCCTTAGGTTTAATCTGCAGTGACATCTTGGTTGGTCTACAGAAATAATCCATTCAACCAAAAGTAGTTTCAAAATAATTCAAATGTAGCAGTACAAAAACACAACTCCGAAAGTCTTCACAGAATATGGTCTGTTTGACAGAAAAAGAGAATGGTGGTTAAAGAAGAAAACCAGGGTCAAGGTATGTCCAGGTTTTCCCATGAGAGCTGCTTCTCTCAACTCTCCCCCCCGACCGCCCTCCCCCCCCCCCCAGTAAAGCTTCCAAGAGCAAGTCAAGCAGCAGAAAGCATCACCAGGGGAACACCCTCCAACACTTCTTTCTGAGTTTTACCAACTAAAAGCACATTAATGCAAAGGCGTCATATGGTTGGGATGACGTGTGTACTGATTCAGCTCTGCACAGCTACTACAGGCCTTTATTGTATAACATTCTCACTGCTGTGTGGCCACACACCGGCACCACACATTCCGCTGCTTCCTGCCTGCTCCTGCTCCTCTTGAGTCCATGAGAACTCAGACTCCAACCTTGAGATTTTTAATCCCTTTTCACGCTACTCTTTCTACTTTTTATTATAAAATCACCTTACCTTTTACCAGTCTGAGAAGGACTCACTTTAGAATTTCTGAAGGAGGGCAAAAAATTGTGCCAGAGCCCTCTCAGTGGACAGTGGGAAAGTTTGCACACTTTCATGTATCAGTGATATTCAGCTGGGTTCCTTTGCCCCAGCATATTTTACTGTGTCTCCCGCATACCTGGATGAGGGAGAAGCCACACATGACCCTTGCCATCCCCCAAATGTGAGCTGGCCTTGCAGGCTTCTATGCTTCTTTGCTCATCCTGGATGCCTTCCAGCATCTGCCCCACTCACCATCTCTAAGTATGGAAATCCTCTACTCTTATTAGAATGTAAGTTCCATGAGGGTCTGTAACTCTCATGGTTCACTCCTCTATCCACAGTGCCAAAACCAGTGCCTGCGTATATCTTGTGTGTGATTATAATTCAATAAAAATGTATGAAAAGGACTGCAAATAAATAAGGAAAATAATTATAAATATTAAGTAGTAACTATGTTGCAGGCCTCTTTCTAAACATCTTATATATGTCATTTAACCCTCTTAATGATTATACAAGGTAGGTATTATCATCTTATAAAGAAAGAAATCTAAAGATGTTAACTTGCAAATAGCAACTATAAGGTAGAGACAGGATTTGAAGGCCTACAGCTCACACCAGGCCAATATCCGCATTAAGATATCTCTGATTCCTTATACATAACTCATCACTTCCACGGCTTTCTTCTCGAGGTGAGTCTTCCCTCCACTATTATGGCAACAAACAATTTCTTCTTTAGTAAAATGGTTTATCGGGATTCCTGGTTTCAAATACAAGAAGCGCTACCCTGGTTAATATTAGGTGAAAAGAAGTTATTAGCAAGATGGCATTATTTCACAGAATCAACACAAAGGCTAAAGTTACAGACTTGGAAAGCTGGAAAGAACTTAAGTTGTCTAGGGAGCAGGAACTGCAGCTAAAATTTATCCAAAAGGAGTAGCGCATGGGCCTCCATGCTGCCTCTGCTGACGTTTGCACCGTGGCTGGTACCAGACATGAATACACCACTTCCCAGCTGCCGCAGCACCAGATGCCACTCCTGCTGTTCTCACTAGAACTGATTCTAAGCTCTTCTTTGCATCGCTTGTCCCACATCCAGAACTCTAGGGAGGAGTATCAAGCATTTTAGCTTATGCCCATGCCCTGGCTCCCAGAAGCTGGTGGAGTTGGTCAGAGGCCTACTTTCCAGCTGTCCTGGAAGTTCCCTCTAATAGGCAGGGTGTCTGGAGGCACAGTGGTAAACATGACAAATGACCACAGTAGGGGCATGTCCTTCACTAATGTCAGTCTCCCTGAGATGAAGTACCAGAGGTTTCCAAGCCTATATCCTATGAAGCCCTCTTTTTCATCATACTGACTCTAAAGCATTCAGCCTACTTCTCTTTCCATTTTACAGTTATTAGCTTTCTTTGCCATTTTGGGATACACCTCTCCTCCACAGATTGACTTTGGAGAAGAGCCTAAACATGTCCTTCCCAGCTACCAAGTCATCTCCATCTCTTTGGTTTTAGATCCTCCATCTGAAGAAATGAAGAATCGCAAAAATAAGGAAGTAGGGAATTTACAGTGGATCAGAAAGTCTTATAAAATTCTTGTTGACCTAATTTCCAAGCTAGAGTACCTGATTTCCTCACCAGGTCATATCCAGAAGCCTCATTACAGGATGCAGGAAAACAATCAGCTGCCTTGTACTTTAACTGAGAAAATATTCCCATTTTTAAATGTGGACTGAGCATGAGCCCTTGTCAGTAGCAGTTTCTCAGTCTTTTCTTAGGTCTTGACTCCTTTCCTGTTACCTTATCTTCTTAAATAGAGAATATTCTGTCCGTTGAATTTATTCCTACACTGCAGGATACTTTGCACTGAATATTCAGATACCTCACTCATGTCTCTTTGCAGCCTCTCTGTTAGCCCCCAGAGTCCATGACCTATTCCCTCTGCCCACCCCCCATTGAAAAGAAAGTCCTGTGATCTGGGTCCCCTCTGCTTCAGTCCTTCCTCCATTGGTCTACTACAGTCTCCATCACACTGTTGGGAAGATGGTTGGCTTTAAACTCTACAAGTCATACTTTTCTCCTGTTCACATTTTTTGTTTTTTAGGTCCTTTACATTTTAGTTGTTGCACACTGTTAGCCTTCAGTGGATATTGGCATTTTTATATCTAGGGTTTCCAATCTACCTGTATTAATGGCTGTGTAAGCCAGTCAGAAGACTAGCTGCTCTGTTTTCCCCTTAGCAGAGTTTCTAGACAGTGTCTTCTTGTTTCAGAGATCCTCATTTCCTATACCCCTATCATCCAGTTTCCATTTCCTGTTAAAATTATTTTAGTTCACAGTCAATTTGCAAGGCTGAAATAATTAGCACACCTTGAGGGAAATAGCCATCCTTAGTTCAGCCACTAGCTCAATCTATGCCCCCAGGGTTCTCTGAAATGGCTCTCATTTAGATGTCTCATTTATCTACTATGACCCATGCTTCAATTCTGTTAATTTTTTTAGTTGCTATTTCATATAGCCAAAATAAAATGGCATAAATATCCATATACATAATCTTCACCAATGGGAAAAAGGGTCAGTTTAAGAAAACCTTCCCTATCACCTACAATTTGCTGTTCCCCATTATATGCACTCAGTAGATATTTAATTTGAATTGAAGCAGCATGGTGCTTCCAGTTTATTTACAAGTCAGACTTAGAAAATGGTTCTTGCCAATCTTAGGCACTGCTGGTCTAAAAATATTCAGAGAATAATGATTGGCTCTGGTGATTGAGAAAGACTTTTCTACTTCCTAGATATGTAGTTTCACTGTACATTTTACTTAGAGGAATGGATACAGACAAGTCACCTTTCTTTTAACCTACAATTTAATTATGTTAACATTACTCTCTTTAATTAGAAATTGTGTTCTGTTTGTACAACTGAATGAATGCTTTAAGAAAGTTATCCTCAGCAGTCTAGCTTACCCCTGCATGGACAGATATGATGGACAGATATGACCATCCACATCTCACCCCAAAACTTAAATCATCCTCTAGGATAAAATATATTCAGAAGTGCTTTTCTGTCATTATTTTCATGCTGGTAATTCTTTATTATACTCTGAGTGTAAGCGGATACAGAGCCACCTTGAAGCTTAGCCAACAAAACAAAGATACCTTTAACTGGAATCAATAGAGAAAAATAGGTCACCCATGTTGTCGTATAATTATACTATGGATTTTCTTTCCAATAAATTACCAACACATCTAGCATAAATATAAATTCTCCAGGGAGGACTTTACAGATGATCAGTGATGACATTAATATATAGCTCAGCTGAGATATATTATGTTAAAACAGGAACCCAGTTCCAAAAATGTTACAAATCTAATCAATAACTTGCTGAAAGAAAATGTATTAGAGAGGATCTATAGTAATTCATACAGAAATAAAGGAAGCAAATATTAAACAAGGCAGCTAAAATTAATGTTTGATTTCTTCTCTGTGAAAGCATTAAACTGGTATTACTGAAACGCTATACCATTGTCTAACTACTTGCTTTTGTTTTTCAAATTAAGTCAACTCAGAGCAATACTGAGATTAAGCAGTTATCTGGTGTCCATAAATTGCATATACAAGAACCAGAAAAATTCAGTCCACAGAGTTAGAATTAGGCAGACTTCGTGTTGTCCCTACTCAGAGCACTCCATGATCACTCCCGCAAGGAGGAAAACAACATGAATAATTATGACACTTTCTAGGCTCAATACTCTTTTTTCTCTGAATACTCAGTACACAGTTCTTGTTAAGTTTCACATATCTATACTTTTAGAAACTCAACCTTTGGGAGAACATAAGGCATAAACCCATATACAGAAATCTAAGAAAATGCAATCATTATTTATCGCTCCCTTATCATCCAGTTAAAGGAAGAGTATAGAAATTGAGAACATTCATGCATATTTTTCCCAGCCAAATTCATACATTCTGAAAGACTTTAAATAATGCCATTTGTATGGAATATGAATCCAAAGTGAGTTAACTGTTTTTCAGAGTGTATTTTATTGACACGTAAATAAAATATATCAAACCTTTATTTTTCTAGCAGTATATTAATTGCAAGATTTAAAATGTCTATTAACACTCTGTATTTATTCTTTTCATGATTGTAGCTATTAATAATGACTCCAAGACCCAGGGAATTCGATTTATTAATCAAAGAAAAGTCAAGCTATTGTTGTTATACATTTACAGTTGTGGTTTTCATCACATTCTAATTCTTTGGAAATGTATAATTTTATACAGCTGTGATATAGAGACTCCCTCTTGACCAGAACATTGGGTTTTTATAAACTCCACTCCCTTAACTTTGCAGACAGCAGTGCATTTGCTTTTATGACATTCTGCTTAATTTAGCCATAGAAAGTGTTGAATCTCCGGTCTCAGTTTTGTGTCTCACAGATTTATGCTACACTTGCCTCATTGAAGAGAAAAATGAAACAAATGAAATGCAGGCTCCATAGCAGCAGGAGCTTGGGGTACTCATTTTCACTTGAGAGCTGATAATTAGGCTATGTCTGTTCAAGGACATAACTAAAGATAAGATGATTTCACCACAGACAAAACTATTCTGGAGTAATTTCATTTGTAATTATGATTCCTGATAGAATATGCTTGTACCTAATCTATGGTGGAATGTAATCTGGGAAATAAGGGAACCAAGATATTAAAGTCACATTTTTAAGTTAGACGTTAGAAATAATTCCTGTCTGAAAATGTGTTTTATAAATATGAATGAGTTATTTGCAAAAAGACAAAAATCTGTAAGAGGAAAAAACTATATTTCCTAAGATCTTGGCTGGGAGAGAGGGATGCTGTATGCTGATACACATGTAGCTGTAGATATGGATACAGAAGTAGATGTGGCAGAGATAGAGATGGGGACAGAGGCAGAAATAGAGACCAAGATGGAGAAAGAGCAACATTTTTTTTTTTTGATGAAGTATAGTTGATTTACAATGTTGTGTTAATTTCTGCTGTGCAGCCAAGTGATTCAGTTACATTCAGACACATAAATGTACATTCTTTTTTCATATTCTTTTCCATTATGGTCTATCGTAGGATATTGAATATAGTTCCCTGTGCTATACAGTAGGAACTTGTTGTTTATCCATTCTGTATATAACAGTTTATATCTGCTAATCTCAAACTCCCAGTCTATCTCTCCCCTACCCCCCCACCCCCTTGGCAACCACAAGTCTGTTCTCTATGTCTATGAGTCTCTTTTTGTTTCATAGATAAGTTCATTTGTGTTATATTTTAGATTCCACATGTAAGTGATATCATATGGTATTTGTCTTTTTCTTAGAAAGAGTAAGTTTTATTCAAAGATTTCTGAATACTTACACAGACTCTGGCTTAAATTCTCCTGGTTAGCTGTTAAATGAAGATATCTTAAGTACGTTGGAAGTGTCATTAAATTCATCAAGTCATTGAAGTGGTGAATTTAAATGTCATAAATTAATTGATTGTTTCAAAAACAATCAACTTATTCCATGTAAGAAGCTTATATACTTAAGCAAAATTGGCTCAGTCCATTTATCATTGGATCAGCTTATACTGTAACACACTGATCTCGATCTAAATTATATACATATTTACTGTTTTAGACACTGAATAGGACTAATAGTCTAGCATCTTTAGATATTGTCCTAGATTAATGACTCTTTCATCTTTCCATGTTCATATAACTCCAGTAAAACCAAATAAGTAGAATTGACTCTAATCTGACACACAAAATAGCTTTTAATTAAGTTCAGAATCAGAGTATGATTGGAATTTGGTTCTGAATCCTCTGACTAACGGACTTTCCACTCAAGACACTAAACATATATTGGATCTGTTTCTTAAGAAATCAATTTGCAGTTTCACTTATTAAATGGACTTATTCATTGAATGCAATCAAAAGTGCTTCACATTCATTTATTTTAGGTTCTTGTGTTTTTTAAATACAATGTGATCATATTTATAAGAGGAATACCCTATTGATCGGTTTGCATGTCAGTGCCAGTTAAAATTTGAAATATCAACGAAACTCATTTATGAGAGCTTCAAGATGTGTCAGTATGCTTGAATCAATGTGATTCAGCTGTGTTCAAACAACTTAAAAGAGCTGTCCAAAGGAGTTACATCTCTAAAAGTAATATTTGTGGCATGATTTGGAAAAGGTTATTGCAACATTTCCCAAATTCTTGGGATTCAGAGAAATACCATTCCTCTGAGATGCTCAATGAAAGAAAAAAGTTCAATGTGCAAACATATTCTGCAAACTCTCTGAGCTTATTTCCCTTCTTGAAGAATCAAAACATAGATTAGAATATTAAAAGCTCCGAGAAATCCCTGTTCAAGAGAAAGCTGTTTATAATTGTTAACTTTTGTTTAACTCAGCATTTCTTATAAGCTTATTTGACAATGAAACCAAGGAAATACTTTCAATGTAAAATATCTTAACATTCAACAAAACTTTTTATCTGCAGAACACACACTTTGAAAATGCTGGCTTATTGAAATGTTTTGTTTTTACTACACACAAGATTAGAGTTACTTAATCTTAACTGTTTAATGCTTAAATCAAAGATCAAAGTTCACATTTTGTAATCTCAGATACCAGTCTGTAACCTGGGGTCCGTGGGCTGTATGGATTCAGTAAACTCTTGAAAATGTGTATGTAAAAATGTGGATATATATACAATATATGCACATTTTTCTAGAGAGACAGAAAATAACCTTCATCAGATTATTGAGTCCATGATCTAAACGTTAAGTAACCTTAATCTAGTAATGCTAAAAATCTCTTTCAAAAGTGAGAGTTTTAAAAATGCGCTATTTTAAATGCTTATGAGAGGAAACAGTGGTGTATGTAGTTAAGTCTGTTCCTTGAGTAGGTGATATTATGAACAGAAAGTAAATTTTCCATTAATCGCATCCATGTATTGTAGAAAATAGCAGGCACTGCACCTGCTTCCCAGTTTATGTTATCACCTCAGCTTACGCTTCAAAAGAACCATGGCATCTACATTGAATCACTCTTGTTTTCCTGCTGTGACTAATTCTCTTACACCCTGTTACACAAGGAAATGTGCTTTCTATGTTTCTCGCTGCAATGTTCAAGGAAGAGCATCCCTCCAGAATTGAGCTGAGGACTACTCCTGCCACTTTATAAAATGGATGAGGCTTGTCCAGGAAGAGGTCAATGAGAAAAGGTAGTTTTTATTGTCGGAAGAAATACAAACATTGCCAATGTTGTAGCTGTTCTCATGGAAATTAATAAAAATATTAAATGTGTGAAGAAAATAATTATCTAAAATTGAAAACTAGGATCTATATAGGGTTCCCCATCCCACATTCTGGTTTAAAGAAATCCTATTCAAAGGACAGAGATAAAGATCCATGGCATTTCTTGTTTTCTTCTTTTACAACTTGATAGCAAAAGCTAGGGATTATTATCACGGCTTAGTTTTCCTTGGTTAGATTGTGAAAGGAGAAAGCATCGCCTTTGACTTTATAGTTTTGGCATGAAGCTCTTATTCTTCTATAGAAAGAAATCAAGGGCAAGCTGCTTGCCAAAAGCAAAATGATGTTTAAGAGATGTATTTAATTATTTGATACTTATTTTTAAATTTTAAATATTCTTTTCTCTTGGTCAGAAAGCAGCCAAGTGCCTTTTGGGGTATAAGGGTTAGGTGGTCCTGGTTGGATTGGAATAAACTACCTCTCTCCTGAAAATAAGAGGACATACTTTTGAAATTTGACAAACATACCAATAGGGAAGGTGACTAACTTGTTAACATGACTACTAAGCAAATTTTAGGTGCTTGCCTAAAATAGGAAAATACAAATAGGAAAAAAATCCGTCTTATCTAGGCCCCCCAGAAGTAGTGAGCCTAGTATAATAATAAATAATTAATATATACATAGTGAAATAATGTGTTTTCTTAAATAACATGATTTAAGTTTCCCAAGGAATTAAGATCGTATCACAACATGACTTACAAATACACACAAATATACATATACACACAAACAACAGTTATAGTTTTTAGTTTGTCCAATTATAGTATTTTAACCACAGCAATCCAAATACAGTGATTTTCCAAAATGTTAAGTAACTACTAATTCATGACCTAATACCAAATTGCAGTCAGCGCTTAAAGGTTTGTGCTGAGAATGTAGTGTGCAGTAAATGAAACTCTAATTCTTATGTATTCTGGCAATTCCCTCTTAGAGTTACTCAGACATCTTAGACATTCATAGTATGTCAAATATGACACAGCACTGCTATTTGCCATGCAATATCAGTAGAATAGAGTCTGAGACTGATGAGCTTAATGATAATCTAGATCTATCAGGCTTTAGGAGATAAGTGTATACAGTCTACATTATCAAAGAACTCCAGTGAATCTAGAAATTCTGAGTCTGGGACTGCATTTTAAGGTATGGTAGGTAAACCTAGCAAAGTTTATGTAGGCTAATAATACTCTCCATACCACAAGCCTTGTCTGTCCCCGCTCAGATTTCAAATGTTAAAGGGACTAGGGACCTGCCAGATAGTGAGAGGAAATATGGATTGTTTCATTAGTAGTTGCTAATGTAATTTTATCAAATTCACATGTATTTTTTCTTTCACAACATATAAGATACCTTCTACATCAAATATTTAAAACCTATGGAGTGTGGCTATTTTTAAACATTAAGTGATTTTTAAAATTTTAATACTTCAATTCTCCTTTGGGTAAGACTCATAAGTAGATAGCGATATTAGGCACGTACAGGAGCTGTAGGTTTTGAGGAGGTTGGTGAATTCACTCTTTACTCTCTTCCTAATGCTTGAAATCCAATCATTAGAAACTTAGTCTTTATGTTTTGATTTAATACCCTTATTAGTCTCTCTCCCTGACTCATTGTAAACAAGTTTAACAATCTATTTTCTCCTGTGGTAGTATTTGAAAATGACTGTCCCAGGTGTTTTAAAAGGAATACCAAAAGATAACAGAATACAACAGACCAGGAAAGGAGGATCAAATTGGATACAAATTTTGCCCAATTCAGAGCTATGTCTAAGCCTAAAAGAAATGCTGCCATCAGCAGCTTGGTCTCTCTAGCTTACAGCAAGCTACAAGCAGAACAAAGCTAACAGTGATACAACTACACAGAAAATAGGAAATGCATACATATATACACATGTGTACAAATACCTACATACACATACGTTTATACATATGTACACATAGATTATTAGGGCAATATGAGAATGGGTGTTTATACACACACGTAACATCTAAATAAAGGAAAGTGTTTCCTCTCAAAATACAATTACTTCCACATTTATATTATGCTAGTCCCTAGGTCTATAAAATCATGTCATATTTTCAACTCTTATTCTAATAAATAAAGTAAAATTCCTGTTTATTTTTGCTTTGTATTCATAAAAAATAGGATCACTAATTCTGAGATTCCATCGAATAACATTATTCCAATCTGTGTATCAAAGTAAGATGATATATTTTATGCAGAGGTGCCACGTCAGAATCATAAAATGTTTAGGGTAGGAGAGACCATAATGATTCCTCCTTCATAGATGAGCAAAGATCTAGAGACGTGAGTAGACTGTCTAAATCATGCAGCCAGGCTAAACTAGGGAGTATATCCAGCCTTCCCAGGATATCCCAGTGGCAGAATTTCAGTGAGTACAGAAAACTAGTATGAAAAAGATTCCTGGGCAAAGTATGGGATCCTCCCAGTGTACTAGGGTTAAACCAGGCTTGCTCTTCAGACTTGAACCTGCTGGAAAATGAATCAAAATTATCAAACCTTTCTCTTTCCATGCCCAGAAAGACCATCAATGCTATCCCCTTTTTGCAACTTTCTCTCCACTGTTACGATGCTCAGAGCCACTTGAGACCCTGTTGCAACCAACACTTGTCTCCCCAGGTCCTTAGGAAGAGAGAGAACATAGTAACTATTTTAAATAATTAAATATCTGTTAGGTGCAAACTGAATCAGACCAACTCAGTATCAATTTAAAGGCATGAACTAGGACCAGGGATAGAATTTCAGGCAGTTGAATTTTAGATCAGCATCAAGAACTAAGAGGAGTAGAGGATAATGATTTACACATATTACCTCATATTCTGCATACAACAACAGGACACACGTATTGTATTTCCAATTCATTTCTGTGTAAAATTTCTATTAAGTGACTGAGATAAGCTTTCAAGCTACCTCTGAAACACTTAAATCTCAGTAGTGTTCACTCTATCAATGATGCTCACGAGTTTTATTAATATTTCAAGAGATGAATATGACCATATATATGAATTTTATAATAAAATAATGTGCTATGACGTAAAATAATCTAGTAAATTTACTACATTTATTTAATCATATATTGCAAGTTATTTAAATAGCATAAATGCATAGGTAGAAGATAACCAATGAAGCTGTCAATATGTTGGGAATATGTATTTTTCTGCTTTAGTAATATGAGTATGCATAATTCATCTTTGAATTTCAATATTTACATCTTAAAGTCTATTAATTGGAAAATTTTAAATCGAAATTCATATATTCACTACAAATTGGAAAGTGCACTAAATAATCCAAAACTAAGTTGATAAAGACAAAGTGAAAATGACAGCATCCCATAATTTAAAAGCAGGAAGAACAGCAGCTGTAAATCATCCTGCTTGAGACACACAATTAATGCAACAATGGCAAGGCACATTTTCCCCTCAAATTCTGGGAGTTCTGAATCTTTTCCATGTACATAAAGCAATGGAAGTTTTACAGTGTTGACTTACAGTCAGACTGCGTGGTAAAGATTTATAGTTCTCAAGAGATGCAAGCACTAAAGAGAATAAATGAGTATGAAACTTAGTAAGCCTTAGTATCTTGCCTTTACATCACTACCATGTTGCTTTTAGACACAAGGAAGTAGATGTTCAACCTAATTTCTAAGGAGTTAATAATTAGAGGGAGAATTCAGAGGGGAATTGAGGAATCTATCACGCAGGAGGAAGGAAGAGCATCAGTGTCAGCTGATGAGGAAAAAATGAATATGAGTGAGAAAAATCATGGAAAAAAAGAAGTCAGAGAATTGTTAATTTCCAGGAAAGACAAACTGTTCACATGCCTACTCCCAGCTACTTAACAGAAATCATTCTCTTCGTTATGCTAACTGCACTATTATAATAATACTTTAACAAAAACAAACATGGAAATGAAGTAAACATTAGTTGGAAGCTGAGCCTTCCTGCATCCAGCTAGCTTCACCTTGGGGTAATCTGGGGAGAAGTTTGGAAGGAGGTTGTGGAATTCTAAAAAACCAAGGGCAGAAGGTCAGAAATTTTAATGGAGGTTGAAGGAATTGACTCCGACCTTCAAATTCAAAAGAACCTTTTGGTACCATAGACATGCCATTTCTCCTGCTAAATCGTCACATCAAGGTAGGTGTTAAAACATAGATTTGCATATCTAGGTTGCCTTGCTCATTCTATCCACCACCTGTAAAAAAAATTCCAAGGCCGAGAATGATTGAGGCTCATTCTCCTGATTCTTATATAAACTGGCTTAAGACTAGAGGGATTGTGATAGCTTACTGTTAAATTGTTTTCCTCCTAAGCAATAGAGTTGGGTTCATCCAAAGTGAAGAATGGCAGGACAACAGGGAATCTACAAAGGAAGTGCATATTTCTCTAAGAAAAAGTGTTTAAATTGTTACTGAAAGTCAATGCTGTTCCATCACAGCATAGATTGAATAGTACAGTGCCATAACTAAATAAGAGAGATAGTGAAAAAAATTAAATAGCTTTCTGCATTTCTCTAAAATAACTGTTCCACATGTGGTTTAATTATTTTATTCAAGGTTTGACAAGTTCCAAGAATATCAGACACAACCACTAAAAAGTTCCTATACAGACATGTTTCAGAGAAAACACACATACACACACACACACACACACACACACACACACACACCAAAAAATGATTTTTGGTAACTTGTGTCACTGTGCCACTCTTTCTTTTTATTAATATGTATAATTAGAATTCAGTACAAATGATGGATATAATCGGTCTTAAATCAAATTGAGTCTAAATGGTTCTATTTAGACCTGAAATCCCTATGACCTAGAGATTTAGAATAATGGAGTAAAATAAATTGGAGAGTAATACAGGGCATGTGCAATTTTTGATCTGCTATCTCATATCCATGTCAAATTAGGTACATTCTTTAAAATCTCCAATCAGCTAAAAACATGGGACTGTAATATCTCTTACAGAGATGTGAATATTCAACTGCATTAAACTAACAAAAGCATTTTATATAGAATTAATGACAGCATAGATTGAGTTAAGCATTTGTTGGTATTATGGGCTATTGATTAATAATAGCAGAGAACATACTTTTTTTATTTTTTTCCCATTGTAACATTTTGCAATGAACACCAGGTCTCCATGACTTGAAGTACCTCAGACAACTGACAACAGTCAAGAGATTTACGTGCTGAAATACTCTCAGAAATAAGTGGCTACTTTTTTTTCAGTTATCTGGATTATATAAGAGAAAATGGGAATCCTGTTTGTTTTGTTTTCCCTTGAATATTTGGATAACTATGGTCATATATACTTGTCTTTAAGGCCTATTTATTCTGCTTTTTAAAATTACGTACATTTAATTATTCTGTGAGATACAAGAAATTATCCTTTGCCCTTCACCTAAGAAAGAGGGTTGGAACGACCAGTCATGTTGGATATGTTTAGGAGTCAAAATTTGTAGCCTTTTAAAATAGTCAGTAATGTTCAGAAATAATTGTTTCCTCTTTCACATCTTCCCTGAAGGTCATCAGACTATTTCAGCAGGACAGTAGGTTTCACTCTCAATACTACCAATCATGGCAATATATGCCTACCTAAGTATGGTTTGGTATAACTTAAATATGGTCCAAGACATTGTATGACACTGGAATTTCAAAGTGAAAGTTTCCACTGAGTACTTACATAGAAATAAAATGTTCACTAAATATCTATGATTTGTTACCGAGGAGTACTGAATTTATAGAAAGATGGAAGTGTAATTCCAGGCCAAGGACAAACCTAAACATTATCTATTCTGGGTATCTCATTTATGCCACTTTTAAACAGTTCCTTGGTCATCACAGTTAAAATATATAAATTCCTGACATTTTCGAGGCACTGTTAATTGGATTTTCTATCTTACCCAACCCAAATCCTTTTTAACTGATACAACTTCTTAGAAATGCAAGTCTTCCTGCAATTTAACACCTACTATATCCAATATTTCTTTAAATAATAATTGTTGAAATTATCAATGTTATCAAAAATAAAATAAAACTTGATTCAGCATGTTAACCTCTAGCAAAGACATAAAAACCATATAATTATTTTTAAAGAAAAATTAGATTTCTGCTATCATGATGCTATTAAATATGCTCAGCAGCCCAATGAATGTTAAGAGACTCAAGGAATAGGTGGTGATGGGTTGGTGTGAAAGTAGGAAATAGCTCTACCACATAGCAAAGCTATGTTTTTAAGGTATCAAAAATTGTTCATTGACCTTTAACAGAAAACACAAAAAGATACAGGTACTAATGGAAAAAGACTACTAAATAAAAAGTGAGGGTAAATGCCTCCATAGACAATAAATACATATACATAAGAGGATACAGCAATCAGGGATGGTGTGGTAGCTAGACTAAATATTCATAAAGGTCAAAACCCAAAATGTATCCAAGTAACTTTTTAAGAAACTTGAGGTAAAAGAGAATTTTGATGAACTATCTAGGATATTTGATGAAATATCTATGGAAACAATTACTTTGTTTCTGTTTAAGGGGCACTTTAAGAAAAGCCCATTTATAAGCCTGGTATCATTTGTATTTGGTATAATTTGTTTTATTTGGTATAATTTGTTTGTAAGTAAAAACAGCAGTTTCTAAGATGTCAAAAAACATTTTCTCCATACTTTAAGAAATGCATTTCTTAAATGCATTTAACAAATTGAACTTCTTTTTGTTCAAGTAGTATTTTGCTACAAAGTTAATACAATGGAAAATAAATGTCATGCTCTATTCAAAGGTTCTTCTACTTCTGATTGAGAAGAACTAATTAAATGAGATTTCCTTCTATATGCACAAGAATCTTGGTGTTTTTAACTTAACCAGATGTAGGGTTATACCTCATTTGCCTCTTCTGCCAGTTCAAACAAATCTTTTTTTTTTTTTTTTAATAAGTTTACTCAAATAAGCCATATTCATAGAAAAGAATTCAGTTAAAACAAAAAAAAAATCCTTTCCATAGTAAGTTTTAGTATTCTGGGATTTATTAGTACATTCTGAAGTTAGGTTGGGGGAGAGGGGAATCGTAGGGATATTAGCATAATGGCTAGGGAACAAATAGCAAATTCCCAACTGAGCATTCTCATGAATTCATTTACAAGAAAGTTATGAGTTTCTGTTAGCAAATACAGTGACCAGTTTTCTATCTAGAAGACACTTTGGAAGTGACCTAGTTTAACCCATTATTTTCCATATGAGGAAACTGAGGCTTGAAGAAGCAATGTGATTTGCCCAAACTTTCTGACCTGCAGAACAGGAACTTGAACATGAGCTTGATTCTCAGACTGGTGCTTCTGGAATGACATGGCTGACATGGCTTTGTGGAAGCTCGGACACAAATTTTCTCTCATCCTTGTAACTTTAGAGTTAGCCATAGTTAGAATACTTTCTTCTTTTCCTTGATCTTCATTTCCCTTTGTATCTCCATTTAGTTAAATTTGTTAGAAAGGTCTTTTTAAAAAGAAAGTTTCTTCTAATCTTTTACAAAAAGGGACATAATATACACACAGATAAAACAATAAAATGCTTATAAAACCCTACTATGTGTTTACAATTTAAGAAGATGTTATAACAAAGAGACAATGTCTTTCAGCCGTTTTATATAAGGTCACGTAAGATTAATTTAGTGTAGCAAAGCCTAGTTTGTTTTTCTTAATCAATAAGTGGTCATTATTTACAAGATACCTATAAACAGTCACACATTTTTTTAGCCTTCTCTTCACACTTATGCACTAGATTGGAATGTATTTAATGTTTACTACCTAGTGAAAACATAAATTTAGTCTTAATCACATCTATTACATTTCCACGTTGAAGGAAATATTGCAGATTTTAAATTTACAAGTCTACATCTAATATGCCAGATTGGGCTAAAAATACTCCTGCTTTTTCAGATACTAAAACGTTGTACCTATCACTAGTTAGGTGGCAAAAAGAGAAAGGGAAAGAATAAGATAAAACAGAGCCCTACATTTTAAAATCAGCTCTATTTGCTAGTAATATAAATAATGCACTGAGGGTTTAGGACATAAGGACAGTATAACAAAGGATAAACTTCCTGAAATGATGAGCTCAGGGGATGATATACCACCAGCTAACAACAAAACAGAGTAATCTTTGAATCTGAGTGTTGTTGATACAGCATTGGGAAAAACCTTAACACTGAGGGCTCGGGTGTCATAGGGAAACAGAGCAATCACAGCTGGAGGCGATTCTCTTGCCGTCCATTCTAGCTGATGGCTATAGGCAAAGGACAACTTGACAAATTTAGAAAGAAGCAATAAAATCTACTGAAGCAGCTAAATTGTCTGCTCAAAGACATTGGATACTGCCTAAAAAGGCTATAAAAAGGAAATGCTTCCTAAATCACCTTGCAGTAGAGTTTGAAATAAACGTATTTTACAAAGTTCCCCTGCATTGTCTACCTGTACAGTTTTCACACCATCCTTTAGATCCTCACGCTAGTATTCGGTCTTCCTGGCTACATGGTTTATTGTTGTTGTTTTGTTTTGTTTGTGGGGGGTTTTGCCTCCATACATAAATTTATTTCTAAAAAGTTATTTCTATTGTTTTAGAACATTGACTTTCAGAGAATGGACTATTAAAAGGAATTCTGTATATTGAGTCACATTAAGTCAAATTTTGGTTTCTCTCTTTCTAAAGAAGAATAAAAATACAGTGCTCTGATAATATTATTATTAAAATTTAATTGTCTGATAAGTTGAGACAAATATACTGTTGTATTAGCTAGGTGCTGCAAAGACAAACTCCAAAATCTCAGTGGCTTAACCCAATAGTATTTATTTCTTTCTGACCTGATCCTTCCATATGATCCTTCAGGGACCCAGGTTTCCATCTTGTGTCTCTGCCTTTTTCTAGGGCCTTGAATTCCTCTGTTCAGCTAATAGATGCAGAAAGAGACTATGAGAAATGCATACACACATTTCCATGAGAAGTGTATACAAGCATACCCATTTCTTAACCATTTCTAGACAGTCTGAAAATAACACACACCAGCACCCCTCACCTTCCATTGGCTGGAACTAATTACAAGTCCCCACTTAGAGGTAAGGGTGTGGTAGTAGGTGCCGGGAAAGAGCAAGCCACTTCCTAGAACAAAATTATTTAATGAAAGGGGAGCACAAATAGTAGATAGCTAATAATTACCGTCATACCTGACAATCAATTTTATAAGGAAAAGTTATTTAATGTTTATTAAATATACGTCCCACAGTCTTCTCTAAATTCATTATCTGGATCAACTATGAGGTTTCACCACTGACCCAAGGATGCAAAGGCTAGGCCACTGTTACGGCAGCAGCTTTCCTAGAGCCAATCTATTCTCTTCACAAATCACAATAGTTTTCATTTTACGTGTCCTCTGAATGCTTTACAAATTCCACCTTTCTGTCCTTTATAAATTTCATTTTTCTTTAAATTTGGGCTTCTCTTCGTAGCATTCTCTAACCTACCTAGTTCACATTTACTCATCCTTCCTCTCTTTAATGTTATTTTACCCTTAACCCTTTTACTTGCAACACCATGTATTGGTCTCCACAATTATATTGCTAATAACTGGTCAGTAAAAATTATTCCTTACATCTCCTTAATATCCATTCAAATTTCTGGTGAAGTGGGTGGTACCCAGAAATGGTAAAAAAGCGATACATCAGTATGCTTGACCAATGCCTGAATGAATGAATTGCATAAATGAATATGAAGAAAGGGTAATAGTGTAAAAGTTAAGAAACAATCTACAGAATAGTTTCTAAGAAGTGTATTGATTTTAATAAAGAGAAAGAAACACAGAGGCACATAGAGTGAACTTATAAAACATAGACCTGATTTTTAAAATTTTTATTCATCTTGAGTGCTGTCTGGTTTTATTAATATATATGTGTTCATGTATGTGCATTTAAACCAAAGAATACATACAAGCAGGCCAATATGTGTTGTCATTTAAGAGAAGGTCTTACGATCTGGGACTTCATAGAAAGACATCTTCACATTCAACGCTTAGTCACAAGTGAATGACACAATAAATTCACATTGCTAAGAATAATGTGATCAGCTTCTTTAATAGAAATATTGAATTCTAACTGAAAGTTATACTATTTAACGTTTAATCCATATATCTATCTTATTATTGTATGTATCCACACAAATATTTCTGCACAACTTTTCTCAACTTACTGAAAACCTACTATTTAACAGGCATTTAATAAATATCTCCAAATTTTATAATATCTCCATATTCTGTACAAAGAAGTTGAGAGCCAGAAATGTGTGGAGGCTTTCTTAAATTTTACAGCTGTTAGGTGTAGAAAGACAACTCCTCATGGATCTTTTAGGTTTCTGCAGTCAGTGAAAAACTGCTGTCTGTTCAGTCCCCGACCAAGAAAAAAGAAGCTGAGCCCCTGATTGCACTCTAGATGCAGGAGAAAAGGTGCACCTCACTTAGGAATTCTACTTGGGCCTTTATATCAGCCAGCTGGAAAACCAGCATCTTTGAGTTGGTCTGAGTGGAAAGCTGTTCAGGAAACCGTGGTATTCGTTCTACCATGGAGGCCTCCCAACGCTAATGCCCCCTTTGAGTTACAAGTCTCTGTGATTGATGGCTGTGCTGTTTGGTGCCTCTGGCAAAGAGAGGAAATCTCCATCCAGAAGTGCCCCTCTGGGTACTGGCCTTGTCACTACCCACACA
The DNA here is from genome assembly GCF_028021215.1 of Eschrichtius robustus. Classification (NCBI taxonomy): domain Eukaryota; kingdom Metazoa; phylum Chordata; class Mammalia; order Artiodactyla; family Eschrichtiidae; genus Eschrichtius; species Eschrichtius robustus. Next base: position 63,369,950 of record NC_090832.1, on the reverse strand, counting down.
CAGTGACCAGCACAGTGCTCCAGAAAAACAGCCATTAGCTTGCTGCTGGGTTCTGGTTAAAACTGAGTGTCTAACCCCTGTAACCTCTGTGACTTTCCTGCTTCATGTCCCCATTTTTGGGGTGACTCAACTCAGACTCAGTCATTAGCAATGTGGGAAAGACCCAACCAGATCTATTTGTTAAATTGAATAATGTATTCAAGAATGCACCTGTCCTGGCCCCAGTGGCCCTCAACTGCATATGAAAAGTGTCAACTTCATAGCTATATTTTTTTTGGAGGGGGGCAGGCTTTATTCCCTACTCCACCCTCTGAAGGACAGCCACTGCCTTCGCAGTGGCTTCAATTCAGAGAGGTTCCCCTAAATGCCTGGGCCTGATTCACTGATGATTAGCTGTGCTGAAATCCGAAGGTGGGCTGCCTGGGCTGCCTGGGCTGGGCCCACCCCATGAGGAAGGACACGGTCACTCTGCTCAGTGAACAAAACCCAATGCTGTTCTCAAAGCTCTGGCCAATACTACCAAAGACAAACTTTGTTATATATTTTTTTCTGGCTCTTGGGCTATTGCCAATGGCCAAGTTATTTTTTTCTCCCACTTGAAAACTACTGAAAGACTGAAGACAACCTCTAATGAGCTGGAAAATATAGAAACAAATTGCTGTTTCTGATTAAACCATCTAGACCATTCATGTTAGATGCCCACAACAAGGACCCATTTTCTGATGGGACTAATTAGAATCAAGCTGCTGAAAAGTCTACACCACCCAGATTTCCACCATTACTGCCTGTATCCATCAGTGCACTAGAAGTGGCAACACATCCACCATCATAGCCTGCGCACAACGTAAAGGACTCCATGTTTCTAAGCAGAGTCTATTATTGTATGTCAGACATAGGACTCCGGCCAAAAGCTTATCCATTTGTCTGATGATGAGAGAGGCTGCCTATGTACGGAGCGTCGCTCCTACCCACTGCAGGAAGATTTCCGACATTGGACCTTTGACCACCCCACCCCCAACCCAGGGAGATCAAGTGGTACCCCAGCCACTGTTGACATTGTTTCAAGTTACAGTGCTCCTGTTCCAATGGGAACAATTGACTCTGGCCGTAACCATCATGGTCTTTAAAGCTATCTGTGTGATGTTTTCAGCTTTTACAACCTTTTGCAGACTCATAAACATGTCCTTTTATTGTAAACTTCACTCAACAGTGGGATGATAATCAAGGAATTCAATGGACCTTCCATGCTGCCTAACATCACAGGGATCTGATATTATTGAGCGTGTTCCTCAAAGTAGACACAGTATAGTTCTGTCTCTGCCTTCCTTATCACTTCTTGGTCCACAGTCCTTAGTAAGGTAGTTGATCATTAAATGTGATTATTCACAAAAAGAGATTATCTTGTCTTGAATGCCAGCTGACTAGTTATTAAGACAAAAGGGATGGGGAGTTATACAGATCTGTTTTGAAAATCTGGGATTCTACCTTGACTATTTCTGAGCATAATGCTTATTTCTTTCTCCTAATGGCAACTCGAAGAAAGCGTGGTTTGGACCTAGTTGGGTCTAGGATCCTGGGGGCAAAGTTATGGTAATTCCTATAAGTTGACCTCATTCTGATGCTTGATGTCCTATTGAGTGTAGCCTTAAGTAAATGCTTTAGAAGATAAATTTAGCAGACATTGTCACAACTCCTGCCAGAAAGATGAGTCAGAGTAGCCAACAGAGTAGTGTATGTGTGGGAAAACTTGCCAGAAGCCAGGATGGTGTAAAAATAGAGTCATTATTACTGGGAGATAATTCTCTTGCATTTTTGCCTATCTTGTAAGCAAAGCACTGAATAATCTTTTTTCCAAATTACCTTTTCTAGGACATTTGTGTAGCTAAGTCTTTGAAAGTAGAGTGTCTCCCTCTAAAGCAAAATTCAGGTTGTCTCACAGCCATGAAAGATAAGGTAGATTGTGTCCACCTGGAGCAGAGAGCAGACATGTTTATTGCCCTTTATGAAAGATGGGTTCCTTAAACTCAGAGAAATGCAACCAACTGTGTGTGCAGGTGTCATCTTGCCCTCTTCATGTCACTTTCTGGGGATCAAGCCTTGGGGAGCTAGTCCAAATATGCTTACACAGTCAGCCCTTCATATCCAAGGGTTCCACAGCTGAGGATTCAACCAACCACGAATCAAAAATATTTGGAAAAAAAAAAATTCCAGAAAGTTCAAAAAAGCAAAACTTGAATTTGCCACTCACCAGCAACTATTTACATAACATTTATGTTGTATTAAGTATTATAATTAATCTAGAGATTATTTGAAGTATACAGGAGAATGTTCATAGGTTATATGTAAATATGCTATCTTATATAAGTGACTTGAGCATCCACAGATTTTGGTATCCGCAGGGGTCCTGGGACCAATCCCCCAAGGATACGTAGGTATGACTATACTCTGGCTAATGCTATTACTGTAAGTAATAAACTGTCCTTTGTCTTTGACTTCTACCAGCATCCATGAAGCTTGGACAGGCAAAATTGTTAGCATGCAAGTAAGGTAAAATCTCAGACTCCTCAGAGTGCTTGACACTAAGTGGCAAACACAGGAATCCAGCTAGTTCCTCTGACTCCTAAGCCACGCTCATTCCACCAGAACATTTTGCCTTTTGATCAGTTTTTAAGTGGAATTTTATGATGGCTTGAGGGTTTACATATTCTGAGTTAATTTCCAAATCTCTTACTTTATGTATGACGTTAATCAAATTGTTATACTTTGCTGGCTTTACTTCTGTATTTACGTATGAAATTTCCATAGTGTCCTAAAAATAAGTACTAAATACAACAGTACCAGTGATGTTGCCAGAGTAACCACAAAAGAGCCATTTTTTGTCCTACCAGAATGATGACAAATGCATCCTCCAATGACCCCTGGACAGGGTAAATGAAAAGATTCAAGTTAAACTAAGGCTGAATATATGCATACCCTATATTCCAATAATTCCATCCCCCGATATACTAAACACAAATGAGTAATGAGTACATAGACACATGAGGTGAAACAAACAAGACTGCTCTTAGCAGCTTTATGCATAATAATAAAAATCTGGCAACTTTACTAAAGACAAAAGTATCATAATTAAGTAGACGTTAGTATATTCATACAGTGTCATAACATACAGAAATAAAGAGAACAAAAAGGAACAAAATGAACTATTGCTACATGCAACAAATTGGATGAAACTTAACACAGTTATGTTAAATGAAAGATATCAAACAGAAAATAAATACTATGTGATTCCATGTATATATGCAGCTCAAATACAGAAGAGAATAAAAAACAATCCATGTCATAAATTAAGAATAATGGTTATACTTGTGGGACAAGGTTAATGACTAAGAAAAAGAACAGGGAGGAATCTGAGGTTTCAGTGATTTCTACTTCTTGATCTGCATGGTGGTTACACAGCTGTATTCTCTTTGCAAAAAATTCATTGTGCCGTATACTTCATGTATGTTCAAGTATAGGTAAGCAGATAATCTATGCTATAATAAACTAGGTATCTTACTGTATAGGTATCTTATGCTATATGTATCTTATGAGATAATAAAAATTATACCAAAATTAATCAAGCAAAATTTTATAAGCAGGCTGATACATTTGTGCTATTATATAAGTGTACCTATGTAACAAAGTTCCTTTGTTCTTCTAAGAGAAGTTGTAGGATTGCTGGCAATTTGAATTGTAAAGTATAAACTCCTGAGGAAAACATATATAATTTTCAAAACACAGACTTAATGATCCCAATGTATAATATCTGATAATTAAGCAAGTGAAAATGTTAATTAAAAGAAGATAAATGTGATTATTATAAAATACTGTTATATATAGGTTATATATATTATCTATGTGGCCTTTTTGATGCCACATAACTTTCTCTTCTAAAAGAATAAATCTGTCTTTTATTCAGCCAAATAAGAAGATTTAAAAATATACTTACTCAGCTGATTCTTAAGTCATGCTGTGAGTTCTTAAAATATTTTATAACTATTATTTCTGTCACTTAATGAACCATTTTAGGAGAAAGCTGAATTTGAAATAGTCTATTTCAATCAATCGTGACATTACTGGTTCAAAATGTTTAGTTACTACTTCATGCATAATTGATAAGATACCAACGTTATTTAATATCCTGATATTTAAATTCTCTTTAATGTCACCTGGACATATCTTTTCCTCTGGATTACTCACCACATCCTTCCTAACTTGTAGCTCACATTTTAGCTAAATTCAACACTTTGCTGGTTCCCACACCATCCCGATTGTCCTTTCATTCATTTTGTTAAATTGGAGCATATTTGATTTACAGTGTTGTGTTAGTTTCAGGAGTACAGCAAAGTAGCAAAGTAAATCAGTTATACATATAAATATATCCATTCTTTTTAGTTTCTTTTCCCATATAGGTTATTACAGAATATTGAGTAGAGTTCCTGGTGCTATACAGTAAGTCCTTATAAGTTACCTATTTTATATATAGTAGTGTGTATCTATTAATCCCAGTCTCCTAATTTATCCCTCCCCCCTTTCCTCTTTGATAACCGTAAGTTTGTTTTCTATATCTGTAACTGTATTTCTGTTTTGTAAATAAGTTCACTTGTACCATTTTTTAACATTCCACATGTAAGTGATATGATATTTGTCTTTCTCTGTGTCACTTAGTATGATAATCTCTAGGGTCATCCATGTTGCTGCAAATGGCATTATTTCATTCTTTTTCATGACTGAGTAATACTCCATTGTGCATATGTACCACATCTTCTTTATCCATTCCTCTGTTGATGGACTTTTAGGTTGCTTCCATGTCTTGGCTATTGTAAATAGTGCCGCAGTGAACATTGGGGTGCATGTATCTTTTCAAATTACATTTTTCTCCAGATATATGCCAGGAATAGGATTTCTGGATCATATGGTAGCTCTATTTTTAGTGTTTTAAGGAACCTCCATACTGTTCTCCATAGTAGCTGTACCAATTTGCATTCCCACCAACAGTGTAGGAGGGTTCCCTTTTCTCCACACCCTCTCCAGCATTTATTGTTTATAGATTTTTTTGATCATGGCCATTCTGACCAGTGTGAGGTGATACCTCATTGTAATTTTGGTTTGCATTTCTCTAATAATTAGTGATGCTGAGCATCTTTTCATCTGCTTTTTGGCCATCTGTATGTCTTTGGAGAAATGTCTATTTAAATCTTCCACCCATTTTTTTATTGAGTTGTTTCTTTTGTTTTGTTTTGTTTTTTGGATATTGAGCTGCATGAGCTCTTTGTATATTTTGGAGATTAATCCCTTGTCAGTTGCTTCGTTTGCAAATATTTTCCCCCATTCTGAGGGTTGTCTTTTTGTTGTTTATGGTTTCCTTTGCTTAAAAAGCAAAAACTTTTAAGTTTAATTAGGTTCCATTTGTTTATTTTTGTTTTTATTTGCATTACTCTAGGAGGTGGATCAAAGAAGATCTTGCTGTGATTTATGTCAAAGAGTGTTCTGCCTATGTTTTCCTCTAAGAGTTTTATAGTATCCAGCCTTACATTCAGATCTTTAACCCATTTTGAGTTTATTTTTGTGTATGGTGTTAGGGAGTGCTCTAATTTCATCATTGACAGGTAGCTGTCCAGTTTTCCCATCACCACTTATTGAAGAGACTCTCTTTTCTCCATTGTATATTCTCCCCTACTTTGTCATAGATTTAGGTGACCATAGGTGCATGGGTTATCTCTGGACTTTCTATCCTGTTCCATTGATCTATATTTCTGTTTTTGTGCTGGTACCATACTGTTTTGATGACTGTAGCTTTGCAGTATAGTCTGAAGTCAGGGAGCCTGATTCGTCCAGCTTTGTTTTTCTTTCTCAAGATTGCTTTGGCTTTTTGGGATCTTTTGTGTTTCCATACAAACTGTAAAATTTTTTGTTCTAATTCAGTGAAAAATGCCATTGGTAATCTGATAAGGATTGCATTGAATCTGTAGATTGCTTTGGGTAGTATACTCATTTTGACAATATTGATTCTTCCAACCAAGAACGTGGTATATCTCTCCATCTGTTTGTGTCATCCTTGATTTCTTTCATCAGCATCTTATAGTTTTCTGACTACAGGTCTTTTGCCTCCTTAGGTTTATTCCCAGGTTTTTTTGTGTTTTTTTTAAGGAATTCCTTTTTTTTTTTTTAATTTATTTTTATTATTTATTTATTTATTTTTGGCTGTGTTGGGTCTTCGTTTCTGTGCAAGGGCTTTCTTTAGTTGCGGCAACCGGGGGCCACTCTTCATCGCAGTGCGTGGGCCTCTCACTATCGCGGCCTCTCTTGTTGCGGAGCACAGGCTCCAGACGCGCAGGCTCAGTAGTTGTGGCTCGCGGGCCTAGTTGCTCTGCGGCATGTGGGATCTTCCCAGACCAGGGCTCGAACCCGTGTCCCCTGCATTGGCAGGCAGATTCTCAACCACTGCACCACCAGGGAAGCCCTATTCCCAGGTATTTTATTCTTTTTGATGTAATGGAAAATGGGATTGTTGTTCTTATTTTATTTCCGCTTGTTTCCTTGAATGGAAAAACTCTTGCATCCCTTTCTGTTGAAATCACACCCATTTTTTAAAACTCAAGTGAAACACCCTTTCTTCTATGAGTCTTCTTTGACTTTTGGGCAATACCTCTTCTTCCTATAATACTTCATAATACTTCATAAATACTTCATAAATCGTGCCACAGCTGTGTAACTAGCTATTACTGGGATCTTCCAGGTCATCCCACATGTCAAGTCTCACCAAGCAGAGGCAAATCAGGATGTCTCTTCAGAGCCGTGGTTTATTTTAGGGAGACCTCTGACCAAAAAGGAATGATCTGCTTATTGCCACACTTAGGATCCTTACTCACCAAGATTTCACTTCTGAATGCTGAGTAGTACCCATGGCAAATCCAGCCTTTCAAATGAAAACAGATTCCTCCTATGTTGTCTATTTTCTCCCCTCATTTCCAATTAGTTTCACTAGCAGCATGAATTCGAGGGGTCCTCCGGTCCTTCATGAAGTCTAAAGGCTTTCTAGTAAGGCTCCTCAGTAATTCAGTTGTGTATTTACTTGCCCCTTCTAGACTTGGTGTACAAACTGCTTCATAGGTTTTCCTGGCATGGCTTCTTGAACAAAATTGTCAACTTTTAATACATACATTGATATACATTGCCCTTTTACTCATATATGTTCCAAATTATGCTTTACATGTATGCAAATATCTAAAATTTCTGTGAGTTCCTAAATTTATTTCACCATGGTTTCCTCTGTGCCCACACCTAATTCAAGTGAGTTCTATCTTTTGGTCCCATGCTGACCAGTATGTTAACCATGACCATATTGCTATCTCCCACAAATTACTAATTACTCTTTTAGAGATGTGTCTTCCATATTTCTGGTGAAGCACTGAAGATTGTGGGGGAAACACAGCTTGCACTACTCAGGGTCCTTCATCATTTTCATCTACCCACCATGCCTCTTCCCCAAAACCCCAGTCCTGCCATGTAACCTTCTCCACCAAGGTCATCACCTTAAGAAATGCAGCCCAGTCTCTTGGGATGGCATCTTCACTTTCAGTGAACATCCCTTCCAGGTCGCCTGTGCTTAGCATCTCTCTAAGGACTTCAGTGACTAGCACTGTTCTGCATCTTCTTATATCGATGCTACTGTTCTGTTAAAAGCAGAGACACAGGGTCAGATTGCCTGGGTTTAAATCCCAATTTTGAGCTGTGTGACCAGAACAAATTATTTAATTTCTCTGTTTTTTCAGTCCTCCATCTGTGAAAGAGAAATAATAAAAATAGGTACTTAAATGGAGGTTGTAAGAATTAGGATAATTATTGTATATGAAACACTTAGAACAGTGCCTAGCTAATAGCAAGGGGTATGTAAGTGCCAGCTATTATTGCTATTAGTAAAATTCTTGTATCATTCCTTGATAACTAACACTGTGATCTGCTAAAGGTCCATTACACTCACCTCCACTAACTTTATAACAGTTCTCAGAGCCCTGTTCACAGTAGATCACAGTAGAGGTTATATGTATGTATATATACATACACATATATATTTATGTACACACATGTATAACATATATATTAAAAACATATGCAATATATGTTATTATATGTGTATATGTATTTACATATGAAACAAATAATATGTGTTATATATATATGTGTGTGTATATATATATACAATTTTTTTTTTTGGTCAAATGTATCAGAAACTTCAGCTTGGAACCCAGATTACTAACGCAGCTCATCACAAACTGTTAAAATAGATGGCTATAGTGAAATAAGATGGTGAGAACATTTTGGCAATCAGAATCCCTTTTTGGAAAAAGAAATGAGCTTTGAGAAAATAAATAAATGAGTACCTAGAAAATGAGATCCTAATGTCATTTACGGGGAGGTTTGTTAAACATAGAGGAATGTTCCATGTATGAACAGAAGAGGGTTTCCTCAGAACTGATTGAGGCTTGAGAGAGGAGATAGGGGGTGTTGACATAGGGGCAGTGTGCTTGCACTCAGAAGTTTGAGTCTTTCCTTCTACCTGCACTTTCCATGTTTATAAAACTCAGTCCCTACACCCCCCAACACACACAGAGCTTTGTGCAAACTGATTCTATCCTCCCCACCAAAATTGAAGAGTCTGGGCTTCCTGTGCAGACTGACAAAAGTGGATGGACAAGAGAGCCCTAGAAGCAGGAGTGCATAAGCTGCCAGGAATTCAGGGAAATTATGGAGAGGCTCTGGATTTTAAACAATCAAAAAAAAATTAGCACATTCCTATAAAGAGATCTGAATTTCCAAGGAGAGGATACCTAGCTGATATTGGCCTGTAAGAAAGTTAATGAAAAGAGTTAATGTCCCTTTTCTCAATGAATAGTGATATCTAATCCTGGCACCGTGAAGATCTATGAATTATCTCCCCATCAACCCTTTTCTTCTGGGCACTGTTCATGGTGGGCTTTGTGGGCATAACCACATTAGCACAGGGTCACCTGTTCTCTGAGTTCTGGCCTAGTGTTGGACACCAACTGAACCTTAACCTTGAGAGTCTTCCTTTAAGGTTTTTAGAACTGAATTTGTGAGAGTTTTTATTCGTGGCTAAAACTGTAAACTATTGAACTCAAGAACTCTCAGTGAGGTATTAATATATTCTGGCAACAGAGCAAGATGCTCCACACTGAAATAGAATGAAATCAGTGTATTGAGAGAAGCAGGGAAAAGGGACAGGAAAGTTACCTGGGCATAAAGGCCCCTAATGCCAGTCATGCCTGGTCAAGCATTCTCCATGCTTTTCTTAAACCCTGATGCTCAACACTTCCTTGATCCCCAAGTTACATAGGTGTTCCAGAAGAGGGTCAAAACTAGATCAAGTTGAATTTCTATCTCTTGCTTACAAAATATCACAAACTCAAGAAATCTCTACTAAGTAATATTTTTACTATATTGTATATAGACATATTTAAAATACTTAAAGCTGGAGTAGCAATTCTCATATCACACAAAATAAACTTTAAAATAAAGACTATTATAAGAGACAAAGGACACTACATAATGATCAAGGGATCAAACCAAGAAGAAGATATACAATTGTAAATATTTATGCACCCAACATAGGAGCACCTCAATACATGAGGCAAATGCTAACAGCCATAAAAGGGGAAATCGACAGTAACACAATCATAGTAGAGGTCTTTAACACCCCACTTTCACCAATGGACAGATCATCCAAAATGAAAATAAATAAAGAAACACAAGCTTTAAATGATATATTAAACAAGATGGACTTAATTGACATTTATAGGACGTTCCATCCATAAACAACAGAATACACGTTCTTCTCAAGTGCTCATGGAACATTCTCCAGGATAGATCATATCTTGGGTCACAAATCAAGCCTTCGTAAATTTAAGAAAATTGAAATCATATCAAGTATCTTTTCTGACCACAACGCTATGAAACTAGATATCAATTACAGGAAAAAAATCTGTAAAAAATACAAACACACAGAGGCTAAACAATACACTACTTTATAACCAAGAGATCACTGAAGAAATCAAAGAGGAAATCAAAAAATACCTAGAAACAAATGACAATGAAAACACGACGACCCAAAACCTATGGGATGCAGCAAAAGCAGTTCTAAGAGGGAAGTTTATAGCTATACAAGCCTACCTCAAGAAACAAGAAACATCTCAAATAAACAACCTAACCTTGCACCTAAAGCAATTAGAGAAAGAAGAACAAAAAAACAATTTTAATTTTTTAATTTTAATTTTTTATCTATTTATTTTTATTTTTGGCTGCATTGGGTCTTTGTTGCTGTGCACAGGCTTTCTCTAGTTGCAGCAAGTGGGGGCTTCTCTTCATTGTGGTGCTTGGGCTTCTCATTGCGGTGGCTTCTCTTGCTGCAGAGCACAGGCTCTAGGCTTGTGGGCTCACTAGTTGTGGTGCATGGGCTTATGATTTCTTTCCTCCTGCTAAAAACAAAAAAAGTTAGGAAAGAAATCATAAAGATCAGATCAGAAAAAAATGAAAAAGAAATGAAGGAAACAATAGCAAAGATAAATAAAACTAAAAGCTGGTTCTTTGAGAAGGTAAACAAAATTGATAAACCGTTAGCCAGACTCATCAAGAAAAAAAAGGGAGAAGACTCAAATCAACAGAATTAGATATGAAAAAGGATAAGTAACAACTGACACTGCAGAAATACAAAGAATCATGAGGGATAACTACAAGCAACGATATGCCAATAAAAGGGACAACCTGGCAGAAATGGACAAATTCTTAGAAAAGCACAACCTTCCGAGACTGAACCAGGAAGAAATAGAAAATATGAACAGACCAATCACAAGCACTGAAATTGAAACTGTGATTAAAAATCTTCCAACAAACAAAAGCCCAGGACCAGATGGCTTCACAGGCAAATTCTATCAAACATTTAGAGAAGAGCTAACACCTATCCTTCTCAAATTCTTTCAAAATACAGTAGAGGGAGGAACACTCCCAAAGTCATTGTACGAGGCCACGATCACCCTGATACCAAAACCAGACAAAGATGTCACAACAAAAGAAAACTACAGGCCAATATCACTGATGAACATAGATGCAAAAATCCTCAACAAAATACTATCAAACAGAATCCAACAGCACATTAAAAGGATCATACACCATGATCAAGTGGGGTTTAGCCCAGGAATGCAAGGATTCTTCAATATACGCAAATCAATCAATATGATAAACCATATTAAAAAATTGAAGGATAAAAACCATATGATCATCTCAATAGATGCAGAAAAAACTTTTGACAAAATTCAACACCCATTTATGATAAAAAACCATCCAGAAAGTAGGCATAGAGGGAACTTACCTCAACATAATAAAGGTGCTATATGACAAACCCACAGCCAACGTCATTCTCAATGGTAAAAAACTGAAACCATTTCCTCTAAGATCAGGAAAAAGACAAGGTTGTCCACTCTCAGCACTATTATTCAACATAGTTTTGCAAGTTTTAGCCACAGCAATCAGAGAAGAAAAAGAAATAAAAGGAATCCAAATAGGAAAAGAAGAAGTAAAACTGTCACCGTCTGCAGATGACATGATACTATACATAGAGAATCCTAAAGATGCCACCAGAAAACTACTAGAGCTAAAGAATGAATTTGGTAAAGTAGCAGGATACAAAATTAATGCACAGAAATCTCTTGCATTCCTATACACTAATGATGAAAAATCTGAAAGTGAAATTAAGGAAACACTCCCATTTACCATTACAACAGAAAGAATAAAATACCTAGGAATAAACTTACCTAGGGAGACAAAAGACCTGTATGCAGAAAACTATAAGACACTGATGAAAGAAATTAAAGGTTATACAAAGAGATGGAGAGATATATCCTGTTCTTGGATTGGAAGAATCAACATTGTGAAAATGACTTTACTACCCAAAGCAATCTACAGATTCAATGCAACCCCTATCAAGCTACCAATGGCATTTTTCACAGAACTAGAAGAAAAATTTCACAATCTGTATGGAAACACAAAAAACCCCGAAGAGCCAAAGCAATCTTGAGAAAGAAAAACGGAGCTGGAAGAATCAGGCTGCCAGACTTCAGCTTCTAATACAAAGCTACAGTAATCAAGACAGTATGGTACTGGCACAAAAATAGAAGTATAGATCAATGGAACAGGATAGAAAGCCCAAAGATAAACCCACCCACATATGGTCACCTTATTTTTGATAAAGGAGGCAAGAATATATACAATGGAGAAAAGATAGCCTCTTCAGTAAGTGGTGCTGGGAAAACTGGACAGCTACATGTAAAAGAATGAAATTAGAACACTCCCTAACACCATACAAAAAATAAACTCAAAATGGATTAAAGACCTAAATGTAAGGCCAGACACTATAAAACTCTTAGAGGAAAACATAGGCAGAACACTCTATGACATAAATCACAGCAAGATCCTTTTTGACCCACCTCCTAGAGTAATGGAAATAAAAACAAAAATAAAGAAATAGGACCTAATGAAACTTAAAAGCTTTTGCACATCAAAGGAAACCATAAACAAGACGAAAAGTCACCCCCCAAAGTGGGAGAAAATATTTGCAAATGAAGCAACTGACAAAGGATTAATCTCCAAAATTTACAAATAGCTCATGCAGTTCAATATCAAAAAAGCAACCCAATCCAAAAATGGGCATAAGACCTAAATAGACATTTCTCCAAAGAAGATGTACAGATTGCCAACAGACACATGAAAGGATGCTCAGTATCACTAATCATTAGAGAAATGCAAATCAAAACTGCAATGAGGTATTACCTCACACCAGTCAGAATGGCCATCATCAAAAAGTCTAGAAACAATAAATGATGGAGAGAGCGTGGAGAGAAGGGAACCCTCTTGCACTGTTGGTGGGAATGTAAATTGATACAGCCACTATGGAGAACAGTATGGAGGTTCCTTAAAAAACTAAAAATAGAACTACCATACGACCCAGCCATCCCACTACTGAGCATATACCCTGAGAAAACCATAATTCAAAAAGAGTCATGTACCACAATGTTCATTGCAGCTCTATTTACAATAACCAGGACATGGAAGCAACCTAAGTGTCCATCAACAGACGAATGGATAAAGAAGATGTGGCACATATATACAATAGAATATTACTCAGCCATAAAAAGAAACGAAATTGTGTTATTTGTATTGAGGTGGATGGACCTAGAGACTGTCATACAGAATGAAGTAAGTCTAAAAGAGAAAAATAACATATGGTAACACATATATATGGAATCTAAAAAAAAAAAAAAAGTTATGAAGAACCTAGGGGCAGGACAGGAATAAAGATACATTCGTAGAGAATGGACTTGAGGACATGGGGAGGGGGAAGGGTGAGCTGGGACGAAGTGAGAGAGTGGCATGGGCGTATATACACTACCAAATGTAAAGCAGATAGCTAGTGGGAAGCAGCCACATAGCACAGGGAGATCAGCTCCGTGCTTTTTGACCACCTAGAGGGGTGAGATAGGGAGGGTGGGAAAGAGATGCAAGAGGGAAGAGATATGGGGATATAGGTATATGTATAGCTTATTCACTTTGTTATAAAGCAGAAACTAACACACAATTATAAAGCAATTTTACTCCAATAAAGATGTTAAAAAAATAAATCACAGGAGCTACTTAATTATTTCCAAAATCACTATCATTCCAAACAATGTGTCTCTGGATAATAAGTGAATATTTTAAAATAAGAACTGTGACCTGTAAATCTGTAGAATAGTAAGAAGAGCAAAGAATTAAGAGAAATTTTATATCTATAATCAGGGTTGTTGAAGAATGGATTGTTAAGAATATTATTTAAACCCGTGATTCTGTAACATAGTTCTAATGTTCAAAAGAAAGTGATTTAGTCTACTGTGACTTGCTTTTATAACCTGAAGAGAATTATTTCAATGTTATGAATGAAGATACAGATGTACCAAAATAAAATGGGAAATAGATAATGGCCTCATTGTCATTGATTGAATTATCAACTCCATTTCTGTACTAGTGTCAACTTTTTGTGGAATCACTCTGATGAAATCAGCCATGATAATGTAATTTAATTGATTGTCTTCATTATTTAGGTTCAAGCATGGCAGCCTTAGAATCAAACAAAATAATGTAAAAAGCAAAATTGAATGTGAAAATGAGTTCATGATAAGAGTAGACAGCATCCTGAATTTGCAGTAGTTGAGATTAAATGTACTAACTTATTTGAGAAGAGATTATGATTATGTAAATTACTTCTTTCCACTATTCTATCTTGATACCTTAGAAACATCTTGTGAAGCAAAATCCGTAAGATATTGTAAATCAGAAAAGGCCTATTTACTAGTTATAATTAAGTAGCTCTCCCTGGAGAAGATACCATCTTTTACAACATTTCTTGTAAAATGGGTGGATATTTCTTCATATTACACGTGAGAAAAATGTGTATACAAAGCTTGATGAAGCATATTTGCCAAAGCTAATCCCTTGTCAAACTTCCGTGATTCCTAATCTGTCCACAGTGAGGCAGCACTCTCCAGGAAAATGAAAATCTCACTTTACTGCAGGCAGTACAAGTGACAACAGATTGCTCTATAAAATGGTCATCTTGGTTTGCCAGGTATAACAAACAGCTAGGTATAACTAACTTATGTTTAAACGGCTAAAGCAACATTTTGTCCTCATAATTGGACTTTCAAATTTATAGCAGGACCCAAGATACGTTTCTAATTGTAAATGTGTTTTGTCTTTTTCCCCAACTGAAGAATTTTTTAAAATATAAAACTTTAAACATTTTGCACCTGACTTAAAGAATGCTTGTCACTTTTGATGAATAAATAAATTTGGACAGTAATTTTCAAAAAATTGTAGAAAATCCTAAATGAATATTATTACCAAATAATTGGGAGACAAAAGATGCTTTGAAATTCTTGGTGTTTAAAACATTTTTAAACTCTATGTAGTTTTTCTACAGTGTGTATTTGTGTAACTCGTTCTTTTTTGGATGAAAACGTTTTATAAAAATATCACCCATTATAAAGGAATTAGCTAAACTTTAGCATGTCATTGAACCCAGTGTTTTCAAAAGCTCTTTGCTGTGTCCTTAAGTTATAAGTCACAAAACCGAAGTTCAGGAAGGAAGTTTTAGAGAAAAGTTTATTCCACATAATAATAAATATTTAATAATAATAAAATATATAGAATGATTTTGAATGTAATTAACCATAATTATATAAGTATAATTATCTCTATTAGAGGAAGACAACAAAAGAGGGAGAGAGAGGGGTATAGGGAGGGAGAGAGAGGGCACTTACTGTGTCAAGCACTGTTCTCCACAGTGGCTGCACCAATTTACATCCTCAGCAACAGTGTACGAGAGTTCCCTTTTCTCCACATTCTCACCAACATTATTATCTTAGGTTCCTCAAAAAATTAAAAATAGAACTATCAGATGGTCCAGCAATCCCACTTCTGAGTATATACACAAAGGAATTGAAATCAGGATCTTGAAGAGATTTATCTGCACCCCAATGTTTATTGCAGCGTTTTCACAATAGCCAAGACATGGTAGCAACCTAAATGTCCATGAAAGGATGACGGATAAAGAAAATGTGGTATAGACACACAAAGGAATATTATTCAACCTTAAAAAAACAAGAAAATCCTGCTGTTTGCAACAAAATGGATGAACCTGGAAGACATTATGCAAAGTGAAATAAGCCAGACACAGAAGGACAAATACTATATGCTACCATTTACACGAGAAATCTAAAATAGATGTCAAACTCATGGAAGCAGAATGCAATGCTGGTTCTTAAGGGCTGAGGGGATGGAGAAATGGAATGTATTAGTCAGAGTTTCAGTTACACAAGATCAATAGATGAAATACAGCATAGTGCCTATAGTAAACAGTACTGTATTATATACATGAAACTTTGCTGAGGGAATCTTATGTTGTGTTCTTATCACAAAAAAATAATAATATATAAATATGTATACAATAATAATAAGAAAGGAAGGAAGAGAAAGAAAGAAAGAAACGGAAAGAAAGAAAAGGAAAGAAAGAGAAAGAAAGAAAGAAAGAAAGAAAGAAAGAAAGAAAGAAAGAAAGAAAGAAAGAAAGAAAGAAAGAAAGAAAGAAAGAAAGAGGAAGGAAGGAAGGAAGGGTGGGTGGAAACTTTTGGAGATAATGGATTAGTTTATGGCATAGATTTGGTGATGGTTTCACATGTGTATACTTATCCCCAAACTCAATAAGTTGTATACATTAAATATGTTACAGTTTATGTCAATTATACCTCAGTAAAGTGTTTTTTTAAGTGTCAGGTGTTCAAAACTCCTTATATGTTACTCATTTTGAGAATTTTCTGAGTAAATAGTACTCTTCAATCCACATCTGAGGTTACATATTTTAATAGTAGCTCTCCACTCTTTTCTGACCTTTTATTGTTGTCTTCTATTTCATCTAACTATACCTAAAGCCTCTGTGTGTGATAACCATGTAAACTGCCATTTCTGGTCCGTCTCAGTCCCAGAACTCAACCTAAATGAGTTCCTATTCTCCTACCACCTATTCCTTCTTCCACAACCTTCTTCCCCAGTTCCTATACATCTGCCTTTCTGGCCAGTCCCAACAAAACACAAGCTCCATTATATTTCCCATGCATTTTAATGTGTATAACATTTCTTAATAAGTAATCCCCAAGTCCATGTTGAAAGTTTTTCTGAAGCCACATCATCCCTGATACCAAAGACAAGATAGTATGAATTAAAAATGTACTGACAAATCTCAGTCACAAGGATTAAAAAGTAATTCAGGGTTCACAATCCCTGAACCAAAGGATTTGACTCATTTTCATAAACAAGAATTAAAACTAAAAAGTGTGAATTCCCTCCATACCTAAGACAAAAGTAACCAAGTTACCTGTGACTATACTCACCTTCCCCCGCTTACCTCTCGTCTTGGAAATAGAGACGACTCTTCTGAGAAAATACATGTTTCTCCCTGCACTGAGGTTTCTTCCGCTTCATTTCTTTTTTTTTTTTTTTTTTTTAATATTTTATTTATTTATTTATTTTTGGCTGTGTCGGGTCTTCGTTTCTGTGTGAGGGCTTTCTCTAGTTGTGGCAAGCAGGGGCCACTCTTCATCGTGGTGTGTGGGCCTCTCACTATCGCGGCCTCTCTTGTTGCGGAGCACAGGCTCCAGACGCGCAGGCTCAGTAGTTGTGGTTCACGGGCCCAGTTGCTCCGTGGCATGTGGGATCCTCCCAGACCAGGGCTCGAACCCGTGTCCCCTGCACTGGCAGGCAGATTCTCAACCACTGCGCCACCAGGGGAGCCCCGCTTCATTTCTTTAGAAACCCTTCTTCATCCATTATTTCATTTTGCGTCTATATTTTCAATCTTATCCTCACTTCTGCACTTGCCTTTCAGTCTGTAAACAAACTCAATTATCTCACTCCCATAAAAACTACTCACAGCACTGCACTGTAGCTCTCTCTCCCTAAACATGCGAAACAATAGTTCATAATTTATTTCTCATACTCTTCTCTCTTAGTTTTTAATTGAGAAAAATTATTCACATAAGATTACATATTTAATTGTATAAAATTACACATATAAAAATTTTAATTGTATATGTATGCATATATATACATATACATAATAGGTTTGTATAATAATAAATAGGAAGAATGCCAATATACATAGTGTGTAAGAAATATAACAATATCACTCACTTTTAAGTCCCCCTATGTTGCTTCCCTAACCTAATCTTATAGGAAGCCACTTTCTTGAATTTCAGGATAATCATCTCCTTGCTATTCCTTTATATAGCTTTACCAAAAATGTACATTTTCCCTAAAAGCATTTATTTTTATGCTAGACCTATTTATAAACAGAATCATATGTGTATATTTCTGTATTACTTGCATGTTCTCTCAGTATAAAATTTTAAAACTGAGCCATGTGGATAGATTTTTTGGTAATTCATTTCATTTCACTCCTCTATAGTATTCCATTGTTTGGTGTCTTAAAATCTTGCTTTTGTTCACACTACTACTGGTAAAGTTTTAAGTTGTTTCTGGTTTTCTGCTACTACAACTAATATCATGATGGATATTCTTGTATATGTCTTAGATGCTCTATTCTCCAGAATTTGCACATAAAAAGTGAAATTTCAAGGTCATCAGATACATATATTAAACTTTACTAGGTAACGTGAGGATGTTTTTCACAGTAGCTAGATCAATTTACACTCGCGATAGCAGGGTAATATAATTCCTGTTGTTTCACGTTATTGGTAACATTTAGTATTGTCAGGATTTTTTACCTTTTTGCAGCTCTATTGAGTGTGAAGTATTTCAATGTCATTTTAATTTGCGTTTCTCTAAGTGTAAACATGGTTGAATATCTTTTCCTATTTTATTGGCCATTCGTGTTTCCTTTCTTTTTAAATATCTGTTCATGACTTTTGCTCATTATTCTATTAAATTATCAGGTTTAAAAATTAGGAGTTTTCTATAAGACATTTCATTTAGAGTTATTTGCATTACAAATGCCAGTTCCCAGATTGTCTTATCTTATCACATTTTTATAATGTATTTTGATCAAAAGAAGGTTTAGCTCTTAATGTTATCAAATGTTTCAATATTTTTCTTTGTTTTCACTCTTTGAATACTAAGAGATACATTTTATTTTTTCTACAAAGATAACCAAATGTTCTAGTACAATTATGCAATAGTGAATTTCCCCCACAGATCAGCAAAGTTGATTAGTGTCATATCGTATGTTTCTGGCTCTCTATTCTGTTCTATTCTGTTTCATTAAAGCCTAATTCCATACCCCTGTGCCAATAACTTTGCCAAACTTTGTTAATTATTATCAATTTATAAATCTTAATAAGTGGTTGAGCATAACTCCCTCCCTCTCCCAAGTAGGTAATTTTTTTCAGGAGTATTGACAACTTCGAGCTTTTGATCTTCGTCATAAATTTGAGAACAGCTTGACAAGATCCCCTAAAACCATGTGGATATTTTATTGAAAATGCAGTGAATCTAAACATCAATTTGGGATCAAATGGCATTTTTATGATACTGAGCCATTTTATCCACAAGCATTGCATATCTCTCCATTTATTTAGGTATTTTTAAATTCTCTCACTGTCTTTTTTTCAACATAAAGTTCCTACACACCTTTGTTAAATTTATTCCTTCTGTTATTCTTTTTGTTAGATTTAAACCTATATGTCACTGTTTTTGGTAAAGTAACAAACATTCTGTTTGTTGCTCTAATATAGAAATGCAACTGCTAATTACAATCTTATATTAAGCAATTCTAAATCTTTATATTAATTCTATTAATTTCTCATTTCTTGTCACTAATGACAATTTTGACTTTACCCATTCTTTTCCTTTTATCGATTATTATTTTCTTGCATTGTTGAGGACTAATCATTCAATTTTGAATAAACTTTTAATAAACAACCTTTTAGTATTCCATGATTGCTAAAAGTATTATTATTATTATTTTGTAGACTGCTTCTATCAAGATAAAAGTTACCCTACATTTCTGTATGAATCAGGGAAGTCTAAGTATAATAAAACAAACACCACAAATACCAGTATCTTAACTTAAAAGTTGTGCTCAAATCACAGATTAAAATCTGGTTGGCATAAGTGGATCTCGTTTATGTATCCCTTCAATGATCCAGGATCCCTTAATTGAATGATCCTCCATTCCCTAGGTTTTGTATGTTCTTTGCTGCATTCTTTATATTTGGCTGACAGACACCAAGTGAGAAAAAAGGGACACTGTGGGATCACATGGGAGGCTCTGGGGCCAGGCCTGGAAGTGGCATTCCTGGCTTCCATTTTTCAGGGTGCCACACAGTTATGTGGACCCTTTTAGAAGTAAGGGGCTTTCTCTTTAAGGAACCATCTCTCAATGTGGCTTAGCAGCTGCCTACAATGTAAATGTACAAAACTTTTAAACTTAACCATTTGTAACAACTCTAGAGAAGTATACATTCTCACTGGCATCCTGTCCATAGAGGGGTGGGATGTACTGGAAAGAATAATAATTTAAGAGTCCAGAAAACTGTGTACTTACTCTATTTCTCAGGGCCTCAAGGAATAATAGTTTGGGATTAAATAATCTCTAAGTAAATATATCTATTTCCTCTAGTCCCTTCTTAGATGAGCATTTATTTTTTCCACAATGAGGAGTTCTCCATCATGGATTTATATTAGGGTCTTCCAGAATCGGAGGTAAAGATAAGCTATTGCTCAAAGCAATCACTCATAATACAGGTGACCCTTGAACAACACACGTTTGAACTGCACAGGTCCACTTATACACAGATTTTCTTCACTAAGTATGTGCTACAGAACTTCACGATCTGTGGTTGGCTGGCTCCACAGAGGCAGGAACCGCTGATATGGAGGGCCAACTGTAAAGTTGTACTGGGATTTTTGACCACGTGGAGGGTTGGAATCTCTAATCCCCACAGTGTTCAAGGGTCAACTGTAGTGTCTTTCAGTATTATTGGGCAAGAATGAACACCTCTTTCTTATAGTCTATTTTGACTTTAGACCCTTACGGAAATCAGACTTTATGAAATGATGTCACAGTGATTAACTATGCTAATTTTGAAGAATGGGTTTTTCCAGCATGCCTTTTGAAAGAGTAACCATTTTTCTCCCAGCACCATAGAAATAATATGATAAGCTCTAAATATAATCACATATTATTTTAACATCTTAATTAAATTAAAAGCCTCAACGCCCACAGACAGTCAATAAGTACTTAACTAATTAAGCACTTCACTATGTGCTAAGCATTAAAGTGCTTGCTACGTATTTGGCAAAATAAAGCATCACCATTTGACATGATGGCATAACCTTTCCTAAAACATAATTGAATGTTTTATTAGAGGATTTTTCAGGCATGATTCTGGTAAGAAAGAGATAGAACAACCAAACTGGATAATTTGATAAGAGTTGAATAAAAGGACTATTTACAAGTATGTAAGGGTTCAAGTAAACCAAAAAGAGATAGTGCAGAACCCCTGAGGCTAGTAACATTGAAGATCTCACCAACCCTAAACCTGAAGGGACAAGTTATGGTGATTGAAGCATGGACCCGATGACAGAATGAAGAGGTCACTTAAAGGAACTCTGGTCTTTGTAGAAAGACATAGCCATTTCACAATAATGTGGCAAGGTGGGTGCCAAGGTAATCAGTTTTGTAATTGATTTTTTGGAAAAATATACCTTCTCAAATTCAACTCTCTGCAGTTAAACTTTAAACATCTCGAAAAATGACAAGGTTGGGAGGTCATTGTAGGTTTCAATGTTATTTTTTGAAAAGCTAATTTCACATTCAAAATAAAATTTCATGGCTTAATTTAAGCCCTGACCTCACTCTCTTCTCACTCTCTCATCTCTTGATGGTGTCCCTCATTGGCCAAGCCCTAGAGGGGGCTAGAAGGCAAGTGAGCCTGTTGATAACTGTCTATTCAGTCAAAATGAAGAATGGTAAAGAGTGGATCTAGAAGGCAAACAGGAGATATCTAGCCTAGAAGAGCAGCTCTCATAACGGTATATCAAGCAGCTCTGGAGTAGATACAGGTTTGAACCTGAGCTCTTCTATTCACTGGTTCCATGAGCTTGGAGAAATGTCTTAACCTCCCTATGTCTTAGTTACCCTATTCGTAAGAGCAGGTTAATGGCATGAATTATCTTATGAGGCCGTATAAGGAACAAATGAGGGAGCACATATAAACCACTTAGGACACACCTATCACATAGTAGCCATTTAAGAAGGGTTGGCTATTTTTATTGCTGTTTGACATCACTACTACAGCTCTCTGGTTTGCTTATCTGAGGTATTTAATTGAGTACATTTTCTTATACAGTGGACTTTTTTTTTAAGGAGCACTCATGGATTCCATATTCCTTAACCACTTGGTGTTTGAAAATATCTGCTTTGTCTTTATCCTTGAATTACTTTGAGGTTGGGTTAATATTCCTTGCTAATATCTCCTATGGTTTGGAACTATGAGTGTATTACTACTTTGTCTTCTAGCATTGAATGTTGCTGCGTGAAAGTCTAAAGCAAAGTTGGTTGTCCCCAATCTAAGTAGAGGGGAACTCTTTTACTACCTAAAAGTTTTCAGATTTTTTTCCTATCTTGATACTTGTTAATTTAGCCAGAATATTTATTAAAGCTGAGCATTTTGAATATTTTCCTGAAACACCATTGCTATTTTTTCTTACGTGGATTGAGGTCTGTCTTCATACTAGGAAGGTTTTTGGCTAAGAAAGTTAAGTAGCTCTAAAAAATGTCCTAAAATAGCCTGAATGATCTGATCACTGCCTATCTTTTCAAAGTCATTTAATGTCACTCTACTCCCTCTGTTGCTAGTTCAGCCAAAATGATCTCTACCTTCTGCAAATAATCAGGGTCTTTGCATGGAAGCTCACTTCCTATGTCCCATTTCCTGGTTACCTCCTTCTTTTCTTTCTGGTTAAGTGACATTGCTCAAAGAGCTGTTCATTGATCTCCCAAACTTCAGGTTATTTCACTGCTAATTCTTTCTCACAGCATCCTGTCCTTGGCATTTACAGCATATATTTCAGTTATAACTGTTTAGTTGCATGAGATTATTTGTTTAATTTATTCCTCTGGAGAATGTAAAATTAGTGATGACAGGGACCATATCTGTTATATTCATGCAGAAGCCCCAGCATCCTACTATCTCACAAAGAATTTTTGTTAAATGGATGGATAGATATATACATGGATGGACGAATCCAAGAACTTGGTGAATACATTTTAAAAAATCTGTCTAATTTTAACGTCTGGAATCTCAATTTTAACACTCTTATTGCCCTTTTACACTTATTTTTACTTGCGTACTTAGAAATGATTAATTTCTTCACACACCTCACTTATCATACCTTCTTGTGTACTGTGATTTTTTTTTTAAGTCAGAGCATCCCACCCCCTGCACTATAGACAAAATGCGCTATTGAGCTGAGCCCTCTTCTGTTCACTTCTGCCCAGCTTCTCACCCCATGCCTGTTTCCAGCTCATGCACATTCTTTTGGGCTCATTCCACTCCTGAATACCTCAGGATGTGAACTGACACCAGCCTGCTTGGTCAGCTCTCTAACTAAGACTAAGCTTCTCAACTTCCTCACCTTAAACAATAATTTAGAAACTTGCAGGGAAAAAATTGTTATCTTCCTGTTCCAGGCTTTTCTTTCATTTGCGTAGGTCTGTGACCTCTATTTTCCTTCAGTTTGGACTGTAAATTACTGTCCCTTTCATAGTTTCTGACAATGAAAAAAGAAAGGCTATCTGTATAATAAGACAGCCTAACCATTTAAATGCCTGGATGATTATATCTACACTTTGGACTCATATCTACCACATTTCTGGGTCTGAGATGAAGGTAAACCCACAGCTGTCAGGTGCGGAGAAATCACGCCAGATCACTTATAACTTTCTTGCGTATTAAAAAGTTGGTTTTTGAAAACTAGGACAATTTTCATAAAAATGTCCATTTCTGGATAATGTTTTAATAACACTAATAAAATAAGACATTACATAAAATTAAATGAAAAAATATGCTTCTTAGAAGAATGCAAATGACAATATAGTTTTCTCTACTAGTTCTGTCTATAAACCACATGCATGCTGATTTAATAATGATTTCATTTGTGCTCTTAGATGTTACTCAAATCACAGCATTTCATTACTTTTCATTTAAATTAAAATGGCAAATGATCATGCATCTCCCTAATAACCTTCTAACTTAGTTATCATGCAGATATCATGACTCTATGGCTTCTGATTGTCTCACATGTCTTACAAACTGAAAAACAGGACTCGTGATACATATGAAATGATAATCCAAGTTAGCAAATGGCTTTCTGAAACTCACTGTGGCATTATAGAGTAATAGCAAGTATGGGTACTATAGTCCAAAATAGCTGGGTCTATATCTTGCCTGCACGTTTACTAGCTATCTGACCTTGGGCAAGCAACAGCTTGTATCGTTTCCTGGAATATAGCAATGACAGTAATACTGAAGTGTGAAGAGTGAGTTTGCTGTGAAGATTACTTGAGATTAAATGAAAGTGCTATTCACATAGGAAGTTCACAATAAGGGATTCCCATTACTTCCATTGAATATGACTTCTTGCCTGTATTATCCCAGTCTACCATATGAAAAATTAAAGTATATACATTTTATTAATTCAGTTTCAATTTCTTTTTACTCTTTTTTAGGACAATAGTGATTCTGCTTTTAAAAAAATAAGATAAAGAAATAACTCACCTGAGCTTATTTCTAATATTATTCTTTCTTCTATAAAAAAAAATAATAAAGTGTAATAAGAGGGATTGGTAAAAAAGAGGAAGGACATGGAGATATCATAGTTTCCCTAAGTACTGGACCCATGACATCCCCAAAGTATATTTCATCAACATGACTGACAATTTTTTAGAATTATAGAGAAGACAGCAGAACTTAAAATGGTTTATTCTTGGTCTTCATCATTTTCATTTGCTTTGAGAACCTCTTAATATTTAGCGTCTAATACATAAAATTTGGGGAGAAATGTTATACATAAGATTTCATTAATATATAAAGTCTTATGAAAATAAGACCTTAATTTTGATAATTCCAAGTCCATAATCTTATATCAATCAAACCTATGATGATTCTGAAGCCCCAAATCAAACTAACAGTAGAAATCAAACTAAGCCATGATTTTTTTTAATGTGAACATTAACCTTTTGAAAATAATATTGAAACCTACAGTGACCTCCTAATGTTGACAATTTTGAGATGTTTAAAGTATCACAGCAGGTAGTTGAATTTTAGAAGGCATATTTTTCTGAAAAGTCAATTACAAAAATGTGTATTCCATCAAAATCCATCATCAGGGAGAAACTATGTCATAGAACATGTAGGAGAAAGAAAGGAAAAGTGAAAGCTAGAGATACCGAGAAAGCAAGCAAATCTGGGACTGCATTCATGTCAGGGAGCGGGAGCATTGCAATACTTGCAGCCGCCAGTATGCAGCAATACTTCCAACCTTTATGGATCGGAATGTATCAGCCTAGGCAGTCCATCACAGGTTTTATTTCTGAGTCATCTTTCCTCCAGAATGTGATGGATCAAAGACACTGAGCAGGAGTAAAGAAAAAACAAACTATGGCAACTTCCCAGCATAAGTAGAAATATACTTTGTTCTTGATAATGACCCTCCAAAGTAGGTCAACATCCAGCCTAAGACACCATAATCAAACATTCGTGTGTTTTCATGTTTAGTAATATATAGTGGAACCAGCCCAGAATTTAGAGTCAGATAATGTGGGTTTAACTTCCTGCTACAATTTATGAGCCCTTTTAAAAAATCTGCCCATGCATACTCGAGAAAGTTACTTAACCTTTATGAAACTAATTGTTCCTTAATTGTGAAATGAAAAGAATCTGCATGCAGTTCATGTGAGAATTTAGTTGAGATCAGGCCCCATAGGAAATGTACACTTCTTCTGTTATGAAGCACATTTAGGCAGGACAAACTGAGGTATCCATAAATGGTTATTCACCATTAACAAATGGCTAACTTGGGGTTGTTAGTTTAGGCCTTATATTATTTGTAAAATATTTGAAATATACTTTATGGGGCCTGGGTTATAGGAGAAAGGACTATTTCAAAATCAAAGTTCGCTGTCACTGTTGATTCAGATGTTACCCCTGGGACACCAAGATCAATGAATTGACCCCAAATTAAACGTTAGCTAATTTATGTTTTACAATTACAAATCTGACCGTGATCAATTCTGGCTAAAAAGAAGATTTAAAGAGATTGTAGAGTTTGATCACTTAAATTTCTGGGGAAAAAAATTAGTCCACAGTTGTGCCTTGCCAGTGATCAAGAAAAACACTATGTGCTACTCTTCATGTGCTGAAATGACGCTTTACAGAAGATACTGGAAACAAATTTAAAAGTTAGATACAATTGTTCCTGGTGCTGTAAGGAAATACAGAGCTCTTCAGAATCTATCTTTAAAAAGCCCTCTTAAAAATAAATCAGATCTGTTTAAAAAGTTCTTTAAAATTTACATTGTCACCTGTATGCTCCTTCTCTAGAAATAACCACTGTTCTGCACTTGATATATACCATTTCAGAATGAGTTTGCATATTTTGATTGCATATATAAGTATCTATGAGCAATATCATTTATTGCTGAATAAAAGGTACAAAAAATTGGTTAATTATATTGTTTATATAAACAAACAAAAATTAGATTTTTGCCACCCAAGGTTTTACAGTTTTATAAAAATCATTTCTAGATAATAAATTTTTTGCTATTATGAACTTTGCCTTTTAAAAAACTTCATATTCTAACAACTTATTACCAATTTAAGAAATAGAATTGATTTTTAAGTATGGATCTTTCCTCCATCAAACTGAGTTTTTTTATTAGGTAGTAAAGTGTGGCAGTGTATCCTCCTCAATTATTTATCTAAGGTTTGGGTTTTATTCAGTCATATATTTTATTTCTCTTGATTTATTTCACTGACTACCTCCAATACATTGCTGAAAAAAGTGTTATTAACAGGAATTCCTGCCATATTACAAAATTAAATCAATTGCTTCCAATATCAATTGCCTCCATTCAGCTGAAAGAGCTATAGAAATACAAATAGAGAATGGGGGTGGAGGGGTGGCTGATCTACTTTGACGAGGATCTTAAGCCTCACATCCTAGTTAACAAAAAGTTTTGCTTTTTATTTCATCAATCACAAGTGAGGTTTGAATAGTTCAACTGCTTTTGGCAACTATCAAATCATTGCAGTCAAATTGATATGATTTTTTTCCTTTAATGTTGAGATTTATATTAACAGATTTTCTATTGCTTGCAAGTAAATCTAGTCATGTATCTTTTTCTTTTTTTGAGCTACTTCTGAATTCCTTTTGTCAATGTGCTTACAGGATTTTATATTTATATCAGAGTGATGTTTTGTATAATTTTCCTTTCACAGTTTCATCTCTTTCTTTTTGTTTCAAAATTATATTACATCCAGTAAATGGGTTTGTGAATCTTCTATTGTCTAGAGAGCTTATAAAAGTTAGGACTCATATCTCTCTTGATATCAGCTTGCCTATAAAAACTGTGTTTGGAATTTGGGGTAGGGAAAATTTTAACTCGGGAATGCCTCTCCCATTTTTAAATTTCTTTTTAAAACAGCATTTTAAAATTACATTTTCAAGGAAATTAGTCTTTTCATCTAATCTTTCAAGCTTAATGATGCAAAGCTGTTTTTGTAATCACTTGTAATTTTTAGTTTTATTTCTCATATAGTTTTGGGTTTTTAAATTCTCTTTATTACTTCTTTGTGATTTCTTTTTTCTCTTAATTAATATTGCATTTAATTTGTTTATTTTATTAGTCATTTAAGGAATCAGGTATTGGATAGGATAATCTTGTCTATTTGATGCTCTTGTCTTTTTGATATTTTTTTCTGTTATATTAATTTCTGCTATTATCTTATTTTGTTGATGCCTTCTTCTCTAAGTTCATCCAAGATTTGCTTTTCTAACTTCTTGAGTTGATGCTCTTTTAAGAAATCCAAACACAAAGGAGAAAATGTGACATCAACTACCTTCATTATGAAACCAAAAGAAACCTCCCACAGTTAGCAAATGCACAACAAAGCATTTTTTTCTCATGTCATTGCCAACGCACAGAAACTCATTTGGAGTTTTTTAGCTCATGAGGTTAAATGCAGTGTGCATTTTCTCACTTGGAGTTTTGTGACGTGTGATATTAAATGTACTGGGTAGTTTATTAACCAAGTTTTCATCATATTTTACAAACTTAATAAAGAGTTTTTAAACCGTTTTTCCTTTTCAATAATGCAGAAAATATAGCTCTGTATTTTTTCAAAACGGCAGGCTTCATTAGTTATTTTAGTTATTGTGTATACCTATACATGTTAAAAATTCTTCGGGGTATGATTTTTCCAAGGTCATTGAAGAAGTTTCATTTGAATATAAAGTCAAGTATATTTGGAAAACATTATTTAACCCAATAGTCAAGTTTCCAAATATTGTATATAAGTTTTTAAACCCCAAGGGAGCAAAAACGATCTATGGAAAAACAAAAAATGATCTATGGAAAAACAAATAAATTTCAAAAACTCCGTGTGCTTCAGAGAATCACAATACCTAATAGCGTGTCAAAGACTTTGAGAATTCCTAATGTAGATTAAATGAAATAGTAAAATAAAATATAACTCTTGTTCAACTTTGTTTAACCCAATGTTTTCCAAAAATATTTGAATATAAAACAACTTTCCTGAGAAAACATCTCAGAAAACAGTTTGCTGAAACACAGATGCTACATGGAAATCCTGGGCTAAATCTCTGTTTTGTTCTCACTGTTTCTGTGAGCTTTAAGGTGACCAAATAAATAACATCCTCCATTCCCACTGGATGTTTTATAAATTGAGAAATAGGACAAATGGGTATGCTAACTGAACCCTAGAATTAATGAGGCATATCTACCAAATCACAGTAGTGCTGGAATAAGGCAGGCCTCTCTCCATATCAAGAGAACTGGCCCTAGGACAAAATAAAGACCACAGCTCTCTGTGAGCAGATGGGCTTCAAAGAATTTAGAAGACTGAAGTTGAACCAAACCCTCCCAGTTATTCTTTTAAAATATACCATCCAGATAAATCACCCTAACTTTCCAGAGGAGGAGGATTGAGTAAATGGGAGGAGAAAGACCATGTGTTATACAAACTGGGCTATCTCAAACAAGGAAGGAAATATCAGAACTGGAGGAGAAAGCCTTCTTAATATCCCCCAGCTTTTAGTTCTCTTCACCTATGGGCTAACCCTTACTCTTAAATCATTCTTTGTGTACTCAGGCCCCTTAGGAGAGGGAACCCATGTTACATCATCCATGGGGTCACTGCTTCCTTGAGGACCTTCCTGTCTCCACATTTGCCTTTTTATCTATTGACCTCCAAACTTCAGAAATGACTAAGGATAGCACATTAAATCCAAGGCCATGATTTAGTCAGAAATGAAAAATATTTTCTTACTGTACTTTCTATCCCAAGTAATGTCCAACTATATTCACTAATATCTCAGAGTCCCTTCCATTAGATTAAATGACAATACTCCAATAACAAAATGCATAAAGATATTCATCTCCTCTCAAACAGCATTGTAAGCATGGCACACTAGTCACAAGATTTTATTTGAGACACTTTTTGTTGTGGTGGTAGGCTAAATAATGACCCCAAAGATAACCACATCCTAATTTCTGGACCTATAAGCCTATTAGTTACATGGCAAAAGGGACTTTGTAGATCTTATTAAATTAAGAGTCTTGAGATGGAGAGATTATCCTGGATTATGCAGGTGGACCCGATGTAATCACAAGTGTCCTTATGAGAGGGAATCAGGAGGTTCCAAGTAGAAAGCAGATGTGATGATGGAAGCAGAGACTGGACTGATGCAGAGTCTGAAGATGAAGGAAGGGTCCATGAGCCAAAACATGCAGGCAGCCTCTAGAATCTGGAAAAGGCAAGGAAACAGATTCTGCCCTAGAGCCTCCGTAAGGAGCGCAAGCATGCCAACACCTTGATTTTAGCCCACAACACTCATTTCAGACTTCTGACCTCCAGAAGTTTAAGATAAGAAATTTGTGTTGTTTTAAGCCACTGCATGTATGGTAATTTGTGACAGCAGCAGTAGGATACTAATATACATTCAATCCAGGGTATTCAAACCACCTCCTGTGAACTATGGGTTCATGATTGTCACTCTGCATTGCAGGTTGCTCTAGTAATAGGACCCCTAAAATGCCTTGAGAAAAAAAGCATTTTTAGTGTGAACACCACAAAAATGTCTGTGATTGTTGTTAGGAAATTGTTTAAGCCTGAGATGTATGCCTCCTAGGTCTAGCTTTCTCTTTACCTTACTGCTTCAGCAGCAAAGTCACCCTGAGCAGATTTCTGGATGGAAGCTACTACTGCTGATTCTGAAACCTGTGACTTTATGGACTATGAGAGCCAAAGAGCCTGCTGTGTGCTCTGTAGGTCATGGTATTTAATTCCGTGTTGAATTTTTAAAATTTCTCAGTCGTGTTCCCTCAGGAAGCAGACAATACCTGCACCACCACACTATTCCCTTGACTTCAAAATTGGTCTCTCCAAAGTTTCCTTCCTGGACTTGAATGCAGGACAAAATTGAGACACCTAACGTTACAAAGTCAGGCTAAGCTTAGCACTAACAAAATAAAGCTAGAGCCTCACTGTTTCACAGTGAATGGGAATACAGATCCTGGACATTTAAATCCCCCACTCATATACATCTCTAAGGAACTTATTAAAAGCCCTCTCATGTTTATCCTAAAATGTTTCCCACTTCGTCTAGCCTTAGCTTAAGTCAGTCGTTCTTAGAAAAGGTGTGTTACCTCTCAGGCTGCAACCTGAGGCACAGCCAGGTGGAAATCTTGTTCAGGGTTCTCACCCTCACATCATTTTTAGGTTAGGCAAATTGTGTGTCTTTCAACTTTTGCTGTCAGGGAATGATATGAGGAAGCCTACACTTGTTTTATGAGGATGGAGGTCCCCAAAGAAATAGCCGTGGGCTGTGAACAGAGTCAATATAAGCACCATCACCCACCAAGATTAAATGTCGGTGGTCATCTTAAACCTCACAACTATAAAATCCCACCTAACCTATGATTTGTATTGACAGGCTGCTAAAATCACAGTTTGCTGTACACACAGGGAAGTCCAAAGCCAAGCACAACAAAACCTCTCCACATGCTAAGTCTTTAAATTCCACTGCTTCTTTCATTCTTTAGTTTTCTCAGAAAATAAAACCAAATGGGGGATAAGAGAAATACCACCTGTATTACCCTTTCAATTTCTGAACCAAGAGAGAAAAAGAAAAAGTACTATAACATAAGGATTAAAATATCACCTTTATTGCTGATCAAGTTTAGGTTGGGAGACAGAGCTTCATATGAGATTGAAATGCATCACCTGAGACCAAAAGTGGACAATCATGCACCTCCAGCCACAACAGGGTTGGCTCATGCAGGAGCCCAGCCTCTCAGGAGGAATAAGAGGGAGCATGCTGTCTGCAGGCTGACTGGCCTCCTAAGAGGAAAGAGGGACAGTGCCAAGCCAAGCCAAGCACACAGCACTCTTCTCAAATTCACCACCTATATATCACTCCTTCCCAGGACTCAGGGACAGAATGAGTGGGAGGATGAAATGGAGGAGTGTGATACTATCATAAAATTCCACTGGAAAAAATATCAGCAAAGTTGGAGAATATTTCCTCCTGGTAGTTGCTGTAGGTGGAAAGATAGGACAGCGTTCTCAGAAAATGTAGTACAGGAAGATTGGTTCAAGATGGCGGAGTAAAAGGACGTGCTCTCTCACGCCCTCTTGCGAGAGCACCGGAATCACAACTGCTGAACAGTCATCAACAGGAAGACACTGGAACTCACCAAAAACGATACCCCACATCCAAAGACAAAGGAGAAGCCACAATGAGACAGTAGGAGGGGCACAAACACAATAAAATCAAATCCCATAACTGCTGGGTGGGTGACTCACAGACTGGTGAACACTTATACCACAGAAGTCCACCCATGGAGTGAAGGTTCTGAGCCCCACGTCAGGCTTACCAACCTGGGGGTCTGGCAACGGGAGGAGGAATTCCTAGAGAATCAGACTTTGAAGGCTAGGGGGATTTGATTACAGGACTTCGACAGGACTGGGGGAAACAGAGACCCCACTCTTGGAGGGCACACACAAAGTAGTGTGCACATAAGGACACAGGGGAAGGAGCAGTGACCCCACAGGAGACTGAACCAGACCTACCTGCTAGTGTTGGAGGGTTTCCTGCAGAGGCAGGGGGTGGCTGTGTCTCACCGTGAGGACAAGGACACTGGCAGCAGAAGTTCTGAGAAGTACTCCTTAACATGAACCCTCACAGAGTCTGCCATTAGCCACACCAAACAGCCCGGGTAGGCTCCAGTGTTGGGTCGCCTCAGGTCAAACAACCAACAGGGAGGGAACCCAGCCCCACCAATCAGCAGACAAGTGGATTAAAGTTTTACTGAGCTCTGCCCACCAGAGCAACAACCAACTCTACCCACCACCAGTCCCTCCCATCAGGAAACTTGCACAAGCCTCTTAGATAGCCTATTCCACCAGAGGGCAGACAGCAGAAGCAAGAAGAACTACAATCCTGCAGCCTGTGGAACAAAAACTACATTCACAGAAAGATAGACAAGATGAAAAGGCAGAGGGCTATGTACCAGATGAAGGAACAAGATAAACCCCCAGAAAAACAACTAAATGAAGTGGAGATAGGCAACCTTCCAGAAAAAGAATTCAGAATAATGATAGTGAAGATGATCCAGGGCCTCGGAAAAAGAATGGAGGCGAAGATCGAGAAGATGCAAGAAATGTTTAACAAGGACCTAGAAGAATTAAAGAACAAACAAACAGAGATGAACGATACAGTAACTGAAATGAAAAATACACTAGAAGGAATCTATAGCAGAATAACTGAGGCGGCAGAATGGATAAGTGACCTGGAAGACAGAATGGTGGAATTCACTGCTGTGGAACAGACTAAAGAAAAAAGAATGAAAAGAAATGAAGACAGCCTAAGAGACCTCTGGGGCAACATTAAACTCAACAACATTCACATTGTAGGGGTCCCAGAAGGAGAAGAGAGAGAGAAAAGACCCCAGAAAATATTTGAAGAGATTATAGTTGAAAACTTCCATAACACGGGAAAGGAAATAGCCACCCAAGTCCAGGAAGCGCAGAGAGTCCCATACAGGATAAACCCAAAGAGAAACACGCCGAGACACATAGTAATCAAATTGGCAAAAATTAAAGACAAAGAAAAATTATTGAAAGCAGCAAGGGAAAAACGACAAATAACATACAAGGGAACTCCCATAAGGTTAACAGCTGATTTCTCAGCAGAGGCTCTACAAGCCAGAAGGGAGTGGCATGATATATTTAAAGTGATGAAAGGGAAGAACCTACAACCAAGATTACTCTACCCCACAAGGGTCTCCTTCAGATTCGATGGAGAAATCAAAAGATTTATAGACAAGCAAAAACTAAGAGAATTCAGCACCATCAAACCAGCTCTACAACAAATGCTAAAGGAACTTCTCTAAGTGGGAAACACAAGAGAAGAAAAGGACCTACCAAAAACATACCCAAAACAATTAAGAAAATGGTCATAGGAACATACATATCGATAATTACCTTAAACATGAATGGATTAAATGCTCCAACCAATGGACACATGCTCACTGAATGGATACAAAAACAAGACCCATATATATGCTGTCTACAAGAGACCCACTTCAGACTTAGGGACACATACAGACTGAAAGTAAGGGGATGCAAAACGATATTCCATGCAAATGGAAATCAAAAGAAAGCTTGAGTAGCAATACTCATATCAGATAAAATAGACTTTAAAATAAGGAATGTTACAAGAGACAAGGAAGGACACTACATAATGATCAAGAGATCAATCCAAGAAGTAACTATAACAATTATAATTATATATGCACCCAACATAGGAGCACCTCAATACATAAGGCAACTGCTAACAGCTATAAAAGAGGAAATCGACAGTAACACAGTAATAGTGGGGGACTTTAACACCTCACTTACACCAATGGACAGATCATCCAAACAGAAAATTAATAAGGAAACACAAGCTTTAAATGACACAATAGACCAGATAGATTTAATTGATATTTATAGGACATTCCATCCAAAAACAGCAGAGTACACTTTTTCTCAAGTGCGCACGGCACATTCTCCAGGATAGATCACATTTTGGGTCACAAATCAAGCCTCAGTAAACTTAAGAAAATTGAAATCATATCAAGTGTCTTTTCTGACCACAACGCTATGAGATTAGAAATCAATTATGGGGTCAAAAACGTAAAAAAAACACAAATACGTGGAAGCTAAACAATATTTTACTAAATAACCAAGGGATCACTGAAGAAATCAAAGAGGAAATCAAAAAATACCTAGAGACAAATTACAGTGAAAACACGATGATCCAAAACCTGTGGGATGCAGCAAAAGCAGTTCTAAGAGGGAAGTTTATACTAATACAAGCCTACCTCAAGAAACAAGAAAAATCTCAAATAAACAATCTAACCTTACAACACCTAAAGGAACTAGAGAAAGAAGAACAAACAAAACCCAATGTTAGCAGAAGGAAAGAAATCATAAAGATCAGAGCAGAAATAAATGAAATAGGAACAAAGAAAACAATAGCAAAGATCAATAAAACTACACCTGGTTCTTTAAGAAGATAAACAAAATTGATAAACCATTAGCCAAACTCATCAAGAAAAAGAGGGAGAGGACTCAAATCAACAAATTAGAAACGAAAAAGAAGTTACAACAGACACAGCAGAAATACATAGCATCCTAAGAGAGTACTAAAAGCAACTCTATGCCAATAAAATGGACAACCTAGAAGAAATGGACAAATTCTTAGAAAGGTATAGCCTTCCAAGACTGAACCAGGAAGAAATAGAAAATATGAACAGACCAATCACAAGTAATGAAATTCAAACTGGGATTAAAAATCTTCCAACAAACAAAAGTCCAGGAACAAATGGCTTCACAGGTGAATTCTATCAAACATTTAGAGAAGAGGTAACACCCATCCTTCTCAAACTCTTCCAAAAAGCTGCAGAGGAAGGAACACTCCCAAACTCATTCTATGAGGCCACCATCACCCTGATACCAAAACCAGACAAAGATGTCACAAAGAAAGACTACAGGCCAATATAACTGATGAACATAGATGCAAAAATCCTCAACAAAATACAAGAAAACAGAATCCAAAAGCACATTAAAAGGATCATACACCATGATCAAGTGGGATTTATCCCAGGGATGCAAGGATGCTTCAACATATGCAAATCAATCAATGTGATACACCATATTAACAAATTGAAGAATAAAAACTATATGATCGGGGCTTCCCTGGTGGCACAGTGGTTGAGAATCTGCCTGCCAATGCAGGGGACACGGGTTCGAGCCCTGGTCCGGGAAGATCCCACATGCCACGGAGCAACTAAGCCCGTGTGCCACAACTACTGAGCCTGCACGTCTGGAGCCTGTGCTCCGCAACAAGAGAGGCCGTGACAGTGAGAGGCCCGCGCACCGCGACGAAGAGTGGCCCCTGCTCGCCGCAACTAGAGAAAGCCCTCGCACAGAAACGAAGACCCAACACAGCCAAAAATAAATAAATAAATTTAAAAAAGAAAAACAAAAAAAAACTATATGATCATCTCAATAGATGCAGAAAAACCTTTTGACAAAATTCTACACCCATTTATGATAAAAACTCTGCAGAAAGTGGGCATAGAGGGAACCTACCTGAACATAATAAAGGCCATATGCAACAAACCCGCAGCAAACATTATTCTCAATGGTGAAAAACTGAAAGCATTTCCTCTAAGATAAGGAACAAGACAAGGATGTCCATTCTCACCACTATTATTCAACATAGTTTTGGAAGTCCTAGCCACAGCAATCACAGAAGAAAAAGAAATAAAAGGAATACAAATTGGAAAAGAAGAAGTAAAACTGTCACTGTTTGCAGATGACATGATACAATGCATAGAGAATCCTAAAGATGCCACCAGAAAATTACTAGATGTAATCAGTGAATTCAGTAAAGTTGCAGGATCCAAAATTAATGCACAGAATCTCTTGCATTCCTATACATTAATGATGAAAATTCTGAAGGAGGAATTAAGGAAACACTCCCATTTACCATTGCAACAAAAAGAATAAAATACCTAGGAATAAACCTACCTAGGGAGACAAAAGACCTGTATGCAGAAAACTATAAGACACTGATGAAAGAAATTAAAGGTGATACCAACAGATGGAGAGATATACCATGTTCTTGGATTGGAAGATTCAATATTGTGAAAATGACTGTACTACCCAAAGCAATCTACAGATTCAGTGCAATCCCTATCAAATTACCAATGACATTTTTTATGGAACTAGAACAAAAAGTCTTAAAATTCGTATGGAAACACAAAAGACCCTGAATAGCCAAAGCAATCTTGGGGGAAAAAAATGGAGCTGGAGGAATCAGACTCCCTGACTTCAGTCTATACTACAAATCTACAGTAATCAAGACAATATGGTACTGGCACAAAAACAGAAATATAGATCAATGCAACAGGATAGAAAGCCCAGAGATAAACTCATGCACCTATGGTCAACTAAAATATGACAAAGGAGGCAAGGATATACAATGGAAAAAAGACAGTCTCTTCAATAAGTGGTGCTGGGAAAACTGGGCAGCTACATGTAAGAGAATGAAATTAGAACACTTCTTAACACCATACACAAAAATAAACTCAAAATGGATTAGAGACCTAAATGTAAGACCGGACACTATAAAACTCTTAGAGGAAAACATAGGAAAAGCACTCTTTGACATAAATCACAGCAAGATCTTTTTTGATCCACCTCCTAGAGTAATGGAAATAAAAACACAAATAAACAAATGGGACCTCATGAAACTTAAAAGCTTTTGCAAAGCAAAGGAAACTGCAAACAAGATGAAAAGACAACCCTCTAGAATGGGAGAAAATATTTGCAAACAAATCAACGGACAAAGGATTAATCTCCAAAATATATAAACAGCTCATGCAACTCAATATTAAAAAAAAAACAAACAACCCAATCCAAAAATGGGCAGAAGACCTGAATAGACACTTCTCCAAAGAAGACATACAGAGGGTCAAGAAGCACATAAAAAGCTGTTCAACATCACTAATTATTAGAGAAATGCAAATTAAAACTACCATGAGGTATCACCTCACACCATTTAGAATGGGCATCATCATCAGATCTACAAACAACAAATGCTGGAGACGACGTGGAGAAAAAGGAACCCTCTTGCACTGTTGGTGGGAATGTAAATTGATACAGCCACTCTGGAGAACAGTATGGAGTTTCCTTAAAAAACTAAAAATAGAATTACCATATGACCCAGCAATCCCACTACTGGGCATATACCTAGAGAAAACCATAATTGAAAAAGACACATGCAGCCCAATGTTCATTGCAGCACTCTTTACAATAGCCAGGTCATTCCATGCAGCAACCTAAATGCCCAACGACAGATGGATGGATAAAGAAGATGTGGTACATATATACAACAGAATATTACTCAGCCATAAAAAGGAACGAAATTGGGTCATTTGTAGAGATGTGGATGAATCTAGAGACTGTCATACAGAGTGAAGTAAGTCAGAAAGAGAAAAATAAATATTGTATATTAACACATATATGTGGAACCTAGAAAAATGGTACAGATGAACTGTTTTGCAGGGCAGAAATTGAGACATAGATGTAGAGAACAGACATATGGACACCAAGGGGGGAAAGCGGTGGGAGGTTGGGTGGTGTTGTGATGAATTGGGAGATTGGGATTGACATATATACACTAATATGTATAAAATGGATAACTAATAAGAACCTGCTGTATTAAAAAAAAAATAGAATTCAAAAATTCAAAAAAAAAAAAGAAAAGAAAAGATAGTACAAAGCACTCAGTTGTGTGGCCTATGTCTGCCACTATGCTATTCATCTTTGAGGTATCTGATAATTTTTTTGGTTAGTCATTCTGAGACAAAGTCCAAATAAATTCTTTTTTGCTTACAATAGTGGTGTTTCCAAAAATGAGGCCCCAAACCAGTAGCTTTCAATCCACTATGTGTCAAGTGTGGAGCTGGCCGTAAATTTGAAACCATAAGTGTTTTCTAAAAGACTAAAGAATATATGGGTGAGAATTTGTAAGTCTTCAACTAAGTTGTACTCCCCTGGGGAACTGCTGATTTGCAACAACTGAGTTTTAAAATAAGAAAGACTGGAGTTTGAGGCCCAATCCCATCAATTATTTGCTGTGTGATATTTGACAAGTTATCTAACCTCCCTGTCCCTTAGTTTCCCAAATGTAAAAAGGTAATAGTACCTGTTTTAGAGAGTTGTTGTGAGGACACCATGTTATAATGCAGTCAGAGTCTAAACCCAACATGGTCCTCATAAATAACATTTGTTTCCTTTCTCTGACATTATTAACCTTCGAGTACATTTAAACACATAGCTACACACGCCTACTGCCCACTACTCATAATCTGAGCTCACGCTCTATGCTACAAAGAGCAATTAGTTCACTTACAACGTCCTAAAGACCACAGGCAAAAAGGGTGAAGTGAAGAGATCTGATCTTGTGGTTTTATAACCTCTTATATTGTGCAAGCCACAAATATCTTTACTACCTGCTCTACTAACCACCAAAGTCCCTATCTCACTAAATACCAAATGGACTGAATCTTTTTCTAGAATAGGGTTGTTACAGGTAGTTTGGCTCAATCAACCTTTAAGTGAAACCCACAGGAAAATAGCAAATAGTAACAAGAGCATGATAATTCCTCTTTGTTCAGAACACCTCCTTCAGGGCCTCAGAGCACATATTTCAAAGAATCAAAAGCAGTTTCTATTCAGTAACACACTGAAGGTGATCTAGTTAAAACAAATGTGAACATCACAAACTAGTATAAAGATCATAAAGATAATCATTATAAAGATACTATATAATGAGTAACTTCAAAGGAATATATATTGTAATATATAAGAATTTTACCTATATTCCTATACCTTTACCACCTGATTTTTCTCTTGAAACTCATTTTTATTCCACTTATGTGGTTAAATGAAAGAACCAATTATTTTTTAAAGTTATCTTCTATTTGTGCATTTTCACTCATTTTTTCTCTCTCATTCTCTGTTCTTATACCTAGTAGTTTGTCCTTTCTTTACTTCATATTAAATTTTGCAGTAGGTCCTATATTTAAAATTCACATAACCACTCT
Source organism: Eschrichtius robustus (assembly GCF_028021215.1). Lineage (NCBI taxonomy): Eukaryota > Metazoa > Chordata > Mammalia > Artiodactyla > Eschrichtiidae > Eschrichtius > Eschrichtius robustus. The sequence continues at coordinate 63,330,823 of NC_090832.1, read as the reverse complement.
GTATTTGGTGGTCTCCAAGCATCCAAGATTTTATCTCTTGCAATTTGTCTCTAGTTCTATGCAGTAAAGAGGCACAATCAGGGCTTGTGCTCAGGCACAGTCAGAGCTTGTGCTCTCAACCTATGGAGCTGTCAATTTCCTCATCTTTAAAATGGGGGTCCCAATTGTGAGATTTAACAAGATAATAAATGTAAAGTTCTTATCACTGTCTCTGGCACATGGTCAGTGCTCAGTATGTTAGTCTGTTTTACTTTGTTAAAAAATATATTTATAAAGTTTAAATGTAATTATAATGAGCTATATTTTATGATTATCAAAATAGTTTAGATATGAAATATTATCAAAATATCATTGCTAGGAGAGAAGGTATATCATGATCATTAGGTAGAGACTTTGGTACCAGACTTCCAGGGCTGAATCCCCAATCTACTCTTTGACTAGCTGGGAGACCTTGTATAATCTAGTCAACCTCTCTGTATATCTGTTGCCTGGTCTGTACAAAAAGAGTATTTATAGTAAGCAATTATAGTTTTATTGTGAGAATTCAACTTAGGAAAGTATTTGGCACATAATAAGCATTTCAAATGATTCTTTTCTTTTTAAATTTAATTTATTTTTTTCTTTTTACGGTTGGTCCCTGTTGGTTATCTATTTTAAATACAGCAGTGTGTACATGTCAATGCATTTCCAATATCCTGCATTTGTGCTCTCCTCTTCTCACAGTCACTGGTTTTGTTTTTTTTTTTAATTAATAGACTTTTACTTTTTTTTTTTTTTTTAAGTATTTGTTTATTTATTTATTTATGGCTGTGTTGGGTCTTCGTTTCTGTGCGAGGGCTTTCTCTAGTTGTGGCAAGCAGAGACCACTCTTCATCGTGGTGCGCGGGCCTCTCACTATCGCAGCCTCTCTTGTCGCGGAGCACAGGCTCCAGACGCGCAGACTCAGCAACTGTGGCTCACGGGCCCAGTCGCTCCGCGGCACGTGGGATCTTCCCAGACCAGGGCTCGAACCCGCGTCCCCCGCATTGGCAGGCAGACTCTCAACCACTGCGCCACCAGGGAAGCCCAGTTGCTGGTTTTGATATCATATTTGTGTGTGGATGATTTCCTACCTTTACTGTATGTTTGCCTTTACCAGTGAGCTTTTCCATTCTTAATTTTCCTGTTTCTAGTTGTTGCTTTTTCTCTTAGAGAAGCTCCTTAAGCATTTGTTGCAAAGCTGGTTTGGTGGAGCTGAATTCTCTTAGTTTTTGCTTGTCTGTAAAGCTTTTGATTTCTCCATCAAATCTGAATGAGGGCCTTGCTGGATAGAGTATTCTTGGTTGCAGGTTCTTCCCTTTCATGATTCCTTTCATGGAAAGAATTATGTAAATATTTATTATTAGAAAGTTGAAGACAATCTTTATTTATATTTTCTAATTTAGAATTGTGTACAAAATTCAGCAAGTACAACATTACTAAACATGAACACTGTAATAATATATTTTATGGAATTTCAACATGATCTCAGAGTTCAGAAGATTTTACATGATAAATGGTATCAATATTTGAAAGCTGTCATTAAAATAATACTTGTAACATCTGCGATGTATGCTTTAAATTGCTCTCTCTTCTTAAGAGAGTGCTGTATAAAAGTTAGGGGAAAATGTTCCAAGATTTACTCTATACTTCTACAAAACATTTTCTCTATTTAGAGACAAAATAGCAATTCCACTCCATAATGTACTCTATTTAATATTCATTTTATGTGTATAAAGAAGCTAAAAGTACCTTCATGATATGTCACTGGTGTTTAGTATTTTAAATTTAGGATCAGACAAAAGCTCTAGATGGATGAGGGGAAACAATATGATTACTAACTTGTTAATAATTCCAACCATGCCAACACACACACACACACACACAATGTATTCTCTCATTTTGTATTTGTAGTTGAATTGAGAGAGATTAAGAAGTATAGAACAATATTGTCCAATAGAAATTATATGTGAGCCACAAATGCAAATCATATCTTTTTAAAAATTTTCTAGTAGACACATTAAATAGGCAAGAAGAAACTTGTGAAATCATTTTGATATTCTGTTGTTAACACAATCAATGCAAAATATTATTATTTCAACATTTAATCAAATTAATCAAAACACTAAGGTTTTCCACCAGAGTCCCAGGCCATGTTTTATAATTGAGATCCATATATCCATTTGCCTTTCAGTATCACTGATGGTATTTCATAAGTCCCAATATCTCAAACTCTAGTATTAAGTGTTTTCATTATTTGCAAATCTGTAATGTAACTTGCACACCAGAGGATCAACTACAACTAGCTCTGCTGCCAACCGTGTAAAGAAAACAAGACTTTTCATGTAGTTCATTGTGACTTTTGAAATAAGGGTAACTTAGGGTTTCTTTATCTTGAAAAGCTTGCTAATCTCTCCAGAAAATCAAAATTTGCTTGATAACTGCTTCTCTTGTGTCCTATGATACTCCTTTCATGATATTGTGTTTCCTTTTATACTGATGCTTCTGCCTGGAATCTTTCTTAGTTAGCTGATCTTGAGAGGGTAGAAACTTCAAACACTGCATTTAACTCATACTCTTAAAGCAAGGACAGAGCCAGACCTATGGAATTTTCAGACCATTCTTCTAGCGCTCACAATTCACCTACAAAGCAAATGCATAACAAGCCTTTAAGCCTACACTCTGGACATTAGACAGGAAGATAACTGTCTCTTCCGCATCGACATAATCTTGGGAAAACTCATTACCCTGTTAAAATCACACTTAAATGTTTATAACTCAACAAATATTCATTCTCTGGACATATTTCTCCCAGGCACCTTGATACTAGGGTGGCCAATCATTTCAGTTTCCCAGGGACAGGTGGTAACTCTTGACATGTACATCCTTGATGGTATTATCTCCAACCCAATTCCTAAGTCTTTAGAGGTCACTAAATCCATGTAATCACACATGTTATGGAGGCAACCCTAGATTTTTCTATTCTACTTGTATTTATTCTTTCATTTAGTCAAGTCATATTTGTTGACTATCAACTAGCGATTTATCCATGATAAAAACTGATAAAAATCTGTTTTATGGATTTCATATTTAATTGTGAAAAGACAGAAAACAAATAGAAAAATTAAATAACATATAAGACCTCATAAATAGTGATATAAGAACAAAACAAAGCACAGAAGAGGGGGATGGTGTTGGGGAGAGCAATATGTAGGTATAGAAACCTCCTATAGTATCTGCAGTATCAAGGTATCCATTTATCTTTCCATTAAATTTCTCTGATTAATGGGAGGCTAACCCTCTTGCTAGATTCAAGAGGACACTTATTTGTCTTAGTCATCGTAATCCAAAACTTCTTGCCAATGCCAATGGATCCAAAGCTAAATCCAATTAACTCATAAAATTCCCCTGGCAACTATGATGCATCCAGGTTTGGGCCCAGTGCCCAATCAGTCTGAAGGATTTGCATTCCAATATTTTGTGAGAAGTATTCTTCCATTGTTACTAGACTTCAATATAAAAACGTATATTCCAGCTGCTATGAGCAACCATCTTGTCAATCAAAGAAATAAAACATTCACAAAAAACTAAGAAAACATACAACACACTACAAAAATAGGTAAGGAATTAAGCCAGAGAGTAATTCATATCACAAATGGAGGCCACTACATTTTTTAACGTTCTGTTAAGTGACATAAATTATAGCTTTATTGTCAAAGCCAGTTGTCTTTTGGATTTCTGTTACAGGTTACATAAGTGGTACAGACTCTACCCCATAAATAACTATTCATGTACATTTTCTTCCACCTGGAATGTATTTCCTTCATTCTTTACTTGGATGGCTACCAGAGCCAGCACATTGGAGATTTCTTTCCTCAAACCATGTCAGCTTATGTTAGCTGCTTCTCTCCTCTGTTTCTACAGTACCACAATACAGAACTAATCACATTGAAACTGTGTTTATGTCAATTTTATTACAACTAAATTGGAGGAAAGTGATTAAATTGTGATTTAGAAGCCTCCTATCTTTAATATTCTGATTCAGTATGCAGTCATATTTTAAACTCTAAAAATTGATAGGTTATACCTCCACCATAGTCCCAGCCTATAAATTTTAGCTATGTTATTGTGCACCAAGGAAAGATAAAATTTAATCTTGCGTCACAGTTGCCACTTATCTATTTTGACAACCAAATATAAAACCTGATTTTTCTACTGAATGTGACAGTTTTCTGTTTACTGTGAACACAGATTTGAAAATATTTTCTTGTGACAGATTTGAAAAGTAAGTTAAGACATGTTTATTTCTCTTTTGGGAAACAAGTAGGTAATTTTCAAGTTTTTAACAATGTGTATTTAAATATAGAGGTTTTTCTTCCCCCAAAAGGTAAAGTTTTAAGTCCACTTAAAAATATTCCCTACAGAGATCAGCTCGGTGCTTTGTGACTACCTAGATGAGTGGGATAGAGAGGGTGGGAGGGAGATGCAAGAGGGAGGAGATATGGGGATATATGTATATGTATAGCTGATTCACTTTGTTATAAAGCAGAAACTAACACGCCATTGTAAAGCAATTATACTCCAATAATGATGTTTAAAAAAAATGATTTCTTTTAAGTCACATACATTCATAAACAAAATTGATTGCACATTACAATTTTTATAACTGTGAGGGATACCCAAAAATATATTTTCCCCTTTTCATATGATTTTGACACACCGTGACTCATATCTGAACCAAATTTTTTCTTTTCCCATCAAGAGTTCATCTCTGAAATTCAGCTGGGTTCTCAAGTTCACATTGAAACTAGCATGAAAGTCAATCTGAAAATGAGAAACACATGCAAATGAATTTCTTCCTGGAACATGCCCTATAAAAAAATAGATTCTACAGTCTCATAGCAATAAAAATTAAAATGAGGAAAAAAGGCCAGGTAATTTGTGAAGGAAGCAATAAAATAATAATCCAGAGTGGAGAGAGGAAAATACAATTCAGTTCTCATACCATTCTAGAATAATTTCAGCTGGAACTTCAAGATCTGCTTTTCCCCTTACAGGAACATATCTGCAGAAAGGTTGTGATTCCTTTGCTGTATGTGTTTTGCTCTGCTTACCTCAAGGCAGCTGCACTTCAACCACAGCCCACCTTCTGCATTTAGGAAGACAAATGAGACTTCCACAGGGAGGAGAGGAGATTAGAATCCCCCAAAGAATGTCAGGAACGTCATTCTTATGCCTGAGAAATGAACTGAAAGCACTTAACCCATTGAAATGATTTAGGTAACTATGAGGGTAGACACTATTTGTAATTATATTTCATATTTATGTGCATTTCTCAATTTTTATGTCTAAATGATGACTGGCAGTAATGGAAAATAAAATCAGAGGCATGGAATGATTCATTTCTCTAGGAAAGCAGCTTTAAATTTAATTCATAAATCTATGTATTTCATTACATAATTAATATATTTAGACTTATTAAAAGAAATTCCAGTGTGACGTGGTTAGTAAGCATATAGAACAGAAAATGTCTTAACAAAAAATTAATCTCTCACCCCAATCTTCCTAATCACAATTACAATCTGCTGAATCAATTTCTTTTAAACATTTCTTTTTATTTCTTTTTCTGTTTTCTAGTAGCTCAAGGCTGTATTTCCTGATTTATGCATTTCAGTAATATCTAGTTACTCCCTCACAAGAGTTGACAGTGAGAGATTTGTCTTACTTTAAAAATCTAGGTCAATTGTCTCTACCTTTACAGTTGTTCCATGGTTATAACCAGGGATGTGCTGGTAAAATTTTAACAGTGCGTTCACTGAGGAGAAAAGAAAAAGCCCCAATTTGTAGCCTTTGCTGACTTCTATGGTGGGAATATTTCGTGAATATTCCCACCATGGCTAATTTCAAGTTACCAGAGAACTGACTTGAAAAAGTCCTGAAAATTTAGCCATTAGCTCTAGCAATCCATTGCAGGCCAGCTCTAGCACATCACTAAGACAATATCTATTTACACTGTAGGTTACCATTTTAACATTCAATAACACCTTTCTATTTACTGATGAAAGCTCTTGACTCGCCCTTTCATCCGCCCTTCCACCTTGAACCTTATCCAGTGATCAATTTCTTTAAAGATAATATGTATATATAAATAGGAAATCACAATGAAGTCTTGTTTCATCCTGATTCTTAAAAGTTGAAAACCCATGAACATCAGTATATAAGTAAAACCATGTGGCTATTGATTATTATAAAACCAGATGGTGTGTTAGTATCCCAATATCATAACACTGAGATACTCTAAGGAGCATATTCTTAGCATCAAGATCACTGCAACTCCCATTTGTAACATTCCACCAATTGCTTAAAATGATGAAACACCTTACATTGCTCCATATGTAGAACATTGTTTTCTTTAATTAGATCTTTTGCTTTTGGTTTTGTGTTGGATTTTATTTTTCTCGGAGTTTTAATTATTTTATTTATATGCCATGTGTCTATGGGTAAAAGTTTAGCATGTGTTTATCATATTTTTGTATTTACCTACCTTTATAGTCAGACTGTTTTGTAACTTCTCTTTTTACTCCAAAAGCCTCCCTCTCAGGACACTCTTTCCTCCTGTTCTCATCCCATGGCTTTCTCTCTTTTGTATCATATCTGTTACCACCACATCCAAATCTCCATCTACATTATACTGCAACTGAGCATCTGGCAGTGGCTGGAGAAGACTTACAAGTATGCTAACTGTTCACCCTCCAGAGTCATGACCACAAATTTTAAATGAACCTCAGAGATCAGCAGGCCTACCACATTGTCCTAAACCCACCCACCCCCTCTATCCACACCATTGTTTCTTCTTATGTCTTCTCAAATGTTGATACCTCTTTTATGGGAGCAACAGGATAGAAATCAAAAATCAAAGCCCAAACATTACAAAATATAAAATCTTAATAAGAAATGAGATTAAATGAAAATAACATACCCCTCCCCTGGATATAGTATAAAAATCCTAAAAAAAAAAAAAAAATAGTAAACTAAATCACCAGTAAATACAAAAAACAATATATCATAAATAAATAGGATTTAGTTTAGATAGTCAAGGGCATTTAATATTTAAAAATCAATGCAACTCAACATAGAGAAAGAACAGAAAGAATACTGGGAAAATATCTCAGTGAATGCAAAGAAGCCATTTGATAATAAACTATGAAATAAAAAAAATCTTAATCAGATAAAAAGTGTCTAGAGACAAAATTTTAAAAAGCAGAAATCAGCTAACATCTTGATAGGTGATGAAACGGTGAAATACTGAACAATTTCTCCTGAAATGAAGAATGAGATAAAGATGATCTGTATCACCCCTTCTGTTCAATATTCTTCTAAGGATCACTTTGAGCATAATAAGACAAGGGATGGAAAGGTATAAGGATTGTAAAGAAAGAAAAAAAAAAACACTAAAATTAGTTATAAAAGTCATAATTTTGTACAGAGAAATACAAAAATATGTACAGAAGAATATAATTGTAGATTTAGCAAGGTCACTCTGTATATGTTTAATATAAAAAATAAAATATAGCTCAATAGAAATTAGAAAATAAAAATTTAAAATGTATCATCTTTATTAGTATCAAGTAATATCAAATACCCTGCAGAAAAAAATAAATGCAAAATATTAGAGAAATTAAATAAATGGAGGGATGTACCATAGTTATAAATCGAAGTCTCAGAATTGTAAAGATGATAATTCTTTCCAAAGTGGCCTATAGATTAAAGAAATATTAGTAAAATTTCCTGTAGTTTTGTGTGTATGTGTGTGTGGATGTCTGCAAATTTAAAGGCTTATTCAAAAGGTTAGGAATAATCAAGGCAATCCTGAAAAAAAAAGTTTAAAGGACATAAGCAGTATAGAATAGGCTCAATAGGTAAATACTCTAATTGCACATGATAGTCTAGAAAGACACTAACGTGTTTGAACACTTGATTTATGATGAAAGTGGCACTAGACAACAATAGGAGGATAAACAGACATAAATAAATAAATAGTTTGGGTCATTTACATACCCATATAATCTCTCAAACCATACACAAAATCAATTCTATATGAGAATATAAAGAGTAAAACAATAAATCTTCTAAAAGAAAACATAATATTTTCAAGACTTGGGGTAGACAAAATTTCTTAAGTATTATACACAAAAAAGCACTAGCCATAAAGAAAAAGATTGATAAATTGGGTTATTCATCAAAATAAACTACTAAAGAATGAACAGGTAACTCAGAATGATATAAGCCGTTTGCAATACACATAACCTACAAAGAAGTTATATATGAGTTATATAAGTAACACATAAATCAATAAAGAGAAGACAGGTAACACACAAAAAAATGGGCATCAGACTTGAACTGACAATTTACAGTAGACAATTTCTAAGTGGCCAGTAACCGTATGACAAGGGACTCAGTCTCATCAGTAATTAGGAAATGCTAATTAAAACCACAAGAATTTTCCATTTCATACCCCATTAAGTTTTTCCACAAAATGAAGCTTAAAAGGAAAGTTAGGTTGTTATTGAAAATTAAATATCTTCCACAAGTTAGTTTGGGGATTCATTTTATGTACATGATAATATTTCTTTAATATTTTAGTGTCCTCCATTTTCTCCTTTCTTTTTTTAAAACTCCCATTGAAAAAAATATTCTCGCTTAGATAGGTCCTCGCTGACTTTCCCTATATCCTCAGATGTTTTATGTTCAACTCTTTTTATGTTCTTTATTCTATAAATTTTATTCAGTTTATTTTTGGATCTCATAATTTTATGGCTGAAGTATCTTCTTAATTCTTTGTGCATTGCTTTCTTATTTATTTAATTTCTTTTACTTTCCCCTCTATTCTCTCAATTCTCTCTTTTTCTTGCAAGGTCAGATTGTCTGTGGGTTTATCTTGGTCTTTCTTTCAGAATCCCTGTTTTCCTCAAATCATAGGTTCCTGGGAAAGCAGACCATGAGACAGAATTTAGCGGGCAAAATATGTATTAAGGGGTGCCTTTGGGATTAACACCAGCAGAAGAGAGGGGAAGAAAGCAGGATTGAACAGAGGAAGAAGTTGATCTGCAGTGTAGGCTTAAAAGACAGCCTCCACTGCCTCAGGAACAGCTCTGGAATTGAATAAGCATTTAGAATATCCCCAGATGGGTGGAGATGGTCAGACATACATGTACTATCACATCCGGCAGTTACAGAATGTGGAACACTCCAGGAAAGGACGTGACCTTGGGTGAGGCACTCTGCAGCTGGGACAATCACTGAAGAGGCTGGCAGCTAAAGTCCATATGTCCACAACCCTCCCAACATGTGAGGCCCAGGTCCTTCCTTGAAGGAGGAGTATCTGGGAAGTTCTTCACAGTGTCCTCCACATCTCCTGTGTCTAGTGATCCTTTTTTTTACTCTTACATTTAAAAACCAAGTCATTTATTCTACAACAGGGGTCATCAAACTACAACCCAAAGCCAAATCTGGCCTGGCGCATTGTCTTTTTTTTAAATAAAGATATATTCAAACAAAACCACACCCATTTATTTTTGTATTGCCTATGGCTTCTTTTTTGCCATAAACAGAGTTGAATAATTGCAATAAAGACCTCATGGCCTACAAAGGCAAAAATATTTACTATCTGACTCTTTACAGAAAAAGTTTGCTGAACCCTGTTCTAAAAATCTACTACTCTTCTTCTGTGGTTATACAAATAGGGCTAATGTCCTTTAGACATCTTCCCTAAATTTGTAATAATATCAGCAACTAATTTAATTGAGCACTTACTGAGAACTTTTTAGAACTTCAAATGTATTATTACTCTTATAAGCCCCATTGAACTTCAGGCATTCTGGCCTCAGAATCTAGGCCCTTAACTACTAGAAGGTGTGTCTATGTCAGCAGAATTAATCAAAATATAACGTCATATTGCTGAGCAGAAGTGTCCAAGAGGCTTTGAGTTCTCACATACCAAAATTTAGAAGCAAAATCATGTATACTAGAATTACTTTTTTTGGAGACATGCCCTGGGTTTTTAGGTCTTGGAATAAATGCCTGGCTGCCTTTAGGTCTTGGAATAAATGCCTGTGTGGGGAAATAATGAGCATTGTTGGGTTGGAAAGCAGCCAAAGTTGTCCTGTACCCCTCTGCTTTTGGCCCCTCTTTTTATCTCAGGTTACTCTGAATCCAATTTCTAGCTTCTGGGATCCAATAGAGCATCCTCATACTTTCTTCCTCCACACCATTTCAGTACTTGTCACACATTTCCATCAGCCTTCTCCTTCCAGAAAAGCACTGTCCTCTGATAAACTTCCTACACTGTACTGTTCTATCTGTTGGCTCCTTTTCAATGTAGTATAATAGGCCTAGGAAGTAAATGCTTGTGCTTAAGCTGACATTTTTATTTGAAAGACAATACAATGTTTTCATTTTTTAATAAAGCATAGTTGATTTACAACATTATATTAGTTTCAGGTATTCAACATAGTGATTAAATATTTTTATACATTATACTCAATTTAAAGTTATTAAGAAATATTAGGTATATTCCCTGTGCTATACAATATATATCCTAGTATCTTATCTATTTTATACACAATAGTTTGTACCTCTTAATCCCCTCTCCTAGCATATCCTTCCCCCCCCCATACCTCTTCCCACTGGTAACTACTAGTTTGTTCTCTATATCTGTGAGCCTGTTTCAGTTTGTTATATTTATTCATTTCTTTTATTTTTTAGACTCCACATATAAGTGATGACATACAGTATTTCTCTTTCTCTGCCTGACTTATTTCACTCAGCATAATACCCTCCAGGTCGATCCATGTTGTCACAAATGACAAAATGTCATTCTTTTTTTATTAGAATTTATTTATTTATTTATTTTTAACATCTTTATTTGAGTATAATTGCTTTACCATTGTGTTAGTTTCTGCTTTATAACAAAGTGAATCAGCCATACATATACATATATCCCCATATCTCTTCCCTCTTGCGTCCCCCTCCCTCCCACCTTCACTGGCCCACCCCTCTAAGTGGTCACAAAGCACCAAGTGGATCTCCCTGTGCTATGCGGCTGCTTCCCACTAGCTATCGGTTTTACATTTGGTAGTGTATATATGTCCATGCCACTCTCTCACTTTGTCCCAGCTTACCGTTCCTCTCCCCGTGTCCTCAAGTCTATTCTCTAGTAGGTCTGCATCTTTATTCCCATCCAGCCCCTAGGTTCTTCATGACCATTCTTTTTTTTTTTTTTTTTTTTTAGATTCCATATATATGTGTTAGCATACGGTATTTGTTTTTCTCTTTCTGACTTACTTCACTCTGTATGACAGACTCTAGGTCCACCCACCTCAATACAAATAACACAATTTCGTTTCTTTTTATGGCTGCGTAATATTCTATTTTATATATGTGCCACATCTTCTTTATCCATTCGTCTGTTGATGGACACTTAGGTTGCTTCCATGTCCTGGCTATTGTAAATAGAGCTGCAAAGAACATTGTGGTACATGACTCTTTTTGAATTATGGTTTTCTCAGGGTATATGCCTAGTAGTGGGATGGCTGGGTCCGTATGGTACTGCTATTTTTAGTTTTTTAAGGAACCTCCATACTGTTCTCCATAGCGGCTATATCAATTTACCTTCCCACCAACAGTGCAAGAGGGTTCCCTTTTCTCCACACCCTCTCCAGCATTTACTGTTTGTAGATTTTTTGATGATGGCCATTCTGACTGGTGTGAGGTTATACCTCGTTGTAGTTTTGATTTGCATTTCTCTAATGATTAGTGATGTTGAGCATACTTTCATGTGTTTGTTGGCAGTCTGTATACCTTCTTTGGGGAAATGTCTATTTAGGTCTTCTGCCCACTTTTGGATTGGGTTAATTTTTTTTGATATTGAGCTGCATGAGCTGCTTGTAAATTTTGGAGATTAATCCTTTGTCAGTTGCTTCGTTTGCAAATATTTTCTCCCATTCTGAAGGTTGTCTTTTCATCTTGTTTATGGTTTCCTTTGCTGCGCAAAAGCTTTTAAGGTTCATTAGGTCTCATTTGTTTATTTTTGTTTTTATTTCCATTTCTCTAGAAGGTGGGTCAAAAAGAATCTTGCTGTGATTTATGTCATAGAGTGTTTTGCCTATGTTTTCCCCTAAGCGTTTTATAGTGTCTGGCCTTACATTTAGATCTTTAATCCATTTTGAGTTTACTTTTGTGTATAGTGTTAGGGAGCATTCTAATTTCATTCTTCTACATGTAGCTGTCCAGTTTTCCCAGCACCACTTATTGAAGAGGCTGTCTTTTCTCCATTGTACCGTCTTGCCTCCTTTATCAAAGATAAGCTGACCATATGTGCATGGGTTTATCTCTGGGCTTTCTATCCTGTTCCATTCATCTGTATTTCTGTTTTTGTGCCAGTACCATACTGTCTTGATTACTGTAGCTTTGTAGTATAGTCTGAAGTCAGGGAGCCTGATTCCTCCAGCTCCATTTTTCTTTCTCAAGATTGCTTTGGCAGTTTGGGGTCTTTTGTGCTTCCGCACAAATTGTGAAATTTTTTGTTCTAGTTCTGTGAAAAATGCCAGTGGTAATTTGATAAGGATTGCATTGAATCTGTAGATTGGTTTGGGTGGTATAGTCAGTTTCACAATTTTGATTCTTCCAATCAAAGAACAAGGTATATCTCTCCATCTATTTGTATCATATTTAATTTCCTTTGTCAGTGTTATAGTTTTCTGCATACAGGTCTTTTATCTCCCTAGGTAGGTTTATTCCTAGGTAATTTTTGCTTTTTGTTGCAGTGGTAAATGGGAGTGTTTCCTTAATTTCTCCTTCAGATTTTTCATTATTAGTATAGGAATGCAAGAGATTTCTGTGCATTAATTTTGTATCCTGCTACTTTACCTAATTCATTGATTAGCTCTAGTAGTTTTGTGGTAGTATCTTTAGGATTCTCTCTATATAGTATCATGTCATCTGCAAACAGTGACAGCTTTACTTCTTTTCTGATTTGGATTCCTTTTATTTCTTTTTCTTCTCTAATTGCTGTGACTAAAACTTCCAAAACAATGTTGAATAATAGTGGTGAGAGTGGGCAACCTTGTTTTGTTTTTGATCTTAGTGGAAATGGTTTCAGTTTTTCACCATTGAGGACAATCTTGGCTGTGGGTTTGTCATATATGGCCTTTATTAGGATGAGGTAAGTTCCCTCTATGCCTACTTTCTGGAGAGTTTTTATCATAAATCAGTGTTGAATTTTGTTGAAAGCTTTTTCTGCATCTATTGAGATGATCATAAGGTTTTTCTCCTTCAATTTGTTAATATGGTGCATTACACTGATTGATTTGCATATATTGAAGAATCCTTGCACTCCTGGGATAAAACCCACTTGATCATGGTATATGATCCTTTTAATGTGCTTTTGGATTCTGTTTTCTTGTATTTTGTTGAGGATTTTTGCATTTATGTTCATCAGTTATATTGGCCTGTAATATTCTTTCTTTGTGACATCTTTGTCTGGTTTTGGTATCAGGGTGATGGTGGCTTCATAGAATGAGTTTGGGAGTGTTCCTCCCTCTGCTATATCTTGGAAGAGTTTGAGAAGGATAGGTGTTAGCTCTTCTCTAAATGTTTGATAGAATTCGCCTGTGAAGCCATCTGGTCCTGGGCTTTTGTTTGTTGGAAGATTTTTAATCACAGTTTCAATTTCAGTGCTTGTGATTGGTTTGTTTATATTTTCTATTTCTTCCTGGTTTAGTCTCGGAAGGTTGTGCTTTTCTAAGAATTTGTCCATTTCTTCCAGGTTGTTCCTTTTATTGGCATATCGCTGCTTGTAGTTATTCCTCATGATCCTTTGTATTTCTGCAATGTCAGTTGTTACTTCTCCTTTGTCAACTCTAATTCTGTTGATTTGAGTCTTCTCCCTTTTTTTCTTGATGAATCTGGCTAGTGGTTTATCAATTTTGTTTCTCTTCTCAAAGAACCAGCTTTTAGTGTTATTGATCTTTGCTATTGTTTCCTTCATTTCTTTTTCATTTATTTCTGATCTGATCTTTATAATTTCTTTCCTTCTGCTAACTTCGGGGGTTTTTTGTTCTTCTTTCTCTAATTGCTTTATGTATGAGGTTAGGTTGTTTATTTGAGATGTTTCTTCTTTCTTGAGGTAGCATTGTATTGCTATAAATTTCCCTCTTAGAACTGCTTTTGCTGCATCCCATAGGTTTTGGGTTGTCGTGTTTTCATTGTCATTTGTTTCTAGGTATTTTTTGATTTCCTCTTTGATTTCTTTAGTGATCTCTTGGTTATTAAGTAGGGTATTGTTTAGCCTCCATGTGTTTGTATTTTTTACAGATTTTTTCCTGTAATTGATATCTAGTTTCATAGCGTTGTGATCAGAAAAGATACTTGATATGATTTCAATTTTCTTAAATTTACGAAGGCTTGATTTGTGACACAAGATATCATCTCTCCTGGAGAACGTTCCATGAGCACTTGAGAAGAAAGTGTATTCTGTTTTTTTCGGATGGAATGTCTTATATATATCAATTAAGTCCCTCTTGTTTAATGTATCATTTAAAGTTTGTGTTTCCTTATTTATTTTCATTTTGGATGATCTGTCCATTGGTGAACGTGGGGTGTTCAAGTCCCCTACTATGATTGTGTTACTGTCAATTTGCCTTTTATGGCTGTTAGTATTTGCCTTATGTATTGTGGTGTTCCTATGTTGGGTGCATAAATATTTACAATTGTTATATGTTCTTCTTGGATTGATCCCTTGATCATTATGTAGTGTCCTTCTTTGTCTCTTGTTAATAGTCTTTTTTATAAAGTCTATTTTGTGTAATATGACAATTGCTACTCCATCTTTCTTTTGATTTCCATTTGCATGGAGTATCTTTTTCCATCCCCTCACTTTCAGTCTCTATGTGTCCCTAGGTCTGAAGTGGGTCTCTTGTAGACAGCATATATATGGGTCTTGTTTTTGTATCCATTCAGCCAGTCTATGTCTTTTGGTTGGAGCATTTAATCCATTTATATTTAAGGTAATTATCGATATGTATGTTCCTCTTCCCATTTTCTTAATTGTTTTGGGTTTGTTATTGTAGGTCTTTTCCTTCTCTTGTGTTTCCTGCCTAGAGAAGTTCCTTTAGCATCTGTTGTAAAGCTCGTTTGGTAGTGCTGAATTCTCTTAGCTTTTGCTTGTCTGTAAAGGTTTTAATTTCTCTATTGAATCTGAATGAGATCCTTGCTGGGTAGAGTAATCTTGGTTGTAGTTTTTTCCTTTCATCACTTTAAATATGTCCTGCCACTCCCTTCTGGCTTGCAGAGTTTCTGCTGAAAGATCAGCTGTTAACCTCATGGGGATTCCCTTGTATGTTATTTTTCCCTTGCTGCTTTTAATATGTTTTCTTTGTATGTAATTTTTGATAGTTTGATTAATATGTGTCTTGGTGTATTTCACTTTGGATTTATGCAGTATGGGCCTCTCTGTGCTTCCTGGACTTGGCTGGCTATTTCCTTTCCTTTATTAGGGAAGTTTTCAACTATAATCTCTTCAAATATTTTCTCAGTCCCTTTCTTTCTCTCTTCTTCTTCTGGGACCCCTATAACTCGAATGTTGGTGTGTTTAGTGTTGTCCCAGAGGTCTCTGAGACTGTCCTCAATTCTTTTCGTTCTTTTTTCTTTATTCTGCTCTGCAGTAGTTATTTCCACTATTTTATCTTCCCGGTCACTTATCCATTCTTCTGCCTCAGTTATTCTGCTATTGATTCCTTCTAGAGAATTTTTAATTTCATTTATTGTGTTTTTCATCATTGTTTGTTTGCTCTTTAGTTCTTCTAAGTCCTTGTTAAAACTTTCTTGCATTTTCTCCATTCTATTTCCAAGATTTTGGTTCTTCTTTACTACCATTATTCTGAATTCTTTTTCAGGTAGACTGCCTATTTCCTCTTCATTTGTTAGGTTTGGTGGATTTTTACCTTGCTCCTTCATCTGCTGTGTGTTTCTCTGTCTTCTCATTTTGCTTAACTTACTGTGTTTGGGGTCTTTGTTTCACAGGCTGCGTGTTCGTAGTTCTCATTGTTTTTGGTGTCTGCCCCCAGAGGCTAAGGTTGGTTCAGTGGGTTGTGTAGGCTTCCTGGTGGAGGGGACTAGTACCTCTGTTCTGGTGGATGAGGCTGGATCTTGTCTTTCTGGTAGGCAGGTCCACATCTGGTGGTGTGTTTTGGAGTGTCTGTGACCTTATTATGATTTTCGTCAGCCTCTCTGCTAATGGGTGAGGTTGTGTTCCTCTCTTGCTAGTTGTTTGGCATAGGGTGTCCAACGCTGTAGCTTGCTGATCATTGAGTTGAGCTGGGTCTTGGTGTTGAGATGGAGATCTCTGGGAGATTTTCACCATTTGATATTACATGGAGCTGGGAGGTCTCTGGTGCACCAGTGTCCTGAACTCGGCTCTCCCACCACAGAGGCACAGTCCTAATGCCCGGCCAGAGCATAAAGACCCTGTCATCCACACGGCTCAGAATAAAAGGGAGAAAAGAAAGAAAGAAAGAAAGAAAGAAAGAAAGAAAGAAAGAAAGAAAGAAAGAAAGGAAGGAAGGAAGGAAGGAAGGAAGGAAGGAAGGAAGGAAGGAAGGAAGGAAGGAAGGAAGGAAGGAAGGAAGAAGGAAGGAAGGAAGGAAGGAAGGAAAAGAATAAAATTTTTTAAATTATTAAAATAAAAAATTAAAAAAATTTTTTAAAGTAATAAAAAAGAAAGAAAGAAGAGAGCAACCAAATCAAAAAAGAAATCCACCAATAATAACAAGCTCTAAAAACTATAATAAAAAAAACAAAAAAAGACAGAACCCTAGGACAAATGTTAAAAGCAAAGTTATCCAGACAAAATCATGCACAGAAGCATACACACACACTCACAAAAAGGGAAAAAGGGGGGGAAAAAAAAAAAAAAAATATATATATATATATATACACACACACACACACACACACACACACACACATATCGTTGCTCCAAAAGTCCACTGCCTCAATTTGGGATGATTTGTTGTCTATTCAGGTATTCCACAGATGCAGGGTACATCAGGTTGATTGTGGAGATTTAATCCTCTGGTCCTGAGGCTGCTGGGAGAGATTTCCCTTTCTCTTCTTTGTTCGCACAGCTCCTGAGATTCAGCTTTGGATTTGGCCCTGCCTCTACGTGTAGGTCGCCTGAGGGCATCTATTCCCGCTCAGACAGGATGGGGTTAAAGGCACAGCTGATTTGGGGGCTCTGTCTCACTCACGCTGGGGGGAAGGAGGGGTACGGAATGCGGGGTGAACCTGCGGTGGCAGAGACCCACGTGACGTTGCACCAGCCTGAGGCATGCCATGTGTTCTTCTGGGGAAGTTGTCCCTGGATCACAGGACCCTGCCAGTGGTGGGCTGCACAGGCTCCCGGGAGGGGAGGTGTGGATAGTGACCTGTGCTTGCACACAGGCTTCTTGGTGGCTGCAGCAGCAGCCTTAGTGTTTCATACCCGTCTCTGGGGGCCATGCGGACAGCCACGGCTCGCGCCTTTCTCTGGAGCTCGTTTAGGTGGTGCTCTGAATCCCCTCTCCTCGATCATCCCGAAACAATGGTCTCTTGCCTCTTTGGCAGCTCCAGACTTTTTCCCGGACTCCCTCCTGGCTAGCTGTGGCACACTAGCCCCTTCAGGCTGTGTTCACGCAGCTAACCCCAGCCCTCTCCCTGGGATCCGACCTCCGAAGCCCGAGCCTCAGCTCCCAGCCCCCGCCCGTCCCGGCAGGCGAGCAGACAAGCCTATCGGGCTGGTGACTGCTGGTCGGCACTGATCCTCTGTGCAGGAATCTTTCCACTTTGCCCTCCACACCCCTGTTGCTGCGCTCTCCTCCATGGCTCCGAAGCTTCCCCCCTCCACCACCCGCAGTCTCCGCCCACGAAGGGGCTTCCTAGTGTATGGAAACCTTTTCTCCTTCACAGCTTCCTCCCAGAGGTGCCGGTCTTGTCCCTATTCTTTTGTCTCTGTTTTTTCTTTTTTCTTTTGCCCTACCCAGGTACGTGGGGAGTTTCTTGCCTTTTGGGAGGTCTGAAGTCTTCTGCCAGCATTCAGTAGGTGTTCTGTAGGGGTTATTCCACATGTAGATGTATTTCTGATGTATTTGTGGGGAGGAAGGTGATCTCCACATCTTACTCTTCTGCCATCTTGAAGCTCCGCCCAAAATGTCATTCTTTTTTATGACTGAGTAATATTCCACTGTATATATACATACCATATCTTTTTCCATTCATCTGTTGATGGGCATTTAGGTTAATTCTGTATCTTAGCTATTGTAAATAATGCTGCTATGAACATTGGCATGCATGTATCTTTTTGAATTGGTGTTTTTATTTTCTTTGGATATATACCCAGGAGAGGAATTGCTGCATTATATGGTAGTTCTATTTTTAGTTTTTTGTAGAACCTCCATGCTGCTTTCCATAATGGCTGCACCGGTTTACATTCCCACCACCAGTGTACTAGGGTTCCCTTTTCTCTACAGTCTTGCCAAATTTATTTTTTATGGTCTTTTTGAAAATAGCCATTCTGACAAATATGAGATAATGTCTCATTATGGTTTTGATTTGCATTTCCCTGATTATTAGTGATGTTGGGTATCTTTTCATGTGCCTGTTGGCCATCTGTACATCTTCCATGGAAAAATGTCTATTTAGGTCTTCTGCCAGTTTTTTAATTGGGTTATTTGTTTGTTTTATATTGACTTCTGTGAGCTATTTATATATTTTGGATATTAACATTTTCTTGGACAAATCATTTGCAAATATTTTCTCCCATTCATTAGGTTGTCTTTTCATTTTTTCAATGGTTTCTTAGTTGTGCAAAAGCTTTTAAGGTTAATTAGATCTCATTTGTTTACTTTTGCTTTTGTTTCCTTTGCTATATGAGACAGATAAAAAATTACTACAAATTATGTCAAAGAGTGTTCTGCCTAAGTTTTCTTCCAGGAATTTTGTGGTTTCTGGTCTTACATTTAGGTCTTTAATTGATTTTGAGTTTGTTTTTGTATATGGTGTGAGAAAATGTTCTAATTTTAGTCTTTTACCTGTAGCTGTACAGTTTTCCCAGCACCACTTACTGAAGAGACTGTCTTTTCCACATTGAATATTTTTTCTTCTTTGTCATAGATTAATTGACCATATGTGGGTTTATTTCTGAGGTCTCGATTCTGTTCCATTGATCTATGTGTCTGTCTTATGGCCAGTACATGAAGTTTTGATTACTGTAGCTTTGTAGTATAGTCTGAAGTCAGGGAGCATGATACCTCCAGCTTTTTTCTTTTCTTTTTTTTTTTTTTCCAGGATTCCTTTGGCTCTTTAAGGTCTTTGTGGTTTCCTATAAATTTTAGGATTATTTTTCTAGTTCTGTGAAAAATGTTATGAGTATTTTGATAGGGATTACATTAAATTTGTAGATTGCTTTAGGTAGTATGGATATTTTAAAAATATTAATTATTCCAATCCATGTACACAGGATATCTTTCCATTTCTTTGTGTCATCTTTAATTTCCTTCATCAGTGTTTTATAGTTTTCAGAGTATAGTTCTTTACTTCCCTGACTAAACTTTTATCTAGCTATTTTATTCTTTTTGGTGCAGTTTTAAAGAGGATTGTTTTCTTGCTTTCTCTTTCTGATCATTCATTATTAGTGTATAGAAATGCAACAGATTTCAGTATATTAATTTTGTATCTGTAACTTTTCTGAATTCATTTACTAGTCCTAATACTTTTTCTATGGAGACTTTAGGGTTTTCTACATATAGTATCATGTCATATAAAAATAGAGGCAGTCTTACTTCTTCCCTTCCAATTTAGATGATTTTTATTTCTTTTGCTTTCTAATTGCTGTGGTTAGAACTTCAAATACTATGTTAAATAGAAGTAGCAAAAGTGGGCATCTTTGTCTTGTTCCTGATTTTAGAGGAAAATCTCTCAGCATTTCACCATTGAGTATGATGTTAGCTCTGGGTGTGTCATAAATAAACTTATTATGTTTTGATATATTCCCTCTATAACAGCTTTCATGACAGTTTTTATCATGAATGAATGTTAAATTTTTCCAAATGCTTTTTCTGTGTTTATTAAAATGATCCTGTGATATTTATCTCTCCTTTTAATGTGATGTATCACATTGATTGATTTGCAGATATTGAACCATCCTTAAAGTGGGATAATGGATGGATCAAGTGGATAAATCCCACTTGATCATGATATAAAATTCATATAATATACTGTTGAACTTGATTTGCTAATATTTTTTGAGGATTTTTACATCTGTGTTCATCAGAGATATTGGCCTGTTATTTTTCTTTTTTATATTGTGTTTGCCTGGTTTTGATATCAGAGTAATGTTGGCCTCATAGAATGAATTTGGGAGTGTTACTTCCTCCTCTATTTTTTGGAATAGTTTGAAAAGGATAGGTATTAGCTCTTCTTTTTATGTTTGGTAGAATTCTTCTCTGAAGCCATCAGGTCCTGGACTTTTTTTTTTGATGGGAGTTTTTTGATTATTGACTCAATTTCACTATGAGGATCAGTCTATTCAGATTATCTACTTGTTCCTGATTCAGTCTTGGAAGATTGTATGTTTCTAGGAATTTATCCATTTCTTCTAGGTTGTCCGATTTGTTGGCATATTACCTTTTGTAGTATTCTGTTATGTTTTTTTTATATCTCTGTGATACTGGTTGTAAGTTCTCCTCTTTCATTTGTTATTTTATTTATTTGGGTTCTCTCTCTTTTTATCTTAATAAGCCTGGCTAAAGACTTATCAATTTTGTTTATCTTTTAAAAATCCAGCTCTTGGTTTTGCTGATATTTCCCATGATTTTTTCTGTATTTTATTTATTTCTTCTCTGATCTTTATTATTCCCTTCCTTCTGTTGAATTTCAGCTTTGTTTTTTCTTCTTTTTCTAATTCCTTTAGATGTTAGATTATCTATTTGAGATTTTTCTTGTTTCTTGAGGAAGGCCTGTATTGCTATGAACTTCCATCTTAGAGCTGCTTTTACTGCATCAGTGCCATGTGGAATCTGAGGCAAAAGAAAAAAAATCATTAGTGTTGATTCTGTCCTTATTTGAAAGTTAGATATTTTGTTCATTATGGATGTTCTTGCATTAGTATTATTTTTTCTTTAAATTACATTGAAATATGTTTATCTTTATTGTTGTGTATTTTGGTATCTCTTTAAATATTGTGCCCAAGTCAAGCCACCTCACTTGCCTCAACCTTGCTCTAATCTTGCTTGACATAATTCTCAAAGCTCTTGATTGCATGATATCCTCATTCAGAGATAATGAAGATCACGTAACTGTGAATAATTATATAAGAAGATACCATAGAAACACCTGTAGCCAAAACTTTTGTGCCAGACTTCTGATATTAGCTAATATAGCACATTTAGATATTTGTTCTTTTTTTTTTTTTAACATCTTTATTGGAGTATAATTGCTTTAAAATGATGTGTTAGTTTCTGCTTTATAACAAAGTGAATCAGCTATACGTATACATATATCCGCATATCCCCCCATAGATATTTGTTCTAATAGATTAAAATATTTCTCTTTCCAAGAGCCCTATGTTAAAGTGCAGAGCTACCACACGAGGTATAGTGGCACATAACTCATTATATCATTAGTAATTTATATATCTGAAATTTTCTGATATGAAAACTAATTGGTGGGGAAATAAGAGAGAAGAGCTAATATAATATGAATCAGAAGAGAAAGAATCCTCTTAAGCAGAAGAGGAGAGTCAACCTTATAGATGTAGTGCTGGATGCCAAAAATCAATATGAGATCAATGACTGGCTTTAGACAGGGCAATATGGAAGCCTTGAAAGTGAAATTTGACAATAATAAAGTCAAGCTTCTATTTATGCCTGCACTAATTTTTCTTGCTCTAATTACCTCCAAAGCATCAAACGTATCAGCCACAAAAAAAAAAAAGTCTCAGTGAATGTATATTGCTCTAGCAAATGAAACACTTAAAGGGATTTGTGCACTTTATTTATATTTTAAACAACTCTTCTGGATATGTTTCAAAAATTATATGAAAACAGAATGCTATTGCATTAATGAAATCAATAGCAATAATCATAATAAATATTGAGTAATAAGAAATGTCAAAATGATAGTCATCTTTATTCGTGATATATGTTGGCATGATAGAAGCAGTACATTTAATAATGGAACTATCCAATCATAAAATAGTTCATGCATAAATATCCAAAATAAAATTATCATTTTCCAGGAATGAAAACACTTCAAAATTAGTGTGCAGAGCTCTAAACTGATTCTATAAATGGATTCCAGAAAATCATTTATCAGATGATTATATTTATGATGCTACTAAAGCTTCCTGAGTACTTTAAAGGTTGGAGTCACCTATGCCCAAAATTCAGTTGATAATAATAAAAACAAAAGACCTACATTTCCAAAGAGGATTAAATGCTTGGTGTAACAAAAGATACAATTAAAAAATACAATGACAGTTTCCAATTAAATGATACTGACACACAGAAGGCAAATTAGTGCTTTAATTATTCATCAGGCTTAATTTCATAAAAGCAACTCTCAGTTATCATAAGCTAAAACTTCTTCATCTATATCATGATTGAAATTTTGGTTGTCATCAGAATCACTCACTTCTGTTTCTCCTCTGAGACGCAATATAGCGCATGGTTGGGAGTATAGATCCTAGAGTCAGGCTGCCTGCAGTTACAGCCTAGATTTGTAACTTTAAGCAATGTATTTAACCTCTTGAATCTCAGTTTCCCTATCTATAAAATACATAGAAAATGAAAATTATATTATAATTTTAGTATACTTTATTAATTTTATTTAGAAAATATTTGAAGAAAAAGATCATTCATATCTTGTTTATAATTGTATCACCAGAGCCATCCCTGGGTCTGTGCTCAGTAAATATTTGTTAAAGAAAAGTAGAAAGGGAAGGAAGGAATGGAGAGTAGGAATGAGGCAGGAAGAGGAACAAGTAATGTCTCCTTTAATTCAACAATGGAAAAGCTGCCAAAACTCTCAAAAACAAGGGGCCACATGACCCCAGACTCAACTGTGGCAGAAAGCTAGGGAACCTCTTTACGTTAGTCCATAAAGTCAGTTCAAGCATCTTTCCGTACATCAACCTGAATTTAGCTTTTACATTTTTTTTCATGGCAAAGCTAGCAAAATAAATTTCTCATACTGGCTTAGTTTTTTCAAGCCTGAAGATGAAAATTTCCTTAAAACAATTTAATCCCCCTGAAATAATGTGGAGGAAAAAAACTATATGCAGAAGCAATACAGTGATAATTAATAAACACAATGGCAATATTATCTTTGTTTCTTTTGAGAAGCTTTTTTCCAATGAATAGTAATAAAGAAACACAGAAAGTGGTCCATCATAATCTCTAAGATGTATAACTATGTTATGTATCATCTATGTTATATATATGTATGTTGTATATTTATTATATATATATATATATATATATATATATATATATATATATATATATATATATATGAAAACTGAGGTCTTAAACTGAATCTGATTTATCATATAATCTACCACCCCTTAATAGCTGGATAAAATGAATTGAAGCTCAGTGGAGATTTGTCTTATTGGGGGGAATATGAAATTTAACTTTGGGATCCATATTGAGCTTATCATTTTGAGAAAATCAAATAAACAGATGAAAATCTCCCCAGAAAAATTTTATATTTTGTAGCACCAGTGAATAGAATAATTTTACTGTAAATTCTTTATAATAAGTTTATATATTCAAATTTTAATATACCTTTTCATGATCTCTCCTAAAAGCTGAGCAGGGAAAAGCTATAAGAAATAACAGAACTACCTTTTTCTCTTCAAAAATAATTTTCTTCTATTTATTATCTTGTTATGAGTACAACTGTAAAATGAATTGTGTGGACTCTTCAGATATAATTATTCATGAGATTGGAAGTGTCAATGGGAAAAAAACAATTCTGTCACAAATTATCAATAGGAATATCTCCATTATCCATGTCAGTAAATAACCAGTCAATTCAAGGACACACAAATGTTTTTTCTTATATTTCATGTTTTAAATTTTATTTTATTGACATATAGTTGATTTACAATACTTGGTTAATTTCTGCTGTACAGCAAAGTGTTTCAGTTATACATTCTTTTTCATATTCTTTCCCATTATGGTTTATCACAGGATATTGAATATAGGTCCCTGTGCTTTACAGTAGGACCTTGTTGTTTATCCATTCTATACATAATAGTTTGCATCTGCAAATCCCAAACTCCCAATCTGTCTCTCCCTCATCTCCCTCCCCCTTGGCATCCACAAGTTTGTTCTCTACGTCTATGGGTCTGTTTTGTACATAAGTTCATTTGTGTCATATTTTATAATCCACATATAAGTGATATTATATGGTATTTGTCTTTCTTTTCTGACTTCACTTAGTATGATAATCTCTAGGTCCATCCATGTTGCTGCAAATAGTATTATTTCATCCTTTTTATGGCTGAATAATATTCCATTGTACATATGTACCACATCTTCTTTATTCATTCCTCTGTCAATGGAAATTTAGGTTGTTTCCATGTCTTGGCTATTGTGAATAATGCTGCTATGAACATAGGGGTGCATGTATCTTTTTTGAATTATAGTTTTGCAGGACATACAAATTTAAGTTAAATTGACATTGTTCTGATCATTTACCGTCATCATTTATTCATCAGTATCTAGTGTCTTTTGCTCCTCCATATCTATTCTCTATCCTGCTTTCTAACCCAGGAGATTCACCTGTATGAATCATATCCATGGTTTTTCATTCCTCTGACTTCCAGTTGAGTTCAGCCAGTAGAGAAATATAGCAATAGTTTGAAGGAAGAAAAAAGAGTAAGGTAAGGGTATTTATTTTCCCTTTCTAAGTGAGCTCAAACTGGCTAATCCCTGAACCAAAAGTCACTCTAGGTAGCAGATAACACCCTACTCTCTCTCTCTGGGTTCCAATTACATCTTCTTGTCCCCCTAGGCCTAGGGGTGGTACCAGCTCATCTGCTGCCAAGGCCACTTTATTGCAGTAGTCTTTGTGATCTCCCTACACCCACTCTTTTATCTATGTCAATAAACACATCAAAATTATCCTGTTTTCAGTGGGCCATATATTTTCTGTTGAAATAAGATTGATACAGAAAAGATATCTCTATCAACTGTCTTCATATGCTTTCTTTCTAAAGCAAAATATTTAGATGACTAATAATGCTTCTCTTTATTTATAAATTCATACTTTTAGTGTATTTATCTGGAGGAAAAGAGAATCATGTTGCATATACACAGATGATTCTTCTCTTCTTAATACTTACCAATATTTTCTTAAACTACAAATTAACTTTTATACTAATCTACTTTACATCATTTATCCTGACTTGGAACATCTTGGTGGCCTACCCAAACTCTATCTTCACTGTCCTGGAAGAACTCAAATCACATCCAGTAATCAACTCTATTTTTTACTCCAAAGTGGAATCCTGATTGGTCTCTATAGCATTCCTTTGGTCAAGAGGATCAAGATTTTTTGGGTTCTGAAAACTATAAAATTTGGGGGCTGTGTGTAAGAAAAATAATGCAAATTATAAATGTAAACATATGAATGATTAAATATTAAAAACAAGAAAATTAATAACAAATTTTTAAAAATTTAAATCTGACAAAATTAAAGCAGAAAAATATAATTTTAATGAACTGCTTGACTCATCTCTACATTTTCCTTCCTTTCCAAAATCCATAGCCCTTCATCACCATTTCCTTTGAAATAATTTTGTAGTATTATTTTCTATAGAGAGAATAAAAATATGCTTCAGTGTTTCATTCAGAAAAGTTAAAATCAAACAACTTTGATTTTACCGTTGATAATCACTTTCTCTTTTTAGTTTTGCTACTGGCATGTGTCCTACAAATTAAGAAATTCTGATAAATTCTGTTTCATGTAATTTCCATCAAAAAGGAAAAAATATAATTTACTTATACTTGTTTATTCTACAATATGAAATGTATTCCAGACATGAATAATCTTCCACTTTAATAAGTTAAAGATGAGAGTTGAATCCTCAGCTAACAATTTTACTGTTCTTGTGTTGAAAGAATATTTCACAGACTATTTCTTATTTTCTACATTAAAAAAATTTTTCCCACCATTATCCACACCCTTCCCATGCCAGCTATCTTAAGATATATGCATATTACAATTCAACCTACGTACAATGAGCAGTAAATTGGAAGGCTAGCAGAATGTTAACTATACCAACTAAAGGTAAAGGTGACTATAAACCACATGAATATATACCATTAACCCTAAAATATGTGAACTTCCAATCAGATTTTCCTTAGCAGGATCCTCTCAAATATTCAAAACTTGAACAACACCTGAAATGAAGGGTAGTTGTGACAGAGAAAGTCAAAGTTCAGACACAGCAGTCTTAACTAATTTGGATTAAAATATTTTATTTTGCAAAGTTTTCAAGAAAGAAAATATGAACATATGAACACATTGCTAGGGCCTCTGTCTGTGCCTTAGGAAGAGGTTATACAATTGATGGCCTAACGCTTCATTATCTTGATACTCAATCCACTTCTGTCTCTGGTGATTGTATGTGGCACAGGTTTGAGCAGACACCCTACTCTCTGAACTGACCAATCAGAGTAAAGAGAAGTATTATATTACATGCTTTGGAAAAGGTCTCTCTACCTTTTTCGTGGAGATGTGAGCAAAATTTGCAACCATGGGGAAACTGGCCAGAGTAAAGTTAATGCTGGCCAAGTAGGTTTGGAAGGGACCTCAGCTCTTGAGTGAATGTTCAAAATATGTTCATACCGTCCCTGGAGCTAACTCTATCTTTGGACTTTTACTTTATCAGGAAAATACCTTTTAAGCTAGTTTGCATTAGCATTTTCAGTTAATTAGCACAGAGATCATCCTAATACAATTAATTTGCATTATATCAGGCTTATTGTTTGAATAAGACTAATTTACATTTACAATCAGATATAATTCTTAAATATGGAATTATTTTAAAATCATTATAAGCTGTGTTGAATTATACATCTGTCACAGATGGCATACATTTTTTTCTCAAATCATAGGAAAATTTTTAAGACCTGCTATTTCTCAAGTATAATAGTAATACTTAGTTTTAAGGATATTCAGGCATATGAAATAAAGTTAATATATTAGAATTTACATTGATATCCTATTCAGTACTCCTCTAAGATAAACATTTTAATTTGTTGAGAGTAAAACATAGTTTTCAGAGTATTTTTTATTAATTTTCAAAGTTCAAGAATAAAGCATAAGCCTCCCAAAAGCATTGATATAAAATTACATATCAAAGCATTTTCCTATTGATGACATATGTTTTAAAAGTTTGCAAATTTTAGTTAGATGTATTTCAAGGCATAAAATTGAAAAAGAAATTCCTTTTATTGTTAGTAAAAAAAAAAAAAAAAAAGAACCATAATCCCCTTAAGACTCAAAGCTCATTTAAAGTTGCATTCCTGAACAGCTACTATCTTTTTTTTTTTCTCAAACCTTTTGAATTTTATTTATTTTTTTATACAGCAGGTTCTTATTAGTTAACCATTTTATACATATCAGTGATTGGGAGATTGAGATTAGCTACTATCTTTTGATTTACAATCATTAACACTCTGGGAAGTCCCAGGCAGGAGACAGTCAAGCACATAACTCAGAGTGAAAGAGAAAAGTGACTAAAGAGAAAGAAGGGGAAAAAAGAGTTTTGTTTAATAATTCCAAAAGGAATGTAACAAAACATCTTTTCAGAAAATATTAAAATTCTTTGAGAGGCAAACAAAAAAATCCATAAGCAGAGAAGTAAAAAAAGAAATACCCAGAGGTACTGACTAGTTTGAATCAGTAGACTAGACTATTTCTCTTTTATTATATGAAACAGTTTACACCTTGAAGTTCCCTGGCTGAGCAAGGAAGCACTATTAGCAAATGGAGACAAAGAAGGAGAAACTGGTTCATAACCTTTAATACCACATTTCTATTCCATATGCTTCTGACAACTAAAGAATGACACTTGCCATCTGGCTCCACAAGGATTAATCATTTGCCACTGGACTTTCTGATCCTGAGAGGAGTTCAGAGTGGTGATCAGAAATGAGGCACTCTGTGCTCTGAGGAAAACTGGCAGAACAGGCCTTCAGATAGATATTTTCAGGAGAAAATTTTATGAACCCAATTTCTTGCATCTTCTCATACCTAGAAAAGCACTAAGATCATTAATGGAGACATCTGCTCCTTGTGACTAGCAGCAACCTTCTACCGAGATGTGTGCTTGATCGCACAAACCCCCTTTGCCAAAATCATATGTATACTGACCTTCCCTGCAACCTCTTCAGAGTAGTTCCTCAGAGCTTTCTGAGAGGCTGCCTCCCATGCTACAGTCCTCAAGAAGTCCCCAAATAAAACAACCCACAGATCTCACATGGTGTGTTTTTTTCAGTCGACTCTTCACATTTCCCAGAACGTTTCCTGTAGTTAGGAAATTGTTAAGGCAGTTCTCATAATGGCTTCAGCCTTCATTTTTTTCCTTATTCTCACTTTGAGATCCACTTACAGAGGTCTCCCAAGTCCCAGAAAGAACAATCTAGTTTTTTGTTTCTAAAAGGATGTCATATTTATAAATGTGTTTATGTCTACACCTTATTGAAATATACAGAAATGTCTGCAAGGGACTGAATTTTACACACTTTATACAGGTGGTTGGCACCTATTCTACAAATCCATAAGGGAGGATTGTGTTTAAAATTATTCTGGTTCTTCTAAAGGTGCTGTGGTAAATGTATACAAAATGTGTTTGTCTCAATAACAAATATTTTCATGTGTTTCAGTCCTTTTATGATTATCATGTCTTTTTCTATTAGTTATTTTTGCTTGTTGTCCAAGGACCTACAATTCAATAGTTAGAAAACACAAATTATTACTGCTAAGAAAGCAATATTTTTAGTTTACATTTCTCCAAAAATTTGTATTACCTCATTTAGGATACAAAACTTCTTTGACATTGTGCCTGAACTAGAGGGTTTTCAGTTTAGTTTGGAAGACAATACACACTAATGTTAAGCCATAAAGGTGATAACAAGAGTATCCAAGCAGGTTGTTAGGGCACAAGGAAAATACAAATGGATAAAGGGGTGTCCAGTGATCCCTTGTTTATTTTTTTAATTATTAAATATTTCAGGTCTATTTACAGAGATAATGATATAACCAAAACCTATGTTTCTTCCCTTAAATTTTGTTAATTTGTAACATTTTTGTATCTTAAATTTAGATTACTCAAAATAATAAGAATACAATATTACAGATACATATTAAATCTGTTCTGTTAGTGTTTGCAATCTCCTTTCCTTACTTAGAAGTGACAACTATCCTGAATGTTTTGTGTATCATCCAAAAGCATATTTTTATAGTTTTACTATACAGGTATGTAGACACACACACACGCTCATACACAATGCATCACACACACAAACGCATATACAGTACATATACATTTATATGAATATTGTACATATAATTGTGTGTACATACATATTTATAAACTGCATAACATGCTACCATACTATATACATCTTTCTACAACTCGCTTTTTTTCACTTAACATTTTGTTTAATCCCTATCCATATGTCTAAACTATACGTGAAGATCTAGCACAATAATTTTGTCTGCTATGTGGTATTCTAATAGATTATTAATATACAATCTATTTAGCCATTTTCTTTTTAATGTATATTTGAGCTTTTTTCATTTTTTCCTATTACAAACAAAATTACGATAAATATGTTTGTATATAATGTCCTTGTGCACATATGTGAGTTTCTCTAGGGTATATTCCCAGGATTAAGCAGAAGTATAGAGTACTACCACATGTGCAGCTTAACTGTTATTCAATATTGCAAATTATGTTCTAAAGTTCTGTCAGTTTATAATTCTACTATTAGTATGTAAGTTATATTTTTTTTAACAAAAAATATAATTGAAATTAATTAAGGAAATATCCAATTCAAGAATGTAGAGACTATGCACCATCATAAACTCAAGGAAGTAGCAGAGAGAAATAATAAAGAAAAGAACAGAAATTAATAAATTAATAAAATAGAAAGCATGAAAATAATGTACATTGCCTAATCTTTTGGTGTCAGGTTTTGTATGTCTGTTAGCTAAATGTTAATAAGCATTATTCAGTGTTAATCAGCATTATTAGTTAATGGCATCATTTAAGTATTTTATAGCTTTTTTCTTTTCCTTTTTTTTTTTTTTAATTTTATTTATTTATTTATTTATGGCTGTGTTGGGTCTTCGTTTCTGTGCGAGGGCTTTCTCTAGTTGTGGCGAGCGGCGGCCACTCCTCATCGCGGTGCGCGGGCCTCTCACTGTCGCGGCCTCTCTCGTTGCGGAGCACAGGCTCCAGACGCGCAGGCTCAGCAGTTGTGGCTCACGGGCCTAGTCGCTCCGCGGCATGTGGGATCTTCCCGGACCGGGGCTCGAACCCGTGTCCCCTGCATTGGCAGGCAGACTCTCAACCACTGCGCCACCAGGGAAGCCCGCTTTTTTCTTTTTGTCTGCTTTGTTATTAAATATTGAAAGAGGTATTGAAAATATTTTATTGTGATTATGGGTCATCCAATTTGTCTTTGTAATTTCATTCATTTTTACATTCCTCTATTTACCTTTAACCAAGGTAACATAAGAAAAACTTTGCCTAAGACAACAGTAGATCCAGTAATTATGGAAATCAAAACTAGGTATACTATTATAGAAACCAAAACCACGTATACTATTAACTTTACGAGATTCTTTGAAACACATGGGTTACGTAAATAAAATTGAATTTGATTCTACGTGTGAAAATCTAAAAGGGCTCTTGTGTGTGGGTGCATGCAATCAAGTAATTGTTTACACCAACATCATTCATTGCATAGTTCTTCTTCACACTGATGTATCATAATTTATTTTTATTTTGTATTTATAAATTATTCTTGATACTTCACAAATATAACTAATGCCAAAATAAACAGTCTTTATGGCCAAATATTTATATAAGGATTGTTTATTTAAATTCTTAAAAATTATAGTACATAATCATGAAAACTTGTACAATGCTTGATACACATTGCGAAGTTGCCCCTACGAAATGTTGCATCGTTTTATATTTCCACCTCCAAATTTTGAAAGTATATAATTTTCCTACATACCCTCATCAGAACTAAGAATGGTAATTTTTAACCTTTGACTATGTAAGAAGTAAAAATTTATTTCTCATGGTTGTACCATTAAATATCAGTGGTATGTAAGTACTTCTTTTTAATTGTTTATCGACCATAAATTGTTTTCTTTACTGAAATTTTTGTTCATAGCCTGTCCTCTTTTTTTCTAATATGATGGCAATTATTTCTCAGTGATTTAATGTGTTTTTATTTATGATATTAACTCATGTAAAATTGTTTCCTTATTTTCTCACTTGGCTTTTAATTTTTCTATTATATAACTTGATACATGGAAGTCCCATACATCCAAATGAGTTCCATTCTGAGAGTGCATTCATAAGTCCAGTTTGTTCGTAAGTCCAACAAAGTTAGCCTAGGTACCCAACTAACACATTCGGCTATATAGTACTGTACTCTGATAGATTTATACTGCTTTTCATACAAATAATACATAAAAAATAAACAAACAAAGAATAAACATTTTTAATCTTACAGTACGGTACCTTGAAGGGTATAGTAGTACAGTACAACAGCTGACATACAGGGGCTGGTAGCAGTACCAGCTACATCACTGCTGCTTTTACGCTTGCTTCAGACATACTGAGCTTGAAATAAAGATACTGTACTACTGTACTCTATACAGTACTCTACAGTAAAGTACAGAGAAGCCCAACCACTTGTAGAAGGACACACGCACGTGACAATGTATGCCAGACACATGAACTAACTTATGTGATTGGACATACAAACGTTCACATCTTTGAAAGTTCTAACTTGAAGGTTTGTATGCAGGGGACTTACATATTTTAGCCTTTGATTGTGATGTTAAAACTCTCAAATCTTTTAAAAATTTCTTCAGTATTCCCCAATATTTAAAAAATATACATTAAGTATTTTTTTTAATTTTTATTGGAGTATAGTTGATCTACAATGTTGTGTTAGTTTCAGGTGTACAGCAAAGTGA
The DNA here is from genome assembly GCF_028021215.1 of Eschrichtius robustus. Classification (NCBI taxonomy): domain Eukaryota; kingdom Metazoa; phylum Chordata; class Mammalia; order Artiodactyla; family Eschrichtiidae; genus Eschrichtius; species Eschrichtius robustus. The sequence goes on along the minus strand of NC_090832.1, from coordinate 63,298,471 downwards.
ATCAGTTATACGTATACATATATCCACTTTTTTAGATTCTTTTCCTATATAAGTCATTGCAGAGTATTGAGTAGAGTTCCCTGTGCTATACAGTAGGTCCTCATTAGTTATCTTTTTTATATATAGTAGTGTTTATATGTCAATCCCAATCTCCCAATTTATCCCTCCACCCCTTTACCCTCCTGGTAACCATAAGTTTGTTTTCTACATCTGTAACTCTACTTCTGTTTTGTAGATAAGTTCATTTGTACCCTTTTTTGTAGATTACACATATAAGTGACATCATGTGATATTTGTTTTTCTCTGTCTGACTTACTTCGCTCTGTATAACAGTCTCTAGGTCCATCCGTGTTGCTGCAAATGGCATTATTTCGTTCTCCTTTATGGTTGAGTAATATTCCATTGTATATATGTACCACATCTTCTTTATCCACTCCTCTGTTGCTGGACATTTAGGTTGCTTCCATATCTTGATATTGTAAATAGTGCTGCAATGAACATTGGGGTGCATGTGTTTTTTTGAATTATGATTTTCTCTGGATATATGCCCAGTAATGAGATTGCTGGATCACATGGTAGCTCTATTTTTAGTTTTTAAGGAATCTCCATACTGTTCTCCATAGTGGCTATACCAATTTACATTCCCACCAAGACTATAGGAGGATTCCCTTTTCTCCACACCCTCTCCAGCATTTCTTGTTTGTAGATTTTTTGATGATGGCCATTCTGACAAGTGTAAGGTGATACTTCATTGTAGTTTTGACTTGCATTTCTCTAATTAGTGATGTTGGGCATCTTTTCATGTGCTTTCTGGCCATCTGTATGTCTTCTTTGGAGAACTGTCTATTTAGATCTTCCACAAATTTTTCTGATTGGGTTTTTTTGTTTGTTTGTTTGTTTTTGCTATTGACCTGTGAGAGCTGTTTGTATATTTTGAAGTTTAATCCCTTGTCAGTTGCTTCATTTGCAAATATTTTTTCCCATTCTGTGGGTTGTCTTTTAGTTTTGTTTATAGATTCCTTTGCTGTGCAAAAGATTTTAAGTTTTATTAGGTCCAATTTGTTTTTTTATTTTGTTTTGTTTTGTTTTTTTATTTTCATTATTCTGGGAGGTGGATCAAAGAACATCTTGCTGCAATTTATGTCTGAGAGTGTTCTGCCTATGTTTTCCTCTAAGAGTTTTATAGTATCCAGTCTTACACTTAGGTCTTTAATCCATTTTGAGTTTACTTTTGTGTATGGTGTTAGGGAATGTTCTAATTTCATTCTTTTACACATAGCTGTACAGGTTTCTCAGCACCACTTATTGAAGAGACTATCTTTTCTCCATTGTGTATTCTTGCATCCTTTGTCATAGATTAGTTGACCATAGGTGCATGGGTTTATCTCTGGACTTTCTATCCTGTTCCATTGATCTAGATTTCTGGTTTTGTGCCAGTATCACACTGTTTTGATGACTGTAACTTTGTAGCATAGTCTGATGTCAGGGAGCCTGATTCCTCCATCTCCATTTTCCTTTCTCAAAATTGCTTTGGCTATTCAGGGTCTTTTGCGTTTTCATAGAAATTGTAAAATTTTTTTCTACCACATGCTGGGAACTCTTCTAGATACAAAAGACAAATAAAATAAATACAAGTCCTGCATTATTGGAGCTAACCTTCTATTCAATTATATTTCACTTATAATCACTACATCATGTCACATGACAATAAAAAATAGAAATAATTCACTGTTTTTCTTGCTATTTTCTACTTTTAATTTTATTTTTAATTAATTGGGAATTTATGTTCTTATATATTGTGAAGATATTGCTTATTTTTTCTATAAATATCTAAACAATTATTCCCAAAGCTCTTCATTTCCACATGGTTGAAAATGCTATATATATCATACACAAAATGTTAGTTTTCCTAGAGTCTAGGACAGTTAGGTCTTATTGATCACTCTTGAACTTTCTTATTTGTTTAGATTCATCTTTTTAGAAGATTTATATTGTTTTAGTACATTGCAGTGTTCATTCAATTTTATAATAATTTTCTGTTTACTATAATGAAGTTCATTTATTAAATGATCAGAATAAAATTGCCATTAAACATTTTAAAATGTGCAAAGAGTTTGATTATGAATATCATTGTGGGTTTTTATATGTCCCCAAAAAGGTGAGAGATGAAAAGTTTAGCTGTTTCTTGGTAACCTAGTTTGAAAACTTTTGCATTCTGCCTAACACCTTACTTGCAATGTGCTTCAGATAAAAATTTATTTAATGTTATATTACACTTGTTAACATGTTTGTATCTTAATTTTCTCATGCAAAAATGCTTAAGTTTACATTAGATATTTCCATGTCTTATGGTTTCAATTTCTCAACACTGTCACATTAAAAATACAATTAATCTCAACTAAAATACTTCTGGAATAATTATTATTACAGTAGCAATAGTCATGCCAAGATGATTTATACTTTCCTTTTATCTGACCCTTCCACATCATGTATCATACTCCTATGGCCTTCATATACATTAGACATTAATCACAAGTCATAAATGACTTCATATTATCTACACAAGAAAATTTAACATGCTTTTCAGAACTTTTGATGTCCTCCACGATTTTTTTCCCATTTTATTTCCCCAGCCTCACCCATTACTATTGTCTAAAATAAGTCATCTACTCTAGCCGGTGTGACACATATTGACTTATTCCAAGCTACCTAAATGTACCATGCCTATACCTGCCTTCTTTGAAGTTGTCTACCTTCCTCAAATCCATTGCTGATTGTGAAGGAATATTTTCTTCTACAAACCATCTAAACGTACCCCTGTTTTGAGACAGCCCAAACATCACCACTAACATGACACCTGCTCTGTAATTTCCAGTATAAACTAGATTCTTTCTCTTCCAGAATATCACCACCCTTCCACCCCACTTATTTAATGCCTAGCCACATGCTGCCTAATGATATACATATTTGTTAAATAAATTAATGATTGAATCATGCCATATATTGTCATCTTGTGTTGCTATTTCACAAGTATTTTGGAAATAAACTTTCATTTCTTACATTCATAAATAGTTTTCAAGCTATACTATGAGGGAAGAGTGCGAATATTGTTGTAATTAGTCTCTGATAGTATCAATCAACTTTGTTAGATAATTGAATGAAGCAATGAATCAGTGACACTGATAGGCTGGATCTATGCTTTCTACTCATCAATATTTATTTTTCTTTGCCTGAAAGCCATGCTGTTTGTACTCTGCCTAAAATTTACTTTTATTTCTGAGGGTTAAAATGAAATTTTAAGTTCAGTAAAAACCTCTCTTGTAAGTCCCATTTCGCTTGTCAAATTGGATGAAAATTGTCTGCTTCTCTCTAAATTACCTGAGAAATCTAAACTCAGTTGACATGACCACACGATGGGTTTTTCCCTTGTAATTTTTAGTTTTTCTTCTGGTCAAGAATGTTTATGGCTGCATTTTTATATATTCAGTAGTTATACAGATGAGTTTAAGTTCAGTTTGTTGTCAATTTCATTTTAAATTTATTCTCCATTTTGTTTTCTTTCAGAAGAATCACCAATCTTTTTCAACTCAGTGATCCCAATTAGGAAGTTTCATGTTTGCTTAAAAGTGCATAGTGATATTTAGAACAGCAATAATAAAGCGGCTATTTACACTTTGTAAAAATATCACAATGTGTTGAAAATGCATAGAGAGTAAATATTATATAATTTCTATACCAATGAGGTGATAACATATGAGAAGAAATTTCCACTTGTGATTTTTTTTTTTGAATTTTTAAAATATATTTTATCAATTCTTTATAAATGAGAAATAACTGCAGGTCATTCTTCCTCTCAGTAATATTGTAAAAGTATTTTAAACCACTGAAATTTTATTTTCTCTTCATTGTTATTGATAATGCATGTGACAAACTGAGATTAAAGCTATGGACTAGAAACATGGATTTAAGAAAAGTAAATCTTCTTTGCTTTTAGCCAAGGAATGGAAAAAAAACCCTCAAACTGTTCTATAGTACAGTCATATAAACAGACTGTTCAAAAACATGTTTGAAGATTTTGCTTCCTCTTCCCACATCCTTGTTTTAATTCTCTGTCAGTTGAGAGGACTCAAATACCTTTGCTGACCAGTATTTGCTGATTAAATACAATTCCCCCTATTTTTATCTTCTAGTTAATATACCTTAATTGTGTTCCTCAAGCATTTAGAAAGTAATTTACCTAGTGTTGTACCCTGGGTGATCATGGATTCAGTAAGGGAAAGAGAGTTGAATATAGGAAGTTGCATTTCATTTAGCAAGTGTGTTAATATGAGTAGTAGTCTAGACATGGTGATTAGGAAATTAAGTACTATGCAAGGAATGTAATGGTTGGTCAGAGGACAAATTCAGGTTAAATCTGGGATAACTAGAGAAAGGAGAAGATCAATGAAATTCATCTTTTGACCATGTTGTTTACTTCTTGAGCTGGAACATTTTCCATCATGTTTCATTCTCCTTTTAATTATATTCTGATATTGAATTATATCTTTATTTATTTCCTATTCACTTTCTTTCTATTGAAATGCTTATACAGGGAAATCGTCTATCAACCACATTCTCTTTCAATGCAATCTATTTATGTAAAATTACTTTTAGTTATTACAAAGTAATAGTTTCATCATGTAATGTCTGGAAACAACATAACAATAGCAAGAAGAAAACAAATCACTCATACATAATCTCTGTTAACATTTTGTCATATTTTTTTGTGTGTAATTTTTATGGAATTATGATCCTGTATACATTTTTTGTCTTGCCTTCTCATTTAAAAAAACATTAGCTATTTCTCTATTTTACAAACTTTTTCTAAATACATTTCAATAATGGGATGATATACATTTGTAGATGTCTCATTAGGTAATCCAATTTGGAGAGTGTAGGGTATTCTATTTTTCATCCATCCTCATAATTATCTATACTTTAAATTTCTTATCTTCCCTCTTACATAATCTTCTCAATTCTCTCTCTGTACTAAAAGGTCAAATAATATTTAATCTTATAATGAACTAGTTAACATCAATGAGAAGATATTTATACATTCTTAACTCCTCTGTTTCTCCAAAACTTCATCCAATCTACCAACAGATTCTTTTGTCTTGATCTTCAAAATATATCCAGAGTCAGACTGCTAGTGTCTGATTAGGATGTAGAAAGTTGGAAAGAGTATTACTCTCACCATAAAATAAGAAAAAAAGGTAATCAAAAAGACTATAACTTTTGCTAAATCTTTCAGATAGCTGAGGTCACAGAGTAATCAACTAGTCTGAAATCTAAGTAAAGTCAACTATCTCCATGGAGTGACAGGACACTGGCTTAGCTGGGCCAGAGAACAGGAGGCAGGTAACCCTGCCACGCTAAACTATTCAGCCAAGTATGTGCTAATGTAAGAGTACAAAACCCCTGGGAGACTCAGACATAAGAAAAATAGTACCTCCTTGCATGTTCTACTTCCTGTACCTCACAGTGTACATCCAGAAAGGTGTTTTTTTTTTTTTTTTTTTGGAGGGAAAAGGGTAGAAAACTACAGAAAGCCTCCTTTTCTGATGCAGATAAGATAGGAAGTCTATACAGTATCTTTCTCCCATATGGAACAAAGGAATTACCCCTCTGAAGGAAAGGTAGGAAACCCTAAAAGCACAGGTAAAGAGCCATTGTGGTTCGAGTTAGGGGACAGAAAACACAATTAAACTCTAGGGGAAAGACAGGAAAAGGGCCTGGCTCCATCAACTATCTCCTACGAGTGAGGAGGAAAAAGAAAGTAGGGAAAGCCAACATCAAGGCAGAGGAACACACAAACTGTCTAAGACTGTGAATGGATGAGGACAAAGAGAATGTCCCACATTCCTCACCATAAAGCCAGCAAGAAGAGGGCCACAAGTACTAGCCATTTACCTCCAGGGGAGGGGCAAATGCAAGGATATGCAGGATCAATAGGGAAAGATGAACACTAAGAATGGAATATAAACCGTGTGAAAAATCCTCCAGGAATCCATACTACACCTTAAGCACAAGGTGAAATTAGAATAATCTGAGGATATGGTACAACAAAAACCAAACTAAAATTAATTTCTAATTAGGTTAACTAAATTCCCAGAGTAAAGGTTTAGCAGAAGAGGCATGCTTATTTCCAAGCATAAATATAACTTCATCCTACGCACAGTGACAAACTTCCAATCACAAACTACAAGACATATCAAAGAGGAAAGGGATGGGGGCAGGGGTCAACTATCAAGAGAGAAAAAAATCAACAGAACAAGAATCAGATATGATAGTCTTTTGAAAACAGACAGGAAAATTAAAATAGCTATTCTTAATATGTTAAAAGCTCTAATGGAAAAGGTGAGCAACATGCATGAACGTATTGGGAATTTTAGCAGTGAGATGGATATTATACAAAGGAGTCAAATGGAAATGATAGAAGTAATAATTGTAGAAACACTAACATAAATGAATCATGTCTTTGGCAGGCTTAGTAGTCTCAGCATTGACTACAGAGGGACAAAAGAAAATTTTGAGGTGGGGGGAGTGATGGAAGTGTTCATTGTGCAGTTACTTGTATGCATTGGTTAAAACTCTTAGAAATTTATACTAAAAAGGGCAAATTTTACTGAATTTAAAGTGTGTATATGTGTCTGTATATATCTTCATATTCTGATTATTTCTTATCAGCTCTGCAGCTACCATCCTTGTCCAAACCACATCACTTCTTCCTGTAATATATAAATAACTGGACATTAATGTTACTGCTGACAAAAATAAAAATTCCAGTTCCAAACTGGGAGCTAATTTAGGTGGAATAGTTCTGAGTTTGTTTTAGACATCTTAAATTTGAAACATTGTCAGGCACTTATAACAAGACATCTGGCCTTTCTTCATCAAGTTCATGAAGAACTAGATCTTCTCACTTAAGTGTCTCTCAGCAGGAAAAAATTTCCTCCTATTGAATTAATAATAAATGAATTTTAAATATGTAAAATTGGTTAGGGGTACAAAACTAAGCAGTTTTCTATTCTTTTCTATGCCTCTAAGTCTGAGAAACAACTTTACTGTAAACTGCTAAGACATACATTTGAATTGAGCAGTTGGGGACCTAGATATGGTGATGTTTTAATTAGATGAACAAGGGAGCCTTATGCACATTCAATGTGTTACCAATGTTAAAGGCAGAGAACCACAAATTGGATAAATTTGTTACAGTGTGCTTTCCATTTTTATAGCAACACCCACATTAGCATGGAAGATGTGAAGGCATTTATAGGCCACTTGCAACTCTATGTAAAACTTCTCATAATGCTCATATATTTCTGGCTAAGCGCATTTTAAACTTAAAGAAGTTTTACATGAGATGCAAGTTGTGCAAATATTTCTAATGGGAGTTTTGTCACTTGGAATTCAAATTTCAAATTCAACTATTGCAAATTTAGTGACTCATTATATACAGAAGGAATTGTAGGTGTGTATTTACCACCTTGACAGAATAATTATGTATAATGAGAAAAAAAATCAAGTGCACAAATTAATGACCATTTTAAATCTTTTTGAGGAGAATGTAATTAGTTTATTTTCAGGTAACTTTTAAAATATCATTGTCAGATAAAATTGCAGCTTGTCAGTCGTAATGAAGATTTAGTTGAATGTACCTTCGGGATTTTAAATGAGTTTATCATGTTATCAGAAATTATATGGGTCTATAAGCTAATGAGAAATATGGTTAATATAAAAATAAAGTTATAAAAACATGTGCCACTGATTTAAAGAAGCTTATAAATCAATAAAGCCTAGTAAATTGAAATTTCTAAACTATATAATTTGAATAATTTGCAGAAAACATTTTTTTCAAGTACTCCAAGAGTGCTGTCAAGCCTCCTCAGAATTAAGGCATCATCCACAATATCTTGAGTTAGCTGTAAAATTCATAAGTCTGTGCTCTTTTCCAAACACTATCAGTTAACACTGATATTCATTACTTTCTGCAGATTTTCTATAACAGATTATAGTTCCTTAAAAATCGTTTTGTACATTTCCCCCAAAGAACTGTTATTGCCAAGCAAATGAGGTAAATGGCCACATTTGCCACTAGGATTCTGAGTCATTCAATACGATGTTTCTTTAAAGTGTCCTTCCTTATGATCTCAAGAACCACAATTTCTATAATGCACCAAACAAATTCTCTTGCATTCCTCCTGACAGTAAACATCACTTGTCTTTGCCCTCCCATAACTGCAGGCCGTTTTCTACCTTTGGAGAACTTCTTTTCACACCTCTTTTTTTTTTTTTTAAACATCTTTATTGGAGTATAATTGCTTTACAATGGTGTGTTCGTTTCTGCTTTATAACAAAGTGAATCAGTTATACATATACATATGTTCCCATATCTCTTCCCTCTTGCGTCTCCCTCCCTCCCTATCCCACCCTCCCTCCCTCCCTATCCCACCCCTCTAGGTGGTCACAAAGCACCGAGCTGATCTCCCTGTGCTATGCGGCTGCTTCCCACTAGCTATCTGTTTTACATTCGGTAGTGTATATATGTCCATGCCACTCTCTCACCCTGTCACATCTTACCCCTCCCCCTCCCCATATCCTCAAGTCCATTCTCTAGTAGGTCTGTGTCTTTATTCCCGTCTTGCCACTAGGTTCTTCGAGACCTTTTTTTTTTTTTTTCCTTAGATTCCATATATATGTGTTAGCATACTGTATTTGTTTTTCTCTTTCTGACTTACTTCACTCTGTATGACAGACTCTAACTCCATCCACCTCACTACAAATACCTCCATTTCGTTTCTTTTTATGGCTGAGTAATATTCCATTGTATATATGTGCCACATCTTCTTTATCCATTCATCCGATGATGGACACTTAGGTTGCTTCCATGTCCTGGCTATTGTAAATAGAGCTGCAATGAACATTTTGGTACATGACTCTTTTTGAATTATGGTTTTCTCAGGGTATATGCCCAGTAGTGGGATTGCTGGGTCGTATGGTAGTTCTATTTTTAGTTTTTTAAGGAACCTCCATACTGTTCTCCTTTAACCTAAGTCCTGACCTGACACGTTCTTTCAATACTGGTCTCAAGATCTATTTCCTCTAGAAGCATTTACTATTTAAACTGTATTACTTTGTGGCCATTCCAAATATTGTTTGAAACAACTTGTGGTAGAAAGTTTTAAAAAAATCACCTGATATATGTGTATGTTCTCAATTCTGTTTGCATATATGTAAACCAATTATTTCAGATTAGAGTGCAGACGTATCTTACTATTCTTTTTTACCTTCTTAACAAATACAGACTTACTCTCTAAATAATTGAACACATAAAAATTAGCATAAGTATATAATACATGCACAGAAATGTTTTAGGTAAATTTCAGAAAAGTGATGTTCCTTCTAAATGACATTGAAAATCATTAAATATGAATTTATATTGAATTTGACATGTTGGAAGTCATACAGAGGAAAGCTAGGTGATATATAATATGTTTTTAATAGATTACTATTGCTATATATATGAATACATTGAGTTGAAAGAATAAAGGATTAAAGTAATGACAGTTATTTGATTCTCCACTTGATCCATTCCAATATTTAGAGTAGTATTCCATGGCATAATTGTATAAATTATTAAACTATTCCAGCAAGGTCATATAATTCTTTTCCACCCTCCCAAGCTCTCCTCCCACTCATACTTTTTCCCTTTTATGTACTTTAGCATATATATCATCAGCATATTTTTTAATAGTGGTAAATAGAGCTTGCAAAAACTATTATACCCCCCAAAAATGATAACATATAGAAGGAATGGGAGAGATGAAATGCGAAAGATGTGAGAAAAAAACATAATATTGAAAGATTAAAAAAAAAAATTTAATTAATCTTCCGCCGTAATGAGTCTCCTTTGAGCTTGCAAAACCTTTGTTTTCTTCTTTTGTTCTTGCTAGTGTTTCTTCCATTGCTCCTCCCTGGTCTGGAGATGAGTTTGTTTGTGTAAGTTTGCTTGTGGACGCTAACTCTGTTTACATGTTCATTCAGGGAATTTTCTTTAGATGGTCCCCATGGTTTCATCTTTCCTTTGTGCGTGGTTCATAGTTCAGGAAACTAGACAAACTTGCTTTGAGATCAAACACAGGTTTCCCATGGGAGACCAGAGTGTGCACTGCCTTGAATGTTTCAAAGGTAGACTCAAATATAGATGCTCTCGATTGTCTACATGATCTCTATTTCATCCTTCCTCTGCCACATTTGAATTCCTTTTTCTGTTTAAGTTCAATCTCTATCGCATGTGACTAATGGGAAAGTGATCTCCATTCCTAACCTCAGGGAGATTTTCTCATAAATCAAAGCTAATCCTACAAATCTCATTTTCTTAACCACTATGGTCTTACAATTGGACATTTTACCAAATTCTGGCCAATGACCTGCACGCAAAGTCGATGACGAATTCTGGGAATAGTTCCCTCTGTTTTTCCCTCTGGACTCATATCTGAATATGGCACCTGTAATGGCTGAAAATTCCCTAATATAGCCTGAAATAGCCCTCTGGTGAAGGGCAGAGCCAAGTAAACCACCACTCCTGGATACCACACTTCCTCTGGACTATTTTTACGCAAAAGACTATCCTCCTCACTCTTGAAGTCATATAAAAATAGTGTTTTTGTCGGTTACAAGCAGTAGAGGGCATTTTAACTGACACAAATGAACAACCCAGTAATTCCAAACCTATATAGTAAATTTTCAGAGTTTTTATTCTTATCCAAATCGTAGTGGCAAGAATTCCCCAGGAATCTAATTTCTGAAAATTAGAACCTCTCAAAGTGTCCTTATTTTTTCTGGTTGTTCCCGAATAGCTTTCTCACATGATGGATTAACATGTCAGTCTTTCAACTACAGTCACGACACAGCCTTTGCTCAGGACTTATTCTTCTTCTCCCCTTTCTGCTTGTCTCATTCCTCTTCCTGCTAAGTTGCACAGAGAAGCATCCACATTGATGGTGCCCATCCGGAAATCAACAATATTCATGCAAAGCTTACCATCATTGAATGTTGCCAAAGTTTTCAATTCTCCAGCTGCATGTTGTGTTCCATACAGAGAGGCAAAAAATCATTCTCCTCCTCAATTCTGTAACATACTTGGTGTCCTTGTTCCCATGCAGTTCTGATTTTGCCCAGAATTATTCTACATGTTTCTGCCTTTAACTTCTCCCTCAATCAGGGCTCAAAAGCTGGCCACGTAGGGAAACAGAATGCATCACACCACTGCTGCCATGATCTCACTTCTCTCCTTTCCTTATTCAAAAGGAAAAGTTGCAATGGATTCAAGCAGATACCATGAGGAGGGAAAGGGTGCTGATGCTGGCTGTTGGTTGTAGTAACTGTGAATAGATCCCATCCAAACATGCCCTGTTACAATCAAAAATTAGAAAAATAGTCTTCATGGCTGAGTGTTTTTCCCATTAAAATAGCTATTTGCTTTTTCTTGTTTTTTACAAATACTGCTTGCATAAGTACCTTAAGGCAATTTCCAAATCTGTCTAGAATTTAATTAGATTTTTAAAACACTCAAAATAGCAATACTCGTGGAGATAATTTCAATTTTGGACACATTCTGAATTAAAAGCTGGCCACAAACTTCATGTTTATAGACCTAAAATGGTCATAACAACCGAAATATAGTCATTTCACTCATCCTACTCAATTTCTCTTTATGCCCTAAGTCAATTATTGTCATCTCAACACAATGGCAGTTGAACATCAGAATATTTATGGACTAAATCCAGATGAAAGTGTATATTGTCTAGGATGCTTGATGACAGGGAAGGTGAACATACTATTTACAGGAGCTACGAAAATATGAGTGCACCATGTAGGGTGGCCTGGGAAAAAGTGATCTACTTGGTATAGGAAAGCATATGTCCTATCTAAAGGTGGCTACCACGTCTCAGCTCCAGCTCATAGCTGCTAGGGAGAACTGTTTATTATCACAACTTCTAGTTTTTCCAAAGAAGCTACAATCCTAGGTTTCCATGTAAAATCTTTAGATTTTTCAATGTTGGCTACTTTTTTAAATGTTTCAAAACATTATGGAGGAATGCAAGTCAAAACCACAATTAGATAAAACTTCAAATTCATTAGGATGGCTCTTATAAAAAAAAATACAGAAAATAACAAGTGGTATATACATACAATGGCATACTACTCAGTCTTAAAAAGGAATGAAATTCTGATACATGCTACAACATGGGTGAACCTTGAAAACATTATGCTAATTGACATAACCCAAACACAAAAGGACAAATATTATATGATTTCACTTACATGAGGTATCTAGAGTAGTCAAATTCCTAGAGACAGAAAAGTAAATGGTGGTCTTCGGGGGCTGTGTTGGGGATAATGGGGAATTATTGTTTAATGGGTAGACTTCCCTTGTGGGATAATGAAAAAGTTTTGGAGATAGATAGTGGTGATGGTTGTACAACAATGTGAATATACCTAATACCAGTGAATAGTACATTTTAAAATGATCTAAATGGTAAGCTGTATGTTGCTATGTGTATCTTACCACACAGAAAAAGTTATGTGTACCTAACAAAACACATCTGCCAGTTGGATTTGGTCTAGGGTCTGTTCTTTTCAGAAACAGAATTGTAGCAAAAGATGTAACATACAACTATTTGTTTGTGGAAGGTTAAACAGTGAAAGAATAATGAGGACCTAAAGAACCAAATTGTCATATACCAAATATATGGAATATTTTCTCTATAGAAAAGTTGCTTTTTTAAGGTATTCAATACACATTTGCAGAAACTGACTCTCTAATATTATTGGATCTTGGCCAAAACTAGTTAAACTAGTTCAAAATCAGCTCCTAAGTCTGATATAACATTCTTGAGGTGATACATATCATGTATATATATATCTCTCCTCTCTTGAGGGAAACGGAGATCTGATATATGGAGCAGACTCCAACTTCTGATGTTAGGCTCAGAATGTGCAGGGATGGGAAATGAGACAGTAAGAGGATGGGACTCCAACTTCAAGGTAGTGCCGCTGTAGTTGGCACATCACTTCTTTCAACCTTTTCTGATGACGTAGGACCTGATCCTTTGACTTTCCTAGGGCAGGAGTCTTCATGGGGAACCCAAGAAGTTATGGTCTAAAAGGTGTCACTAATATTACATCTACAATATTAGTATCAGCTACATTGTTCCAGAGCTGGCATAATCAGAGACTCTCTCCTGGGAATCGGAAATTTGGAATCAGTTACAAGCCACAGGGTGGACGAGTCAAAATCTAATTAAAGCTTTGACTGACTTTCAGGATGGCAAGTCTGAATATCTTGAGGCTGACTTATCAACAGCTTTCCTGTGTCTTGATTGTCCAAAACTCTGAATTCTGAGAGAGACGCTACTCAACCATTAAATTATGCATATCTCTTTTCTTCTATGAAACTCCTGTTTTTTTCCTTAAAAGAACTCAGTTCTGTTTTTGCTCCTTGGAACTGAAGAAAGACTGCTAACATTAAGTTAAAATAGAATTCTTAGCTGAATTGTTTTTCACCTTGACAATGACTTCAAAATTTATTAGGATTCAAAAAAGAGAAGTAGCATAATTTAGTGTCTTTAATGTTACACAACTAAATACAATTGAGCCTCCACATCCATGGGTTCTGCATCCTCGAATTCAACCAACCACAGATCAAAAATAATTGGGAAAAAGAATCCGGAAGGTTTCAAAAGGCAAAAGTTGAGTTTGCCATGTGCCAGCAACTATTTAATAGCATTTACATTGTATTAGGTATTGTAAGTAATCTAGAGATAATTTAAAGTATAAGGGGGGATATGTGTAGGTTATATGGAAATAATATGCCATTTTATATAAGGGACTTGAGCACCCTCAGATTTTGGTATCCTCAGGAGTCCTGGAATCTATCCCCCACAGACTCCAAGGGATGACTGTATTAACATTTGTTAGGTCACAGTAGCTAAAACTTAAACAGATATTACAATTATTTTCAAATAGAATAAAAATATATGAAAATATAAATTTTATGATTAATCGGAGATACGAATATATGGTTTTTTCACACATCTCAGACAGATGTCTAAACTTAGATATTTCATAGAATAAATTAAAATCAAGTAAAATGCCCTTTTTTTCCTATTACATTAACAAAGATTTAAAATACGATAATACAAATCCACACAAATGTTCAAGGAAAGAAACATACTCAAATATGTTGTAACCAGCAGAACCCTTTTGGAAGCAATTGAACAACTCCTACACAGATTCTTTTAAAATGTCTGTAACTTCTACCCATCATGTCAATTTTAAGAACTCTATCTTAAGGATATAATATAAAGTATGAAAAAAGCTGCATTCCCAAGTGTATTCATTCCCCAAACAATATAAAAATCATCAATAAGAAAACAATCTAACTAATCTCTTCCCAAAATGTGTTCCATGGTATGTTAATTAATGTTATTTGAACAAAGGGTTCTATGACCAAGAATATGTAACAGATTCTTTTAAACAGGCAACTTCACTCTAAGCCTTCTAAAACATTAAATGCTAATATGCACTATAAGTCCCCAAGAGAGACATGTCTTCAAACATCTTATCCCTAGGGCATTAAAAGATGGTGTCTATGAAGGGTAACTAATTCTGTGGAAATTGCTTATAATTAATTTTCTATTGGAAAAAGGGATGATAGAGTTGGAAAGAGAAAATGTTAAAGGTAAGACAGGAATGTTTCAATAAGATAATGTTTTTCTGTTTTTCGGACTTTCTGTGTTTACAAAGCTATCTGAAGAAAGCAATAAATAAAAAATTTAAATGAACCTTTATTATGAATTTTAATAAAAAATGATAATTACTTAAAATGATCCTTCAATATAATCTTAATTCTGGAAATGGCTGAAAAAACATTCCAAATGAAACAATGTTAACCAGCGCTATTTTCTGTATATACTGTGTGTGTTTTGTGTATGTGTATTGTGTGTGTGTGTGTTCATGTAAGTGTGAGAGAGAAGGTAAAATATATTCATATGCATGTATCAACTAAATAAAGGAAGACATGTGTTTTCCTGATCCTGACACATCCACCATTTTGATTCCTTCACGAGGCAGAAACTATTTGAATTTCATTAAGGATGGCAATGTACTATAATGAAAATAATGATTTTGTTTGCATCAAGATGTATGAAATTTACCACAATTTAGTCCTCTCCCCAGGAGAAAAGGTGTAAGACATTTCATATTTAAATAGATGCAAAGAAACATGTGTTCTGGAGTCCATGTGAGTAGACTGATTCTCAAACTGCTCATGAATCTAGACTCATTAATTGGCAGTCACACTTTCATGTTGTACTGATGACCCAGAGTTAGTTTTATCTTTTTGTTTTTGTCTCAGTTATAAACCCACTTTGTCTCAGACTGAGAAGGAGGTAAGTCACTGGAATAGAGCATATTTCGAACCACAAAGATTCCTCCTTCATCCATCTTTTAGGACAGTTGCAAGAGAAAAGCTGAGGTATCATTTGAACACATTAAAATTATTAAATTAATTGCTACATTCGTGAATCATTAATTGTTATTAATTATTTAATCATTAAGTTAAATTAACCATTAAAACACATTAAAACCCATCAGGTTTCTTTTTAAGGTGATGAAACTGTTCTAAAATTGACTGTGGTGATAGTTGCAAATATCTGTGAATATACTAAAATCCATTGAGTTGTACACTGTAAATGGGTGGATTTTATCTGAAAAAAGCTGTTTGAAAGAAAAAACATGATTAGAGCACTGAATCTTGAGAGTCATTCCTGAAGTTTTGTAAACAGAAAAATGTCAGCCTTGGAAACAAAGGCACAGCGGCATTACAACTATTTATTTTACTCACCGGCTTGTTTACTGAGAAGCTAACTCTAAAATCACCCACCAGTGAGACATCTGCTCGGAGTGGTCCTAAACAGTTTTGTCCGAGTTTGTTGGTCTTTTATTTGAAACCAAAGAACAATTTTGTGGGTACATGTAGGCAATCTTTAAATAAAACTTTGTCTTCTGCTCATACTAAAGTAACTTTATTATATTAAGGCATGAGATACTTTAAAAATCACTTTTAAGGGAGATTGTTTAAATTTTATAATTGGACTGTAGCATCATACTCCTCAGATACTTTTCTCTTATATCACATACCTAAAATGCTTCCAAAAATCTCATATTCTTAGTTATCTCATTTCATGTACAGCCTGCCCATCCAATCCTCAGCATACATGGAAACAGCTGCCCTGACAAATAAGTTATTATGTTGCTATCCTTCTTTTGTTATATTAAATATATCCATTTTATATATTTATTTTATATATATTTATTTACATATATATAAATATATATTTATAAAATATAAAATTTATTTAAATATATATAAATATATATTTATAAAATAAAATATATTTATTTTATATATAAAATATATAAATATATTTATATATATAAAAAATATATACATTTTTTTAACCTGTGTATTGATAATCTTATCAAGTAACAACTATGTACTTCTATTAGGAGAAAACAACTTCTTATTTGTAAGAAAACCACATTCTAAAATAAAGAAAATATATTTTATGATTTAAAAATATGACTCATAGTCTATAGTTTTTGAGACTCTGAGTATTCAAATCTACTTAATAGAGACAGTAGGCAGAAAATATGCTGAACTAAGATAAGTATTTTGGTTAAGAGATAGTTTGACCTCTCTAAGTCTGTTACCCCATATCCTAAATTTTATGAAATTACTACATAAAATCCTGGATTTCATAGTAATTAAATCAATCAATCTTAACTTTTTGTCAAAAGTAAGTGTCTTTATTAATAACTTGGTTCCCAAATTTAGCTGCATTTTACAACTTTTAGAAATCAAATCAATCATAGGGCAAAACCAATATATGAATGTATATTTTCAAAAGACTGTATGATTTAACACTGTTTTCTTAAAGAGATATATTCTGAATCTTTGCTAAAATAAAAAAAATATATATATATATATATAATTATTTATGATCTAACCTAGAGTTTTAAAATTACAGAAATGTGTGCTTTGCTGGTAGTAAAATGATTTTACAGTCAGAAGAATGTACAGCTGTCTTGATAATGGCAGTTCTCACCAAAGAAAACTTTGGGCCTCATAAATCCTAAGGAGTCATGATAGGTCTATTTCATGGATCTTCAAATGATGACAAATTAAGCTTGTTAATAACTAGACTTAACTTGAGTGTTCTAGATCCAGTCTATCCAGGGCTCACCCATTCTTTCTGTGTCTACATTCTTAGGTGGTCTTCAGCCCTACTTAGAATTTCATGCACACTTAGAAAAAATCCATTCTATTAGCAAAAAGTGTAACCACCTGTGATGGTTAATTTTTATGTGCCAACTTGACTGGGCTAAGCGATGCCCAGATAGCTGGTAAACCATAATTTCTGGGTATTTCTGTGAAGGTGTTTCTGGAAGAGATTAGCATTTGAATAGGTAGACTAAGAAATAAAGGTCAACTTCACCAGTGAGATTTGCCATCACCCAATCTGTTGAGGGCCCGAATAGAACTAAAAGAGAAGGATGGGTGAATTTGTTCTCTTTGGTTGCGTTGGGGCATCCATCTTCTCTTGCCCTCAGACATCAACACTCGTGGTTCCTGGGCTTTCAGACTCAGACTGAGACTTACATCATTGGCTTCCCTTGTTCTTAGGCCTTCAGGCTTGGACTGGAACTACACCACCAATTTTCCTGGGCCTTCAGCTTGCAGATGGTAGATTACGTAATCTCTGCCTTCCATAACTGTGTGAGCCAATCCCTCATAATAAATCTCTATCTATCTTTATCTCTTTCTCTATCTCTTTATCCCTTTGCTTCTGTTTCTCTGGAGAACCCTGATTAATACAGCACCTAACAGATACAAGGCATGCTAGCAGTAAACATGACCAATAGGACATCAGGAATCTTACATTCTAAGGTGGTGAAGCAAGGTGGACAAACAAGTAAACTAACACATGTACAACAGTGTGTCAGAAAACTTGAGGAAGTTATGTGTAATGGAAGAGGTTGTGTTTAGGTAAGGAAGGTTGCTTCAGCTAGGATGTCAGGGAAGACATTTCTGAATGAAGTAAAAGTGTTAAGTTAGGCAAGTCTGGGAGAATAGCTTTCCAAGCAAGAGGACAAACAGCAAAAGCTTTGAGGTAGTATTTTTTAAGAACAAGAACTGCAATCCAGGCAGAGAATAGTGAGCTAAACAGAGAGAGTGTAGGGAATGAGGCGTATTATGGGCTGCATGCATCCTCCAAAATCCATATGTTGAAGTCCTAAACACTAGTACCACAAAATGTAATTGTTGTTGGCAGTAGAGTCTTGAAAAGGTAAGTAGTTAAAAGGAAGGAAACAAGGAAGGAAGGAAGGGAGAAAGGAAAGAAGAAAGGCAGGAAGGGAGAGAGAGAGGGAGGAAGGGAGGGAGAGAGGGAGGAAGGAAGGAAGGGAAAGAAAGAAGAAAAGAAAAGAAAAAAGATAAAGGGCAAAGCCATTAAAAGCATGACCTTCATACATATTTTTATGTATATTTTTAAGACATTTCAGTTTATTTTTAGTGATCCTAAATTGGGAAATCATCCTCTACTCAGTGTTTGAAATTACTACTAGAGAAATATGAACAATCTTTCTTAAGTAGTATTTTATTTAAACCTTTTGAATGCCATTTTCATGGAAATAGATAGTTAGAGATTGTTTACAAACATTTACTAGGCATAAAACAGCAAAATATGATTTTATGTTATTTAATATGAGCTTTCATTAATAGGCAAATTTCTCAAAAATTACATAGAATTGGAAGTATTCTATTAAAGAAAATAAAATGACACTGAACAAAACATGCAAACAGAAGCTGATTTTATTTTGATACATTGACAGCAATAGGAGAGAAAGCGCAGATCAAGTTTGGATAGCCTGCTTTGTCTTGAGACAAAGAGCTTGGAGAGTTTTTGGGCTCTGGGATGGGCTAATAGAAAAGTACTAGAGAACAGAGGTTGTTAGATGTGAGGATAATCAATAGGATATGTTGAGTACATTGAGTTATTCTTGAGTTTGCAAATATTGGGGGGGGGGGGGTGGTGATCCGGCCATTCGTGTTTGCTAATTGGTGTTCATGGAAGTTAGGCTCCTCCCCTCTCAAAGACACCAGGAGATAGGGGCTCTCTCTTCCTTGATGATTACATTTCAAAGGAATGACTCCTAGGTCCTTGAGGAAGAGGTTTCTGGGTTATAAAACTGGCAAGAGTCTGGGAGAAGATTTATATACATTTCAGAAAGGGCAGAGAAAGAGTTTACAATCACAAGTTTTCTAAAGTCAATATTCTAAGGAGAAGGAGGTCAGGGACATATAGTCAGGTAGAAACCTGTCTAAACTTAAGTCAAACTGATGGGAACATTAAGGCTGTCTTGGTCAATTGTAAGTTGAGTCAGATTAAGTGCTTTAATTGAACTTATTATTTAAAATATTCTATATTTAATATTCTATAACTGTATAATTTTAGGTTACGGTATGTAATTTTCCTAAAATTAGATATATCTGATAATTCTATATGCTTTTCAATTCTTATATAGAACTATTCGGAAGGGAGTATCTTCAGATAAGAGTCTTCAGGTAAGGGATTCATGGGCTTCGAAGCTCAGGCTGCTTGTGACCCAAATCTGACATTTAATAGCTATGTGACCTTAAGTGAATGACTTAGTTCTTTCTTGTAAAATGGAGATAAGAATAGCCACCTTCTTAGATCTGACAAGGTACTACTATAAAACGCCTACCACAGTGACCAGCACACAGAAGACTGCCACCAAATACCAGTCCCCTCCTCTTAGTATCCATGAAACTATTGTAAATAAAGATTAGAATAGAAAATATAACAATTTTCTGACAAGGAAAAAAACAGCTGTATTCTCACCTTTTTTTCCCCTCAAACCCATATAATTATATCCTGTACAACTGAATGTTTAGAGCAAGGGCCTTGGGGTCGTCAGTTTGGGAATTCCATGTCTTAGCACACTTCTGTGACTGTGACTTCTTGTGACAAATGACTCCTCCATTTGTCAATTAGATATAATGTTGGAAAACGTCTCTCCTTCACAAGGGTGCTTTTAGCATTACTGAAAAAAAAGAATCTTTTTAAAGCACACAAAATGAAAGTACCGTTGTTATTAAATATGTGATGAATTGTTGATAATTCATAGTCTGTGATGTTGTAAGAGTCCGTAGCTTTAGGAAGCAAAGACTCTCTTGAGAATCTTAGCCAGAAGAAACTGTTTAATGGCAATTGAATTACCTGTAAAATTGAAAAAAATCATTAAGAAAACTCAGTATCCCTATGGAGAGAGAAGAAGCTATTATATTACACCTTAGTAAACTACATATAACACTGGAAGGGAATTTAGATACAATCTCATTTCTTAGCCATGTCTATAAGAGGTAAGCACTACACTGGGACATAGCCAAGACATTGCCTTGTCTGAGCCATACACTGTCAAAGGATATATTTTAAAAAGCATTTAATTTAGCGTGTGGAAAGTCAGGACCTTTACCCACATTAAGAAGTTAACACTTACTAATTAATTTGTGGCATGCATATTTTATACATTGATAACTTATGCAATCTATAAATGTTTTAAAATGTACAAGCGGTCAACTGAATATTGAATAAAAGCTTTCCAACATTTACATGGTTCCCTTTTAAGCTATAAAATTTCAACTTGAGAAGATATGGACTTTTTGTCTGGGATGCAACAGGTTTTGATATGAAAATTCATGTTTTAAATAAGATCAATACTTACTGAAAAGAGAATGAAGTTTAAAATCTTTGTAGCAGGTTATAGTTGAAATACTGAAGGCATTAATTATAAATGATCCTTAAAAATTCTTCATGGTGTCATAAATTTTAAAAAGCTGGATACTTTCACCTAAAAGTGATAAGGACAGATTTTAATCTCACTTAAAAGTGATAAGGACAGATTTTAATCAGTAATAAATATTTCGATAGAGAAAAGAGTACAACAGGAACTGAACTCAACTTCTATTTGTACAGAGTTGACTGGGTGCTCTACAGGGAGAATGTTTCTACAGGAAAGGGGTTAAACAGAAACTTAGCAGAGTTAGGCCGATTCCCCCCTAATTTTTCACTTACCTACGTGAAACACATCTGGGTTTGCTAAGTGACATTTATTGAAGTTAGGCTCCTAACATCCCACAGAAATTGGGAGATAGGGGCCCTATCTTCAGATGTTGGCTGAAACAAACAGTTAAATTATGCTGGCAGCCTTGACTTTTCTCAGGCAAGCACCTTAAGGAGGATTAGGGGCATCCTATAGATTCAGCCTTGAGCTTTTAGATGTGGTTTTGCCTCTTGATCAAGGAGTCTACGGTCTAGATGAAAGTAAAAGCCATAAAGAAAGAGTTAAACTAATGTAGCTGCTATGATAGAAGTCTGTACAATGTAAAGTGCAAGCATAAATAGAAGTCAACTCTACCTGGGCAGTGAATATTAATAAAAGAGGTAATATTAGAGGTGAACTTTGATGATGAGGCAGATGTTCTTCAGGTAGACAGGGACAGGAAGAGTAGTGCTTGTAAAGGAATCAGAATGAGAAAAACCACAGATGTATAAGACCTTCCAGCATATCTGAGAAATGAAAGTGGAAAAAAATAGAGTCCATGAGTGGAATGGAGGCTCAAAGGGAGGGGAGACAGTTTTTAAGTTAAGCAAATAAAAGTAGATGATGAAGAAAAAAATATGCCACTTGTGTCACAGTACCCAAACTGTGCACCAAGTCACCCCAGGGTGCCACAGAAAACACACAGGAGTGTCATAGGACACTTTAAATTTCAGGAGGAAACACTGCAATATCTATATCATACCACACAGAGTACCATTATTAAGTTGTCAGAATTAACTACTTAATAAATCATACTGTTGTATATTTATTTTACCTGAAGAGTGCTTTGAAGAAAATAACTGCGATATGAAGGGTTCCAAGAGTCAAGAAAGTTTAGGCAATAGCCATAATGACTTTTTTTTTTAAATTAATTAATTAATTTATTTATTTATTTTTGTCTGTGTTGGGTCTTCGTTTCCGTATGAGGGCTTTCTCTAGCTGTGGCGAGCGGGGGCCACTCTTCATCGCGGTGCGCGGGCCTCTCACTATCGCGGCCTCTCTTGTTGCGGAGCACAGGCTCCAGACGCGCAGGCTCAGCAGTTGTGGCTCACGGGCCCAGTTGCTCCGCGGCATGTGGGATCTTCCCAGACCAGGGCTCGAACCCGTGTCCCCTGCATTGGCAGGCAGACTCTCAACCACTGCTCCACCAGGGAAGCCCCTGACTTTTAATTTTATTTTATAAGAAACAGAAAACTAGAAGAATTTTAAGGGGAACCAAATGGACAAACTTGTATTTTGGGAAGATTGTTCTAATAGCTGTGGGAAGCATACGTTAGAGAGTTGCCATTTTGGAGTCATGGAGACAATTTTGATATTATTGTAATTAGACAAGAAAGAGTCAGTGAGATGTCTAGTGAATGGGGGATCCATAACTAAAGGAATAACTACTATTACTTAGGCAATTGGCTCTTTGCTTCCTTGTTGTTCCTTTAAAATGCTAGAAGTCTTTGGCAACATTCTTGTAATCATTAAATTATATTAACTATTGCTTAGCTGTTCTTTTAGTCACATTTCTTTTTTATGTTTTTTTTAAATTTATATTTCATTCTCTGATAGATATTTGAACAAAATCATTTACAGTCTTACACAAAGCAGTGGTCTGACACAGAGGGACATTCTTACTTGCATGTCCTAGTAAATACGGTATATTTAAAATGCTTGGTTGACATCATACTACACCTTTAACTTACTTTACAAAGAAAGCTAATATTCTACTAATTAAGAACCACTGACCTTGGCTGATCAGCCAAATGGAAGCCAGTACCAGAAGTATTTCCTTAGTACATATGACTCATAAAATGTTTTCATTTCTGAACACAATTCCTGGTTGCCTACACACTGAATCTTCCCTTCCCTCTGAGGACATTTTTTTGCAAGATCATTTTATGCCCTTAGTAACTTGAGTCCTATTTTAAAAGAGAGAGTTCAAAATATGTTATGGCTGGTATTTATTGAGTGCTTTCCATGATCCAGGCACACTTTTCAACACCTAACATGCATTATTTTACTTAATTCCTACACCGACCCTACGATGAAGGTGTCATCATTATTATCCCCAGTTTACACACGAGGAAACTGAAACATAGATTCAAGTGTGCCAGGGCACATGGGTATCATGGTGGATCTAAGATACAAACTTAGATTTTATGACTCCACAGTCTATAGTCTTAACTACACTATAACTCTTCCATGTGGGAGCAATAATTACAGTTTTTGTTTCTTTGTATTGATTTTTAAAGAATATTTAGTTTTAGGTTCACAAGATAATTGAAGGGAAGGTAGAGTTTTACCACATACCCCTGCCCTGTCCTATGCATAGATTCCTTCATTATAACATCCCCCACAAGAGTGGTACATTTGTTATGACTGATGACCCCACATTGACCCATCCTAACTACCCAAAGTTCATAGTTTACCTTAGAGTTCACTCCTGGTGTTGAACATTCTATAAGTTTGGACAAATGTAGTGACATGTATTCACCATTAGTATCATACACAGTTTCACAACTGTAAAAATCCTCTGTGGTCCTCTTCTTCATCCTTCCCTCCCCCTAAGCCCTGGCAAACAGTCATCTTTTTATTGTCTCCATGGTTTTGCCTTTTCCAGAATGTCATATAGTTGGAATCATACAGTATGTAGCTTTTTCAAATGGGCTTTTTTTCACTTAATAATATACATTTAAGGTTCCTCCATGTCTTTTCTTGGCTTGATAACTCATTTTGTTTTAGTTCTGAATGACACTCTGTTGTCTGGGTATACCAAGGTATATGTATTCATTCACCTATTGAAGGACATCTTGGTTGCTTCCAAGTTTTGGCACTTACTAATAAAGTGGCTATAAACATCCTTGTTCATGTTTTTTTGTGGACATAAGTTTTCACCCCCTTTGGGTAAATACCAAGGAGCAGGATTGCTGGGTTGTATGCTTAGAGTATGTTCAGTTTTACAAAAAAAAAAAAAAGCCAAACTCTTTCAAATTGGCTGTACCGTTCTGAAATCCCACCAACAGTGTATGAGTGTTCTTGTTGTTCCACATCCTCACCAAAATTTGGTGTCATCAGTGTTCTGGATTTTGACCATTCTAATAGATGTATAGCAGTATCTCATTGTTACTTTAATTTGTATTTCCCTGATGATATATGACGTGGAATATCTTTCCATATGCTTATTTGCCATCTGTATGTCTTCTTTGGTGAGGTGTCTGTTAAGGTCTTTGGACCCATTTTTTAATGGTGCTGTTTGTTTTCTTAGTCTTGAGTTTTAGAAATCTTCGTATATCTTGGATAACAGTCCTTTATCAGATATATCTTTGGCAAATGTTTTCTCCCCATCTCGTGATTTATCTTCTCATTCCCTTGAGTAATCATATATTTTAGCATCAAGTCATATGTATCAATTTACAAAGCTCTCTTTGGCCTAGGTTGATTGGATAAAACATTATTAGTTTTGTTTTAGAGAAAATATTGTTGTGACCGTGGAGAGATACATTAATAAAAACAAACTTGGTGACTGCAGTTAGAGGAAGATCACATTAGAAAGGCAGCCTCACTAGATGCAGTGCTTTGGTGTCAGTTGCATAGTCCTTAGGTTTATGGATAAAAGAAACTTGAATTTCTCAGTTCTTTCATATCTATAAGGTCCTGTGGTGCTGACTGACATTAATAAAGTCATGAAACACTGATGTGAGCTTGGACTATTACTACATAGACACTGATATACTAGCCTAGTCACCAGAACTCAAGTACCCACCATCTGGGTTCTTCTTTATTACATCAAGGTGCTCAGGACAAAGACTTGAAAAATAAATAAAAAATAAATTAGAAGATTACATGATGACCATATAATTAGATCGAAGAGAAACAGAGGGTCTTGGGATATAATTCATTCATGCCATGATAAGGCCTGAATAATTGTCACCGTCTTATAACAAAGTACATCCTTTAAGACTGAGGTGAACGGGGGTGGGGTGAGGTTCACGGGTAATTGTAAACAAAGGAGAAAATGTGGCAAATATTCAGGGATAAGAGAAAATTACTTCTTGGACGTACAAGTATTTTAAAATATCTATCTAGCTATGGTTAGTAGGTATACAAAGATGAGGAATGAGAAGTGTAAGAGAGGATGAAGCAGGGTCAGGGTCATATAATGGAATGGACGTCTCACTAAAGAGTCTGGACGTTTTCCTGAAAACATCAATAGGTTTCATGTTTATTTAGCTTTATGACAGGATACAGGCCAGGAAATACAGAGCTATAGCATCTTCAACTCATCTTTTCTTTCAGCAACTCCATGTACATAGGTTCTTTTGTCTATCTCACCACAAGGATGTTTGGGTTCCACTAATGAGAGCCAAGGTGTATGTGGGTCTCCTTGTCACATAGAAGCTACAGGCTGTATTTTCTGCCAGTTCTTTATACTATTTCATCCCTGGGCCCCAAACCTGCCTGGCAACATGTTGTTCTCCCACCCCAGGGCTGACTTCACACAACAAACAGAAGTACCATTTCTCATTTTTCTCAGCTCCACTCCTTCCAAGGAAAGAGTGCTGTGGGCAACTGAGATCGTTCTCTGAGAGGCTGCATCAGATCAGGCTGATGTTAAATTCTTTCTTGAAGTTTCACCCCCATATATGACCTCAAGTCCATATTTTCACAAAATGTATTCCTTAAATGTTCTGTGATATTTTTTCTGACAGACACATCTAACGTTTTTTATGCAGGAAAAAGCAAGCTAGCACATCTGCAGCTGCTAAGATTTGTGCTATCCAATAAAGTGTAGGTACCATTTTCCTAAAACATGTTAGTCTTGAGCAATGTGCTTCATAAATCTTTAGATACTTTTTTATCAGTTGCATGTTGCCCTCACATTCACTAGCACTTGTATCTTTTAAAAATTGTTGGAGACATTTGTACGTGTGTTTAGTTTCACTAAGGCCTAATTTACTATTTTGTCTGGACAATCAGTTTCCAAGGGGGTAATGTCAATTGAGGGTTTTAAACCAGTTTCCCAAAATATCTTTTTACCCTGGGGGTCATCATCAGTATCCATTTCATTTTCTTGGATTTCCATATGTGAGCCCATAAAATACTTTATTATGCCAAATAGCAGTAGATGAGGCATTAAAGTAATGTTTAGCACGCAAACCATTTGTTAATATTACACCGAATAGTAGTCGATAAGATATTACAGTAATACTTAGCACACCAAACATCTGTTTTTAATGCAGTGTAATTTCCCCAGCCTTCCCAGCAGAATCATCTCTTACCCATAGACTATATATTTTCAGTGACAGGGATGGTCACTTAGAGTGTTCAATAAATTCAGGATCCCTTCTGGCCTGGAGACCTAATCATACTCAGCTGTGAAGGAATAGGTTTTTATTGACACTGATTCCCACATATTAATGTAGAGTACAACTCATTTACCCTATAGAGAGAATACAGTGTTGGTCTTTTATCTACTCAATACCCACTAACTGTATAGCAAGAAATGGCACCTCTTTTTAAATTCATGGTACACAGGCAACAAGGGAATGATAAAGAACACGTGTTCCAGTGACATCCTACTATAATTTAGATGGCCTTTAGCATTTCAATAGGTGCAGCTCTCTGGCTTGGACTCTAAAACACCCTGGCATTGCCCTTGAAACACAATAGCCATCAATCACAGTAGAGAGCCCTTCCTGGGTGAAGATACAGCCTCTTCCCAGAGTTGTTGCTACGCCTAACGTCCCAAGTGGCTTTTTCTTCCCTTCAGGTAACAGCAGAGCCTCACCAGGTCCCTCTTTCCCCATTCCTGGAAGTAGACGGTAGGTTTGCAGAGATAAAAGATAACTGGTCAGTCTCTACCACTGGGCAATAAGGCTTTATTTAGGGTGAGTCTTAGCTTGGTCACATTAGGCAAATTGACCATCTAATCTAGGATTACCTTAGGAATAAATATAATTAAATTCAAAGGAATACAGTATCTTAAGAAGTAATGCTCCATTCAGCTGGAAGGATAAATGCAATCCTAATCTAAACCAGTAGATCAGATAAGCCGAAAGAAAGGAAAGCCTTATGAGGTGTGAAAGACAAAGATTAGTGCCACAGCTTCATTTCCCACCACCTTATTCCCAGTACATAGTAACCTTCCCTAAGGCCGTTCTTCCCTCAATCTTTCTCATATTCCGATGAAGCGCACACCCACTGAGCTGCTAGCCATGCTTTCTCATCCTTCTTATCCTTTGCACCCTCTGTCGTTCAAACCTAAATGTTTTAATTGCCTATTCTAATTTTCAATTAAGCCACTCCTGTGTAACTGATAGGAATACATGTCCATTGTATATTGTACTTTTTGGCCCCATTTTGTTAAACTGGCTACGGTGAAGTGCATTCCCTATGAAACATACGAAGGGTACGCCAAACACGTATCTATTCCTGAAAGACTCATTGGAATACTCCAGGAGCCATGAGCAGCGTTCTATGTAATCCATTTGTCACTGACGCCCTTGGATCCCATGGAATTCTCCCAATGCCATTTTGGACATTTCTTTTTCTCTTGCTATCATTTAGGACAGTCTGTCACCATACTAGTGACTTTTCTGGGTGGCACTGGTATATGCCATTGTTTCATCCACCATGGCATTGCTTGAGCACTACTGTGCCAGCTCAGCTCAAGTACCCAACTGTTTTTCCCCAGGGGCAGACCAGGTCATCTGCCTTGGCTTTCCAGTGCCATAAATGGGTCCTCTTGGTGAGCACCTACAAAGGCAGTTCTCCCTAGGAGTTTCTGTAAGGTCATCCACAAATTCACCCTTTCACACCAGGCTTCTGTTATGTATGTGTTCATCAGGGAACCATTTGCCTGCCTGATTATGCAGTACAGCCCTGGGCTGTATATGCATCTGTATAGTCAAACATGTCTCTGAGGCCAAGAACCCAGTTTTTCCTGCACTGTCACATATACAACTCTCAATTCAGCCCACTGTGTATACTTATTCTGCAACTAGGACTTTTATAGACCACTTTCAGTCAGCAGCAGCCTTCCATACAAAGTTCCACCATTCAGTAGGAGAACTCCCATCATTGAATCTGGCAGATGTTTTGCCTCAGCAGATTTCAGACCCTATGGCAATGAGTGGGTAGAGCTTCAGGAGCTCCACCGTAGAGGCAGAAATACTACCTGCTTGTGAATGTAATGCACTTTGTATATCCCAAATTGTATATCCCAAATATACCATTTATATATTATCAGGAAGCTTGTACAGCTCCTTCTTACTGGAATCTCTTTCTGATATCACCCATGGCATCATAGGTAACTCAAGCCTCAGTATAATCTGATGCTCTTCAGGTGTGAGGGCTGTTTCTGCTGGAGCCAAATAGTGTGCATTAGCTCATGTCTCTCACATGAGCTGGTTTTAGACATAGTATCAGGGAGTATGTTGGTCTGGAAGTCTAACAATCACCTTTAAGCAGCGTTCTAAGGCTTTTGTCAGGACCTCGAGTCTGTGTGTGTTTTAGTAGTGGCCTTCTCTAAAAATCCTGGCACTTGTTATGACAGGATTATAAATCCCAGAGGGGCAACTTGGGCTACCCTCTGCTCTGGACCACATTCAAACCCATTTCTTCCACTAGTTTCTTTGTATATCAAGGCCAGCAGGATTCCCAAATATGGTATATGTGTCCTCCAGAACTCAAACAACCCTTTGAGGTTTTGCACCTCTCTCTGACTAGTAAAGACCAGAAGGGATAGCAGTTTGCTCTTTACTCTTTGTGAAATGCCGCTGGTAGTCCTAGCCCAGATCATTCCTAGAAAAAGGACTGACTGACCTGGGCCCTGAATCTTAGCCAGATTATTCAGGCATTCTCGGCGAGTCTCATCACAACTACAGCTTTTAAATTACCCTCCCTCCAGTCACAGCTTCCTTTCTGAGAAGGAAAATATACTATATTATCAACTTCATGAATCAGCAGAGAGGGCAGTAACTGAATCCTGCAGAATGTGAGTAACCTTAAAGGAAGACAGTAAAAGTATATATAATGGAATCTCTCTGGTGGAGATACACACAGTGCTTGACATTTTTTTGGAGATTCTGAGTCCATGACCACATGCCATCACCATTGGCCTGCTTAACTTCCTGATAGTTTTGACCATGTCTGGCACAGTAGAAGCTTTGGGGAGAATTGTTTTCTTTATTTCTGGATTTTCTCACAGGCCAGACAGGAGTAAGTTGGCAAGAACTGGTGTTCAGTAAGGACACTTGATTTTAAGACTTCTTTAATCAGGACAGAGACTTCCTGTTGCTCTCCTGGAAGATGGTACAGTTTAGCCTTTACTACAAAAGAAGGTTAGGGGCATCGTAAAGGCTCCCAATGAGCTGGTCCAAATAAAACCTGGCAAAGGGCAGATGTCCCCAACATTCAGCTATAGACCAGTAAGGGCAAGACCTCTGTTCATGTATCACATCCTTTCTATTTATAGATTCAAGCAAAGGGGACGGCACTACTGGATATCTCTTCCCTTATCATGTGCCTACGCGGAGTTTACTAGGACCATGGTACCTCCTATCACAGCATCTTCATCTCCCTTTAGCTTACTTTTTGGCCTCTTAATATTGTCCTCTTGCTCCCTGGAGATTGACAGTACATTATGTAGCAATGCCCACTTATCTCAGAAAGTTTTACCAACCCTAGGATATTCTCCTTTAACCAAAGCACATGGCCTTGGAAATTCCACTGGGGGTAGGGCAAAATGTCCTAGGCTTCAAGTCAATCCTCTCTGGTTTCTACTGCTTCAACCTACAGAGTACACTTAGCAGCATGAGTCAACACATTTTGTTATTGTTTCCTAACAGCATCATTGGATTTAAATTCATCCAGGCTGGGTTAAAGAGAGCATATCTCATGGGGTTTATTAAGGAAGGCAGCTGCCAGGTATGGAGCAGATTTTCCTCTTTCCAAATACTGTTAATGAGCTAGTAAGTCTTTTGAAAGAATACCTAAAATTTCTTCACTTTTTATCCCTTATCCTAACTGCCACCTAATAATAGGTCTATCCAGTTTACCTTTCCTTAATTCTTTAGATGCTACTCTCTCAACCTGTCCCATTTTGCCTTTCTTGACTATTTCACCCGTAATCCAGGAGATAAATCTATGTAATTCAGCCACCCAGGCACCAAATTCTCAACAGAATCTCTTCCCCACTTGTACCCAGTTCTCTTTCCTGCATCACAGTGATTTGACTCAAGGGTCTGAAAGCCAAACCTACTTCCAACACCATTCTCTAGCACCACAGCTGTGGTTGTGGGTATGAGTTGGCAACCAGACTCAAGAGACATAGGATTTAGCACAGTACCATGCTTGCTTGGTATTAAACAAGGAAATAAAGCAGCACATGCAGTAAGTTCAACATCTTTATCTCACGCTCACCTCATCTCAGCAGCTACTCAAGCACACAGAAGAAGGGGTTTCATCTGCAGCCTCAGCCACATGGACCTGCACAGGCCACAGATGTGAGCCAAGGTCCATGTGGGTCACCTTGACACAAGGAAACCTCAGCCTCTATTCCCAACAAACTTTAGATCATAGTTATCACATAGCCCTATACTAAATCACAGCCCCCCTAACCCAAGGCAGATGTGTGTTCCACACAACAAATGAGGCAGACAAAATATTCCTCATTTATCTTAACTCTACTGTTTCCAAGGAAACGGTTTTATGAGAATTAGAGATCTTTCTGAAACAGGCCTGATATTCAGGCCTGTTAGTAACCTTTATTCATAAAAATTACAAATATATATATGTGTATATATATATATATATATATATATATATATATATATACACATACTTATATATATTGTCAATGTGTTATTCATATTTTCCTATTTCTGTGCCTACATTTAGTTTTCATTTATTACATTCATTTTATTTAAACTTTTCTAATTTGTAAAATGTAATTATCATACAAAAATATATAAAATAATAATCCACACTATAATAGATAGCAGTTATATAGAAATACTCATGCAACCACCTCCCAGATTGAGAAAACAAACACTGTCAGCACCTCAAAAGCCTCCAGATCATCACTTCCCAAACCAACCTTCCTCAGTATTTATTTCCTGGCCCCATTGACTTCTATGGTAGTTACAACCGTGTGTTTCCCTATGATTTTACCACTATGTATACATCACTAAACAGTACAGTTAAGATTTCCCTGTTTTAAGTTTTATATAAATAAATAAATGCTGTATGTATTGTGTCTTACCTTTTTGTGTGTGAAGGGGCTCAATACTATCTTTCTAAGATTCAATCATGTTGAAGTGTGCAATTGTAGTTTCCTTATTTTCATTGCTATGTAGCCTATTACATGAAAATATCAATATTGCAATTTACTTAATTCAGTCTGTTATTAATGGTTGTTTGTGTTATTTTAAGTTGAGGATAATACAAAAAAATGCTTCTCTTGTAATATTCTTTGCAATCCTCTAAGGTAAGCATGATCATTTTTGTTTTTCAGACCGAAAAATGATGGATAGAGAGAGGAAATGTAATTTAGCCAATATCATTCACCAGGAAGAATTGAGGTTCTACCCAGCTCTCTCTGACCCCGTAGTTCATGTTCTTCATTTCTTAACTAGGCTCTTGTAATAAGAGATATGGGATTAAACTAAGAGTGGCAACTGAGATGAAATTGAACACAGTCACCCAATTCTAAGAACACAGATTCACTATGATTGGGTGATTAATTTGAAGTGGTCACTATAGGAGATGGAAAAATCAATGATAACATCAATTAGTTTGGACTTGAACCTACTCCCTTTGGTAACTGGCAAGATAGCCTAGTGATTAATTGTAATAGCTAACTTTTATTGAGAACTTACAATATGCTGGGAACTGTTGTAAATTCTTTACATGCATTAACTCATTTAATTCCCACACGAATCTATGAGGTAGACCCTATCCTTGTATCCATTTTGTAGATGAGGAAACTTAAACAAAGAGAGAGATTCGGGGTGGTATTGTTGCAGGAAGGGGGCCCAAGAGCGGGCTCTTATCTAACACTCAGAAATGAATTATCTGAGGAGACACACGTGCTGACATAGCAAGAGACTTTATTGGGAAGGGGCACCCGGGCAGAGAGCAGTAGGGTAGGGGACCCAGGAGAACTGCTCTGCCACGTGGCTCGCCGTCTCAAGTTTTATGGTAATCATGTTAGTTTCCGGGTTGTCTCTGGCCAATCACTCTGACTCAGGGTCCTTCCTGGTGGCCCGCGCATTTCTTAGCCAAGATGGATTCCAGAGAGTAGGATTCTGGGAGGTTGGTAGGACATATAGACTGGCGTCTCCTCTCTCCTTTTGACCTTTCCCGAATTCTTCCAGCTGGTGGTAGCTTGTTAGTTCCACTTGCCTTACCAGGACCTCATGTTTTAAGACAACTCATGCAGGTGGTTATTATCATGCCTGGCCAGGGTGGGCACTTTTGGTCAGTGGTTCCCTAACAGTATCCCAACATTACAAAGTGGCCAGGTGAGTCAAAGTACTTACATAAGCTGCTGCTTCCAGAGCTCATGTTCTTACACACAAAAATAAAATGTCTCCTGATAAAAGGATCCAGCCAATAGGCAGCTAATTATAGAGATTTGATGCTTAGGCAAGAGATCTGGGCTGGAAATATGAATCTGAA
The DNA here is from genome assembly GCF_028021215.1 of Eschrichtius robustus. Classification (NCBI taxonomy): domain Eukaryota; kingdom Metazoa; phylum Chordata; class Mammalia; order Artiodactyla; family Eschrichtiidae; genus Eschrichtius; species Eschrichtius robustus. The sequence continues at coordinate 63,265,510 of NC_090832.1, read as the reverse complement.
AACTGTCAGTATATGCATGCCAATGAATGCTTAGAAATGAATGAGTTAACCCTGGAGGAGTGGGTAGCATGACCAGAGTTATGGGCATCATATGGAACTCAGTGGGATATGAGGAAGAAAGAATGACATGTTAGAGCTGTCCAGACAGAATTAGGATGAGTGGGTGAGGCTTTACACTCTTAGGTCAGTATTTTTTAGCCAGAGGTAATTTTGCCCCCTCCTGGCCCCCCACCCGAGGACATTTGGCAGTGTCTGGAGACAGTTTTGATTACCATGACTGAGGATACTACTGGTGACTAGTGGGTAGAAACCAGGAATGCTGCTAAACATCCTACAAAGCACAGAACAGACCTCCATGATAAAGAATTATCTTGTCCGAAAGGTCAATAATACATACCAAGGTTAAAAAACTCTGTGCTGGATCACAGATCAGTCATCGGATGTGGGCCAGCCTGGAAAGGGAGAGCCATTCAGGTGAGGAAACTCTTCAGCTAAGAGGTGTCTGCTGGCAGCACTTCCAGTAGCTGGGATAAGTCATTTATTTCTAACTAGGAATGCAGCAGTGCATCACAGCATCTGCCATGGCTGTGGAAGGGAGATAAGGAAGCCTGTTTTTGAGCACCTGCTGGGATCAGCAGTGTATTACTCATGCCTTTTTATTTTTTGTAGTTCCAGTGCTTTGACATCTTAGAGTCTTGCTGACCCTGAAGAGATTGCCCTTTGTAGGTACTAGCCAGTTCTTAGAGATGGTAAATGATTAGCCCAGGAGCACACCTTTCATAAGCAAACCAACCAATCCAGAGCTCTCACACCTCACCACACCTCTTTCACTCTCAGGGACTATCCCCCAGCCCTAATCACCCCAAAGTTAAGTACTAGACAGTTTAGGATAGCCCCTACACAAAAGACCCTGCTGAAATTATTCAAACTAGTCAATCCTAAGCCTGTTTACCCTGCCATGCCCATTTCTTCCCACAGACACCACAGTAAAGGCTCTTGCCCAGGTTTTCCCCTTGTGACCTCTGCATCCAGACAAACCCTGGTGCTTCCCCATGTGGCCCTGTATGTCATGGCGTGTGCCCTCTTCTTGGGAACGGAGAGTAACAAACTATCTTTTCCATGGTAATCATCTCCTTTTCTGTTGACCTCAGCATAACTAAATAATAAAACCTACATTTTAAAACAAGCAGGTGGTTAGAATGATTAATGTATTTTTATTCTTTTTTTTTGGCGTATTTTCTTTCTTTTCCTGTTTTATTTATTTTTTTGTAGTGAAAGCATTTAAAAAACAACTTGGCTTTGGCCGCAAACAGAGTATTACAGTTTTTACTATGCCCATGCACATTTTTCTCTTTTAAAATCTGCTTATTGGCCATGATAAAAGTATATTCACACCTGGTTTTTGGCCATAAATATTATAGATGAATTGCCCTAGTGTTACTGACTGCCTATGTAGTTGCTAATACTTCCCATCTTCTGATTTTAAGCCAAAGAGTTTATGGACATAGAGCTTCTATCAAATATTTAATAACATATACTCATTAGTACTGCCTTGTAAACAATCAGTAATCCCCCTTGATACATGTTAATGAGCCATGCATTGTTTTTTTCCAAATAATTAGTTTTCAACATTTGTTATTAATGGCTATTTTTGTATTGTGATCTAATATCATAATATGAACAATTTCAGCTTTTCTGTAATTTAACTTTTTTGTGGCCTATTATATGTCCAGTTTTTTGTAAATGATACATTAGCTTTTAGAAGAAAGTGTATATGCTGCTTATTTGGAACATACTTGGTCTGTCATTGAAATAAATTATAAATTAAAGTATTATGTAGCCTTTATATTTTAACCTTTTTTTTCTACATGGTTCTTTAAAACCTGGAAGCTGTTTCTCCAAAGCTGCATTATTTTTTTCTTTTCCAATTTTTCCTTATAAAGTTTTATTGCGTAGTTTTTACTTTAAATATTTTGTAGCTATGTATTTGTCATATAAAAGTTTATGCCTCTAATATCTTCATGGTGAATGTATCATTTTCCAATATAAAATGGCAGTCAATTTTATCTGATCCTGTGATGGTTTATTTGCCTCAAAATCTAATAGAGCTGATTTTAATATTATACTCTTTCTTTTGTTTGCCTTTATACAATATATCTAATATATCTTTGGCAGTTTTTTTTTCCTTTGTTCTTGTCTTTTTATTATTATTATTTTTACTTTCCTAAGTCATATTCCCTGAGGTATGTCTTTTGGAAATAACATCTAATTGGACTTTGGACTTTGTCTTTAATAGGAGAGTTTAACCCATCCAACTTCAAAACTTTTAAGCCTGTTTTACCTGAAAAGTTTGTCCACTTGCCCTTTCAGTTTCAATTAGTTTTGTTTTTTTTTTCTTTATCTTTCTCTCTCCTCCTTTTCTGATTCTTCAAGGACTATAATTTTATTACCCTTTTTGCTAGTTTTTTGTAAAACATCTTAGTTTCAAATTGAACAGATACATACAGGTTAAAAAATAAATTCCAATAATCAATTTCATAAATAAAATAGTGTTTTGATACTACCCGATGTAATTCTGAATATTAGTATTATTTTACTTTGCTTCCTTCGTCCCTCATTCACTTCTCAGCTGGATAATAGGGGATTGTTATAATCTGGAATTTGAGGCCTAGATTATTATTATTATTTTTACATGTTATATATTTTATTTCAATAATTACTTTTGTATGTTGTCTCATAACATATTTATAACATTTTATTCAACTTATTTAGTACCAATGTTTTTTTTTGTTTTTTTTAACATCTTTATTGGAGTATAATTGCTTTACATTGTTGTGTTAGTTGCTGCTGCATAACAAAATGAATCAGCTTTAGTCTTTTATTTGAATTCATCTCAGCTGGATTTATGCATATCTTTGAGTAATATTTTTTCATGGAGACTCTTTGTTATTGCATTTTTATTTTAAATTCTACCTTCCTACTTTCCTTTAAGTTAGCGTCCCTCCCTTGTCAATCTGTTGAATTTTCACCTCATATATTTTTTTGCACCAGAGTCAATATTTTCTTAAGTTATATTAAGGACACAAAACAAATGCTTTAAAAGAAAGTGCTTTAAATTTCTAACAATAAACTTTTCCAAAAATACGTCCTTGCAGCTTAAATACTGTTATTTTTCTCTTATGTAGCATTTGTTACAATACCCACATATTTTTATAACTGCTTATCCTGATAAGGAAAATGTATCCAAACGTGGTATTTGTCCATGAACATTGTGAACCATCTGACTCTATTACAGTCTCCCCTCAGATGGGTTTTGAGCCAGAGGAATTATGTATGGGCAGAGTCAAGCCTCTATCAAAATTTCTTACGTCCAAAAGACATTTATCCTTTGTGGCTATCTTGTCTTTTGAAAAGGATCATTGAAAATATTCAATCTTCCCTTGGTAGACACAGTGCAAACAACAACAACAACAGCATGCAGCGTACAATGCTCCATGGCTTCTGATCACAATTCCTCCCCACTGGTACTTCCATATCCCTGAAGGGCACCAGCACCTTCCATGTCTGCCACTGGCTGGCATGGAATAATAATCATGTTATTTCTAGAATGAACAGAGAGAAAGAAAAATGGGAGAAATTGGAGGATTGAGTGGTCTTGTACGTTCTAGAAAGCAGCTCTTTCCTTCACATTACAGGAAAAGAAGTTTAGTGCTGTAGTTGGTACAGACATTGGGCATTGAGGACTAGAGGCTCTCTCTGGCAGAACAGCGAAGGCTAATGACCTTTAGGTTTCCACGTTAGTTATCCCTTGTGGTAGTTAATTATATGTGTCAACCTGCCTGGATCAGGGGATGCCCATTTATTTCTGGGTGTGTTTGTGAGGTTGTTTCCAGATATGATTAGCATTTGAATGTGTGAACTCAGTAGAGTAGATGGACTTCCCCACAGTGGGCATCATTCAATCCATAGAAGGCCTGAATAGAACATCAAATAGGAGAGAGAAATTTGCCCCTTCTTTTCTGCCTCAGTGCTTGAGCTGGGACATCTCATCTCATCTTTTCCTACTCTTGGACTGGGATTTACATCACCAGCTTCCCTTGAGTCTTAGGTCTTCAGACTTAGACCAAATTACACCACTTACTTTGCTGGGTCTCCACGTTGTAAGATGACTGATTGTGAGTTTTCTCCACCTTTGCAATCTCCTGAGTTTCCTACAATCAATCTATGTATCTACATCTATCTAACCTACTGGTTCTATTTCTCTGGAGAATACTTCCCTCAAAAAGCTAAGTATCACACATTAATTATATTTCCTGTTTCAGTTCAAAGAAACCTGTAATTTGTGTAGATAATACTGGTTGTCTTGATTTGGGGGGTTATGAATGCCCACATTTTAATATTTTTGTGGATATCATACTTGGAAGTTGGGAAGACTTGATCAAGTACTGCTAACAGAGGTGATTCTGATGCTTGTACTCATCACTTTTACGTGCAGCACAAATCCTAGGCATGTTTTAGGTTTCTATAGTAACACTTACTCCATAGTTCACATTGCACTATCATCATCCAGTGCTTTAAAATGGAATGTGTTTTTTACCTATTGGTACCTACCAGCTTCTGGTCCCTGTTTTCCCACAGCTGGTGTTCCTTAACCCCCACCCACAGCACAGCAGATTCTAGGACAAGCCAGATCTAATGAATTCTAGCCCAACCTTCTGACAGTAAGCTTTGTCACCTGTGCCACTGGTCTTGCTATAGTTTTGAAAAATTTGCCTTTGTTTCATTCTCACATGTGAGTTATGGCAACTGGGCCTCTGCCTTTTCCTCTGCGGCTTCAAATCCCTCTCTTGGTTACCTACTCAGTACTTTAAATCCTCTGGGTTTACTTATCTCCTAAAACAAGGAAGGGATTGTAATTCTGCTCTGTTCAAAGCCTGCTCCTTGGTCTAAGGAGGACATTCAGCTGCTGCCTGGTTGCCCCTCTTCCTCTGCCTTCCTGCTGGAACTTCTAAACCTGGCCCTCTCAGCAAGCTTCCTCTGACACCGCAGCATCTAGAACTACCGACTATTATGATTTCTTTTCAACATTGTACTCTACTCCCAAAGTACACTTTTCCTAATTCCTGGCAGCAAGCTCTATTTCAAGATTACGGTTAGACATGGGTCAAGGTCAAGATTTTTCCAAGATTATCCAAACCCTATTTCCTGGGCCATACCTAGTCATATTAAAAAATGAGAACGTGGCACATAAACAAGACATTCTTATCTCTGGGTTATGCTTGATGTTTCCTTCCGTCTGATTCCAACCAAATCCACAGCTAATCCATCCCTAACGTGGTGGTTGCACATCTAAAATATATTTCTAACTTCACTAGAAGACCCTAGATGAAGTCACCATTACCTTTTACCTAGAATAAAATAGCCTCTAATGTGCTCCCCAAGTCTACTATTGTCTGTGCCCCCATACCTTCTCCATGGAGCAGCCAAGAGAATCCAGTCACTCCCCTGCTTCAAACCCTTCAGGCCTCCCCTATCCCATTATTTTAGCATATGCTTCTAAGCCTTTGCTTTGACTCATGTCTTCAGCTTCAACTTCTTTGCCAGTTTCTCTCCCTCTCTCATTCATTACGTTCCAGCCATACTGGACTGCTTTCTAGATTTTGAAGATATGATTTATATCTCTGTCTGGAACTCTTTCACCTTCACTCTTGTGGACAAATGGCAGCAAATTTATGAGTTAGGCAACAGTACCTCCTCAAATAGGATGCCCTCAAAGACATCCTTACTGACCTCCCTGTTAGATTACTGTTATATTCCCTGAGAGCATCCTGTGCTTTTTGTTGGTAGTAGTTCTAACTTTAAAAAAATGTATTAGTTTAAATACTTGTCTGATATTTGGTTCCTCCATTATCCTGTAAACTTCATGATGGTGTCTATTTGGTTCATCACTCCCTGACTAAGGCCTAGCAGTATCTTGTACAAGTAGAGGCTCAAACATATTTGGTCAATCAATGAAGAAAAATAGGTGAACATGAAATGTAAATGAAATATTAGCAATTTGCCAATAATATTAACTGTTTCTTATTAATAAATTATATGCTTAGTGACAATGCTAGGTTAAAATGTTAGTCCACAAGGAAGTCTAACAATATTTTCTTCATATGCAGAAAAAAGGGGGAGAGTGTTGGGGGTGCGATGTAGTTTAGAAACAATGATTTTTTTTTTGAATTTTTTTTTTTAACATCTCTATCGGAGTATAATTGCTTTACAATGGTGTGTTACTTTCTGTTTTATAACAAAGTGACTCAGCTATACATACACATGTATCCCCATATCTCCTTCTTGTGTCTCTCTCCCACCCTCCCTATCCCACCCCTCTAGGTGGTCACAAAGCACTGAGCTGATCTCCCTGTGCTATGCGGCTCTTCCCACTAGCTATCTATTTTACATTTGGTAGTATATGTAAGTCCATGCTACTCTCTCACTTCGTGCCAGCTTACCCTTCCCCCTCCCCGTATCTTCAAGTCCATTCTCTACATCTGTGTCTTTGTTCCTGTCCTGCCTCTACGTTCATAACCATTTTTTTAGATTCCATATATATGTGTTAGCATACGGTATTTGTTTTTCTCTTTCTGACTTACTTCACTCTGTATGACAGACTCTAGGTCCATCCACCTCACTACAAATAACTCAATTTCGTTTCTTGTTATGGCTGAGTAATATTCCATTGTATATATGTGCCACATCTTCTTTATCCATTCATCTGTCGATGGACACTTAGGTTGCTTCCATGTCCTGGCTATTGTAAATAGAGCTGCAATGAACATTGTGGTACATGACTGTTTTTGAATTATGGTTTTCTCAGGGTATATGCCCAGTAGTGGGATTGCTGGGTCGTATGGTAGTTCTATTTGTAGTTTTTTAAGGAACCTCCATACTGTTCTCCATAGTGGCTATATCAATTTACATTCCCACCAACAGTGCGAGAGGGTTCCCTTTTCTCCACACCCTCCCCAGCATTTTTTGTTTGTAGATTTTTTGATGATGGCCATTCTGACTGGTGTGAGGTGATACCTCATTGCAGTTTTGATTTGCCTTTCTCTAATGATTAGTGATGTTGAGCATTCTTTCATGTGTTTGTTGCCTATCTGTATATCTTCTTTAGAGAAATGTCTATTTAGGTCTTCTGCCTAATTTTGGATTGGGTTGTTTGTGTTTTTGATATTGAGCTGCATGAGCTGCTTGTAAATTTTGGAGATAAATCCTTTGTCAGTTGCTTCATTGGCAAATATTTTCTCCCATTCTGAGGGTTGTCTTTTCATCTTGTTTGTAGTTTCCCTTGCTGTGCAAAAGCTTTTAAGTTTCATTAGGTCCCATTTGTTTATTCTTGTTTTTATTTCCATTTCTCTAGGAGGTGGGTCAAAAAGGATCTTGCTGTGATTTATGTCATAGAGTGTTCTGCCTATGTTTTCCTCTAAGAGTTTGATAGTGTCTGGCCTTACATTTAGGTCTTTAATAATCCATTTTGAGTTTATTTTTGTGTATGGTATTAGGGAGTGTTCTACTTTCATTCTTTAACATGTAGCTGTCCAGTTTTCTCAGCACCACTTATTGAAGAGGCTGTCTTTTCTCCATTGTATGTTCTTGCCTCCTTTATCAATAATAAGGTGACCGTATGTGTGTGGGTTTATCTCTGAGATTTCTATCCTGTCCCATTGGTCTATATTTGTTTTTGTGCCAGTACCATACTGTCTTGATTACTGTAGCTTTGTAGTATAGTCTGAAGTCAGGGAGCCTGATTCCTCCAGCTCCGTTTTTCTTTCTCAAGATTGCTTTGGCTATTCGGGGTCCTTTGTATTTCCATGCAATTGAACGATAAGTAGTGGGCCTAGTTAAGAGAGTATCAGCTCTGTAGACATACCAAAGATTCTTGAAACATTTAATTGGTCATATAAATGTTTTTCTGTGTTTGGAAGTGTGCAAACATCATTTTTATTCCTTTATACATGATGGTGAAATAGATGTAAAACTGTATTTTACCAAGATTCATATAGCAGGTAGGAAGATGCAGTTTCCAAAGAACCTATGGAGATATGCATGATCGCTCATGAGACCTGTAAAGTCAGCTGCTCTCAGACAACCAACTAGTGACTCCTGTTTGTCTCCCTGTGCTTTTCCTTTTCCCCTACCATAGATTCTTGCTTCTCATCCTGTAAACACTGGTTGAGACTTCTTGAAGGTATTAGTATGGCTTTGTCAAAATGCAAATTCCTGGGTTTTACCTCAGAAATTTGGATTTGGTCATTCTGAACCAGGGCCTAAATATCTGAATTCTTACAAAAATCACAGCAGGTCCTCCTTATGCTGATGACCTACAGAAAACACATTGAAGACTCATCAGCTACTTTTGTTGTTTTTCATATGGCCACCTATTATCTGAAGTTAGCACAAGCATTCCTTTGCCTAAGGTCACCAGATTTTGTCACTGAAGCAGTTGCCTCTGTATAGTGTCAACCTTATTTAAAAGAAAAAATGTTTTCCACAAATTATCATTCATTAATTTAGTATTACTTTTGAGAACTCATAATATATGCATTTTTTATTTAATTTTTAAAAAGGCTTAAATTCTTTAATTCTTTTATTTATTTAGCTATTAATTTAATGAATATAGACAATATGGATTCAATTTTTGGATTTTTATATAAATGTTTTATCCTACCACTTTGATAGTACAGGTTAAAATGCTTCCAAAGAATGAAAAGAAAACATGACTTAATAGACTTTGAATGAATTTGGCAAGAAAAGTAAATGTCCATTAATTTGTTCTTTAAAATTGTTTTAATAGTTCAAATATACAGATAAAATTGGCATTATGTTACAGTTTCATGGCCATATTGTGCTGGATTACCTCCAAGAATCCCCTTTCCAATCAAAAATGATGATAGAAATGTGGTTTTACATCAGCCACTTGACTAAAATATCTTTACTCATCAGACTTCTAAGAGCCAAACTGCAGGTGGTCCTGAATTTACTTTAGATGTCTGCTACTATTCTCCATTTGAAATCTCTTTCAAGCAAAACAACTTAAAGGAATATCAGGAAGCAATTTGTTGGAGATTATGTCTTTATTTTAATCAACATAGAGAATTAACTCAATGACTGTAATACATCATCTGGATTCAGCTACATTCTGTGTGTTTTCTTTTTAGATGAAAGACTGAAATTTTTGGCAATTCATTATGTGGTATGTTTTATTCTGTTTTGAATTAAATTGAATCTAGATCAATTATTATTTTTCACATTAAGTACTATTCTTTACTCCAATTCAAGACATACAAATTTATGTTCTACCTCATAATCATGTACTGTCTGGTACAATTTTTCATACTTCTAAAAATCCTTATAAATTATTCTACATTTATGCTTTGCAAAAACAAAATTCAACCTATATTTCTTTAATTAAATTATCTATGTCAAAACTAAAGCAGTGTATATTTATTTACTTCCTTTCAAGATGAGGAAATAAATATAGTTTTGGCTCTCCCTTCCAATTTTTAATTGTATAATCTGCATGTTTGGAACAACTTATAACTTTTAAACATTGTCTGTCTTTTCTTTCCAAATGTTTTATGTCATTTTCCTTGTTTTACACCAAATTAGAATTATTTTTGCAGTTATATATTTAAATGTTTAATGATCCCAGACAAAATTAAATGGCCTAATTCTCATTCATTTAAAATAAAATGTTTTTTTCTTGATTTTAATAGAACTAAAAGCTCATTGTTAAAAAAAAAAATCAAAAGATGTAATAACAAAATGAAAATTTTCTGTAGTCCAGAGAAAAATATCTTTGTGTTTTTCTTTTCAGACTTTTTTTTTTTTTTTTTTTTTTTTTACCATATATGTAAAAAGTGTTCTAGAGGTAACTGCAGCGTTTCACTCTCTTTGTAGTTACATAGCCTGCTTTTCACTTAGCAATGAATCAAGGCTATCTTTCCAGATCATTATATATCCTTACACAGCTTATGAATGTCTTTATATGTACATATAATATATCTAACATTCAATTAAAGCATAATATGCAATTATATAAATGTATCTTTCTGTTTATAATCAATAATTTTATGCACATTTAGATTTGCTGATGGTTTTTGCTATTATAACCAATACTGTGATAAACATCCTTAGTTTTACATATTGGTTCAATTAATTCCTATACCTTTAATTCTGGAGGAAAAATTGGACCAAAGTTATTCATTTTAAATTGTGGTATGTGGCTCTAGAATGTTTGCCAATAGTTGAAAAAAAATGTAGGAGGGTGCTGCTTTGTCTCCACTATGGATGTTGTATGATATAAAGTTTTTTATCTTTTTAAATCTGAAAACAATTTTTTAAATTTGGAGTTTGATTTGTATTTTGTTGATTATATGTGAAGATTAATTGGGATTGACTACATAATATGCAGGACTTGGTGCAGAATGAAAGTCCAGGGACTTTGTTGAAAAAAACATTAAGAATTTCAAGATTTTGACAGCAGAATATTATACCAAGCCTGGTGCCTTTATAAGCTTGGGGGTCTGTGTGATTCAGACTTATGAATCTGGCCGCAGCCTTAGCTTTTTAAATGCATGTTAGCCCTTTTAATTTGATTTTTGACTACTGTTTATGAGTGGTTTTCACCCAGTTTTAAAAATTCTAGTATATCTTTTTAGTGATTTGTAAGAACTTTGTATATAGCCCCATGCCCAAATTATTGAAGCGTTATCTAATTTTTCTTATATGTTTATGACTTTTTGTTAACATTTAAATTACATTTAAATATTTAATCTTCTTATAATGTTTCTTACTTCAGGTCAGATTTTAACTATTTTCTTTTCACCAAACTGGTTATTCAATTGACTTGATATCATTTATCTTTTAATCGATATTTTACCCAGTGATTAGACATGCCACATTTTTCATGTGCCAATAGGAACATAGGAAAAAATTTCTAGATTTTCTATTCAGTTTCATTGATCTAACAGACTGTACTTTGCTCCAAACCACACTATTTTAATTACTGTGGCTCTACGATTCTTTTCCTTTGTCTTCCTTCAAAATTTTTCTGTTATTTTCTTACTGGTTAATTTTCTAACCTGTATTTTTTAATTGTTTCATCAAGTTGGGAAATGGAATCCTTGGGATTCTGATTGCAAAAACAATGAATATGTTGATCCAACTGAATAAATCAATGTTTTTAAACGTTAACTTTTCACACATGAAAAAGGTATAAACCTCCATTTATTTAAGTCTTTATTCATGTACTTCAGTAAAATGTATCTTTTTTCTTATGGGCCCGGCACACTCTTAAGTTTATTCTGCTTTTAGATTTGATCTTTTCAAAGGGGGAAAAAAAAAAAAACCAGGTCGTTTTGCCTTTTAATTTTGTCAGTGGTCACCATGCTGTTTGCTTCTGGAGGTCTGTTTTTCACCTTTACCCACATTATGCCAAACGGGAAAGTCCACTGTGGACCAAATCACGTTCCCTTGTATTCTGGCTGCCAGTTGAGTTTATAAGGAAAGGATGGCTTCCAGTACTTTGACAGCCCAGAGAGAATGTCATTTACAATTTGCAGATGAGTGACTTATGTGCTACAAGAATTTGGTTGAATTCTCCTTAAATCTTCTTCTATTTAGTGGGTCGCATTTGATCATTCACTCAGAACCTCAATTTAAGGGATTGGCAGTGTGTAAGGTTTTATTACCTATTCAATTGTTTAACTGCCTGAAGAGAGAGGAGGAGAGCTACACTCAAAGACCACCAGAGCCTAGGGAATTTTATTTTTAATATTACTTCATCTGGTACTATATCCACTATCTACTGCAGAAATGTTTAATATAGGTTACTCTTTCATGTTTTTGTGAACTTGCCATATTGGTAAGAATTTTGAAAAGATTAAAAACAAAAACAAAAAAGAAGACAAAACAAAAACCTCTCTGCTGGCTCTCTCTTTGTTGCATGGATGCATATTTTCTCTGCACTTGAACCTTTTTATCTGTAGGCCTTCATTTATGGACTCTGGTCTAAGCAATTTGGATGTACTCTTGCACTGAGGCTTTATATCCCTCTTCTAATGAAACTCCTTGCTATTAGCCAACTGCCAGATCAGAGAAGCATGACAATGAGTGTCCCTTTGGGTACTTTCCTGTCTAGCTACTCTTAACTGTCTTAGGTCAGTAGTCTCTTGTTATTGACCTGTGGCAGGGAGTGAGGCCTCAAGTATAACACACATCTTCAGCCCACATCCTTGAAACTAAGAGATAGTAAAGAGAGTATTATAGGATTTGAAATTAGTATTTTGATTATCATGTTGTCTTATTATTTTTTACTTCAAGAGTCCATCTGAATTTTTTGATAGCATAAGACACTTTTATTTTTAAATTTCATTTGACCAACAAATAGGGCATACTATTTTAATTAATTCCCTAATGTCAAACTATTATTCCACTGTGAAGATGAATCTAAATGTGTTGTAGTGTATTTTTTTAGTGTACTAACGGGTTCTATTTGTGAATGTATTTATATTTATTTATCTATTTATCTATTTATTTACTTTACTGAGGTATAATTGACATATCATATCAGTTTCAGGTGTATAACATAATGATTTGATATTTGTATATATTACAAAGTGATCACCACAAGTCCAGTTAACATCTGTCACACACAAAAAAATTAAAACAGAATTTCTTTTTCTTGTGGTGAGAACTTTTGTGAATAGCTTCTCATTGACAAACATAACCCTCATCAATTTTTATTTGTCTGGAGTCCTTAATGGACTTTTTACTCACCTTATTTCAGAAGTACTGTGCTTTCACCTAAAAATAGATACAGGCATTCCCTAATGTTTTATTTTTAGTTCTCGTCTTTTTCTCTATATTTCCTATATACAATTTCATCTAGTTTTGTGGCTTCAATCATCTCTACCTCATGCGTAACTCCCAGATCTTACCATCTACTTTTGCATTTGCTATAGGCTCTGATTCATGATGATGCTTTTAAGTCAAAGCAACATGTCCCAAACTGAGCTCATTATCTTTTACCTTCCCAAATCTACTTCTCTATTTGTTCATTCATCTGTTCATTTATACATTCATTCATTGTTGTATTTATTGAATACTTTCTTTGTATCAGGTCCTGTTGCTGGATGTGTGTTAGTGAAAATGGCAGACAAGCTCACTCATCTGAGGACGTTTTCACAGAATCAAGAGACATGCACACAGCAGCACACAAGTTAGCAGGTAAGTGTGGGATGGCATGATAAGTACCAAGTCATAATGAGTTTGGGATAGAATGAAAGAACAAAGGGAGCACCTAATCTTGACTTGGATGTCAAGCGAAGCTTCTTAAAGAAAGTAACACCTAAGTTAAGTGCTAAAGCTTGAGTAGTAATTTAGCCATGTAAAAGAGAGAAGAAGAGAGTGTTCCGGGTAAAGAGGGCAGTAAGTATAAAAGTAAGAAAGGTAGTGGCACACGAGCAAGTCTAGAAATAGAAAATAGTTTGTTATAGCTGGACTGCACGGGGTATGAAGTAATGAGTTTTCACACTGGAAAGGTAATCAGGAGCCAAATCCTTAAGGGCTCTTTAAGTTGTGTTAAACAATTTGTACTTTATCCTGAAGGACAGAGAAAATATTGGAGGATTAAAAAGAAGAGAGTTATATGATCAAATTTGAACTTAGAAATATTATTTTGACTGCAGTGTGAAGGTTACATTGAAAGGCCAAAGGCAGAGGAAAGAACAAAATCTTTGATTGAAGTAGTGACAATAGAGATGGAGAAAAGTTAAGGATCTTAAAATATATTTTGAAGGACATGGTGATTTCATTAATTGGGGCTTTAGGGGGAGAAAACAAAGATTTCTGGCTTGAGTAATGGGATGTAAAAGGATATCTTTGTGTGTGTGTGTGTGTGTGTTTGTGTGTGTGTGTTTGTGTGTGTGTGTCTTCTTCTGACACTTCTTCTGACCAGCTGGGTGTCCTACAATTCAGTTAAATTCTTAATACTAACTACCCCGGAGGTAGAATCAGACTCCACAGGTTTAAGGGCTCAGTCCACAAATCTTCCCTCACTTCAGATTCCAGTTACAAGCACTGAGTCACTAGATTATCCACACTTCTGTCCCATTAAGCAGAAAGTCAGGGGTTTCCACAATCTGCCCCCCTCCATTTTCCAGGCTCAATAATTTCCTAGAATAACTCACGAGGATCGGGAAAACACTTTACTCACTATTACTGCGTTATTATAAAGGATGAGACTCAGGAATAGCCAATGGAAGAAAGGCATAAGGCATAAGGCAAGCTTTAGGGGAAGGGACACATAACCTCTCCAGGTGTACCACCCTTCTAGCCCCTTGACATGTTCACCAGCCCAGTAGCTCTCCAAACCCTTTGATGAGGGGGCTTTCTGAGGTTTCATCAGTCACTTCATTAGAATAAAAGATGCTCCTATAACCCTTATCACTCAGGAAATTTCAAGGATTTAAGGAGCTGTGTGTCAGGAATGGGGAACAAAGACCAAATATTTATTTTTTGTTATACTATAACCTTCTCCTGAGAAATGGAACAGAAGAAGAGGAGCAGGTTAGGGAGGAAATTTTGAGTTCAATCTTAGACATATTACATTTGAGTTTCCTAATGCATTTGTAAGCATAAACAATCAGTAGAAAGTTAATGGGTCTAGAGTTTAAGAGAAAAATCTGAACTGGAAACTTTGCCTTAGTGATCCTTAGCACAGTAATGGTTATGGAAGCCATGAAACTGAATGGAGAATGCCAACAGTGAGTACACTTCATGAGAAGAGAGAGGATCCAGATGTGTATTTAAGGGCTCAACCAAGAAAGGGAAACCTACAAAGAAGATGGTGGGGTTATCAGAAGAGTAACAGGAAGAATCACAGGACTAAGCTAACATATTTTGAGCATGTGTGTTCACTGAGCATTGAGTGCAGTTAGCACTTTGTATGGATTGGTTTTATATAAAACCAGAGACTGTGGAGTCAAGAAAGTCAAAAGAAGAAAGTGTTCAACACAGATGAAACAAACTATAGAGCTGAATGCAACCAAGACATTAACTATGGTAGAGACTGAAGTGTGTTTATCGTATTTAGTGCAAGGAAGTCATGGAGGACTTGAGAAAAGCAATTTCTGAGGAGTATTGGGAGCAATAACCATACTACAGTAGGTCTAGGAAGTAATAATGGAAGGCAAGGAAATGCTTCTCATGACTATTGCTAGGAACCTCATTATTCCAAGCATCCAGAATTGAAAACTTGACTTCATCTTGGATCTGTTTCCTTCGTCTTCTGATGTGAATTCTAATTGCACAAGGACTTTTGCTTCTCTCTTGCTTCTCTTTGTCATTGCCTCTAAGAGGGCCACTCTTGTTCAATCCTGGGCTCATACTCCTGCACCTCAAATCTAGTTCCTATTTAGGGAAAATCATACTATACTTATTATTTAAGGCCCAGTTCAATTGCTGCTTATTTGATTAAATCTCCCAATAATTTCATACTCAAGCAATCTACTTTTCTCTAAACTCTTATAACACTTCATAGGTACCCTTTTATAATATTTACAACTTTCTGCCTTGAGTGTGACCACCCACATAATTGTCTTATCTTCCTTCCTACATGTTAACTTCATTAGAGCAGAAGTCATATTTATTTTTACTTTGTACATAGTTCCTAAAACAACGTCTAAGTACTTATTTTGTTTCTGCATGATTTTGAGCTTTTGGACCTTGGACAACTCCCATCTAGGTCTTCTGAATATTATTCCCTCTGAAAAATGATGATAATATTATCTGTTCTGCCTATTTAATATTGTAGAATGATTTTCAGAATTTAAAAAAATTAATGTTTTTGAAAATGCTTTGAAAATGGTAGCATATATACCATTACGATGTAAACAATTTATTATTTACACTGTTATTATCAATGCAGTGTAATAGTGTTTTTATTACAGTAGTGATACTAATATGATTGTTCTGTGTTAAAAATTGCTAGTCTATTTAGTTATGCAGCAATTCAGCCAATTAGTAGTTTAAAGTTTAATTTCTTCAATTCATGGCATATAACACCTGGGGTGAAGTGTCTGCCAATTTACTTTGATGAATAATTCAAGAAACAAATATTTTACTCAGAGACCACTTTTTTCCCTAGGTGTTTATATTAGGAGATAGCGCTGGTGATTTTAATCGTGTCTTAAGCCCCATTCATCAATTTATTGCTATTTTACTTTTTTAAGTGCAAAATTAATGTGTGCTTATTGTACAAATGCAAACCATTCTTAAGAGTATACATAAAAACTAAAACTCCAATTCCCGGAAATAACCACTGTTAAAAATGTTTGGTATGTTTATTTCTAGAAATTTGTTCTGCATGCACACATATTTTTATTATTGTCAATGTTATTCTCTCTATATCTCTCTCTTTCCTCACCCCTGTCCTTGTATATATGTATGTATGTGCATATGTATGTATATACACACAAAGGTGTGTATATATATATATATATATGTTTGTGTGTGTGTGTGTATGTATATATATATATATATATATAAAGTGTACATATAGATTTTGTGGTAGGCATAATAAAGAGCCCCCAATGATGTCCACACCCTATTCCTCAGAACATGTGATTATGTTACCTTACATGACAAAAGGGACTTTGCACATGCAATTAAGGTTAAGGATCTTGAGATGGGAAGATTATCCTGAATTATTTACTTGGGCCCAATACAATCTCATGAGTCTTTAAAAGTAGAAGAGGAAAGCAGAAAAGTGGGTCTGTGGAATCTAAAAAATATTATGAATGAATTTATTACAAAACAGAAACAGACTCACAGATATAGAAAATAAACTTATGGTTATCAAAGGGGAAAGGAAGGAGGGTAAATTAGAAGTGTGAGATTAAGAGATACACACCACTATATAAAATAGATAAACAATAAGTGTTTACTGTATAGCACAGGGAACTATATTCAATATATTGTAATAACCTATAATGGAAAAGAATCTGAAAAAATATATATGTATATAACTGAATCACTTTGCTGTACACCTGAAACTAACACAATCTTATAAATCAACTATACTTCAATAGAAAAAAAAAAAGTGAGTCAGAAGAATGTGACATGAGAAGGACTTGACCTGCCATTGCTGGCTTCAACGATGGAGGAAGGGGGCCATGAGCCTAATAATGCTGTGGCCTCTAGAAACTGGAACCTGCCCTCAGTTTATAGCAGGAAAATGCAGATCTCAGTCATGCAAATGTGAGGCACTGAATTCTGCCAACAAATTGAATAAGCAGGGAAAGGGAACCTCCCCTAGAGCCTCCAGTAAGAAAGGCAGCCCTGCTGATACTTTGACCCTAACCTAAAGAGACCTAAGTATGACTTCTACAGAACTGTCAGATAATAGATTTGTGTTGCTCAAGACACTAAATTTGTGATAATTTGGTATGATAGTGATAGATGACACACAGATATAAATGTATTTCCGTAGCTATTTACATAGTTTTGCAACTTAATTTTTCTTAAAAAATATACACGGACACCTTTTCATGTCATTTACAAAAAGGACTCACTTATGTGCAGAGCTTTGCTCATTACGGATGTAATTTTGTAGAAGAAATTGCTAAACATAGAATAGCTCACACAAAGAGTGGATATACCACTTTATCAGATGCAGCCAATTTGCCCTTCAAAAAGGTTCTTTCCACTAACATTTCCACCAATAATATACGAGAGTGCCCATATTCCACATCTTAGCCCAGACTGGATATTATCAGTTATTTTAATGCCATGGCCTTTACCTTTTCCAGGAATCAAAACTGCTTTTATGACTACTGAGTGTCATTATTCATTCTTTGAATCTCACATGTATTCTAATGTGACACATTAGAGCAGTGGTCCCCAACCTTTTTGGCACCAGGGACCAGTTTCATGGAAGACAATTTTTCCACTGACTGGAGTGGGGGGATGGTTTGGGGATGATTCAAGCACATTACATTTATTGTGCACTTTATTTCTATTATTATTGCATTGTAATATATAATGAAATAGTTATAAAACTCACCATAATGTTGACAGGGGGCGGAGCTCAGGTGGTAATGCGAGCGATGGGGAGCGGCTATAAGTACAGATGAAGCTTCGCTCACTCGCCTGCCGTTTACTTCCTGCTGTGTGGCCCAGCTCCTAACAAGGCCGTTGACTGGTACTGGTCTGTGGCCTGGGGGTTGGGGACCCCTGCGTTAGAGGGCCACACATGATTTTATGAGAATATCCTCTTGACCTAGTAGATTTTCTTGGTGTCTATGATGAATTAGCAGTAGAATATTAATTATTCACTCAGAAAATATTTAAATACAATTTTGAATAAAAGGTCCACATTTCTGAATCCCAAAGCTTTCTGCTAGGACTCAAGTGATGGGACAGCTAACTGTCCACACGCAATTGGATACTTCATGTACCACAGTTGATGATGTTACGTACGCTTGCCCTGATTCCTATTCCACTCTCCAGCCTCTTCCTACCACCACTACCCTTCCCACCCCAAGTTCTGAGAGTATTAGTTCATAAGTAACTTAAATAAAAACATAAAAGGGGCCTTGGTATATTTTATGAACACATAACAGCTAATATGCAGTGAGTTAAGGTAAGTCCGCAGTCAATAGAGGACTCACAAAATAGAATAGCTTTCACAAAGAGTAGGTAAACTTTATGAGAGAAGCCTTTCATGGGGAATTTATTTAAAATTACATTTGCTTACCAGGTATCCCCAAATTTCTCCTTGATTCTTCTTAGGTTTTTAAAATCATGAAATATTTTGAAATCTACATTCAAATTTACTTTTGAAATAAACTTTAAAATATGAAATACAAGTACCTACAATCCATTTAAAATTTAGTCATATTTGCCTGAGACTCTTTTTCTTGTTTATGTGAATATTTTTTGGTACCTCTTCTAAAACTGTCTGTACTTAATGAGTTGTTGCTATTATTTATATTGTTGCCTTTGTTGTTTGGCTTTAAATTCTCTCTTTGTTTTTGACACTTAAAGTTCTCTCTCTCTTTCAGCTCTGTTGCATATTAAAACCAAACAGTCTGTAATTACATTTTACCCAGCATCTCTGTGTGGGGCAAGGGGAGCTATCCACATTGGTTAGTTCACCCAGTGTTACGTTCACCAGAAGTTTTCTCTTGAAATTTAAAGTAAGGTTGATGT
Source organism: Eschrichtius robustus (assembly GCF_028021215.1). NCBI lineage: Eukaryota > Metazoa > Chordata > Mammalia > Artiodactyla > Eschrichtiidae > Eschrichtius > Eschrichtius robustus. The sequence goes on along the minus strand of NC_090832.1, from coordinate 63,246,244 downwards.
GAAGAATTGGTGCTTTTCCTTTCCTCCTGATGGTGGTATCTCAGGCTACACTGACAGAACACTTTCGAAAATAGAGTGTATTCTGCACTGGCAACTCAGTCCTTTATTCTGGATGCAAAGTCATACAGAGAATTTTTAAAGAGGTCAAAATACTCCTTTCTAAAAACTTGGAATGAAAATTAGAAACATATTCATTTACTTTTAGGGCTTTCTTGTAGAAGTGGGGTTATAGTGTTTTCTGGAGTTCCACAAAGACTTAGGACCAGTGTACGGAAGGAATAGGGAAACTCATGTGGGTGCAGTTTGAGGAAAGCTTTGCATCAATCTGTCCTGACTTTGTGAGAATCATTTGCCTATTCTTGGCTGTTTCAGAGCAAAGTCTAGCAACCACACGTCTGGAGTGGAAGAAGAGATTGTTCTACTAAGAGAAATCTTGTCCAGCCACACGCTAAAATCCTGAGTGGCCATAACCCCAGCAAAGCCCCAGTAGATGCAAACCTGATATAATCAAAGGGAGAGTTAATGAGCCTAAGCCAGGTACCTCCAGTCAGTTAGCATATTCAGACCTGCAGATGAGTATAAGTTGGGGTTATCGCTGAGCTGTTCACAGTAGAAGCTGGAGGGAAAAGAAATCTCAGGTCAGGAGGCAGAGATAGAACTAGGAAGAGGAATTGTGTGGGGACTTTGAACATATGTAGGAAGAAATCAAAATCAAAAGAAATTTTGGAGAAAAGTTTGGGAGAAGCCAAAATCTTCTATTCCTTGGTAAACCCAATCTAAAATTTCCTCATTTTACTTTTTTAATGCAATAAATATCACTGATACTCATCTGAAAAATACTTTTGAAGTCAATACTTTCTCATTCTTTTGATACCCCTTTCTGTACTTTTCGTGAGCAAATTGTAGGGAATATAAAAGTTAATGTTGCAGGATGAAAATACTTCATATCTTGCAACACATTCTAAATCTATAAAAGCAGTTAAAATGTACGTATAAAGCTATGTTTTTAATACATCTTTTTGGGAGCACATTATAGTTTTCTAATGAATCATAAAATATCATTGAGAGGTAGTACTTTACAGCATATGTATGTGTTTCTTTTCTCTTCTGTGAAATCATAAATGGTAATTTGGTAAGTTCTGCTTTTGTTGTTGCACTTTTCTCATTTCAAAAGATGATTAAACATACTCAGAGAATTTATTCTGAAAGAAGCAGGAGTAAACAAATATTACCACCAAGTTACCACATGCATGAATAAACACGCACACACACAGTGCGTTGTTTCTTATTCAATGAAGAATAAGCCAATGAATTTTTGATGAATTTTTGGCCACTAGATAATTCAATTAAATACATTTGAAGACTTGCTACATGAAATGTATTGAACTAGGTGCTATAAAAATACATAAGGGAGTGAAAAACAAAGCCTGCCTTATAGGAGCACAAACTCTTTTGAACCTATGGACCATAAAATATTATTGAAGTGACCCAAGCAGTGTTAAGTAGATAATTAATATAATTATTGACAGTGTATAGCTCTGTATCTCTTGGTAGATGGCAAGCTCCTAGAAGACAGACATTTCTTATGAATTGAACTAGTCTGTAGAAGTCACCCCCACCCCAAATTTTGAATAAATGCATAATCAAATAAAACCAATTAGCATAAAATTAACATATGGAGCAATCTCAACAAACCAAAACCAACCAAAACAACCAGCATGAGATTTGGTAAATAAAAACACCTGGTTAAGTCCCCGTAATTACTTTTAACTCTGTGGATGTATTTGAAGAATGCTGTCTCCCATCCCAAGAACCTGTTCAGGTCTATATTGAAAAAGAACGTACAATATATCTACTGTCTTTCTCTTCACACCCTATCTTTAGATCAACCTGGGCATCTGATAATTAATGTAATGGTTCCTGAACCCCTCCTGTTCACTGCTTCAGTTACCCAACACATTCATGGAACACTATATTAGTTTCCTATGACTGCTGGAACAAATTACTACCAACTTGGTAGCGTAAAAAACATACCTTTCTTTTTTTGCAGTTCTGGAAGTCAGAAGTCTGAAGTCAATTTCACCGGGCTGAAATCAACGTGTTGGCATGGTCACTCTCCCTTCAGAGACTTAGGGGAGACTCTGTTTTCTTGCCTTTTCCAGTGTCCAGAGCTGCATTCCTTGCATCTCTTTACTTGTGGCCCCTTCCTCAATCTTCAAAGTCAGCAGCATAGCGTTTTGCTTCAATGATCACACTGCCTTTTTCTCCGTCAAATCTCCTTCTGTCTGCCACTTATAAGGACAGTTGTGATGACAGTTAGGACCCACCCAGGTAATCCTTATCTCCAGATCCTCAGTCACATCTGCAAAGTCCCCTTTGCCGTATGAAGTAACATTCACAGGTTCAGGGGAGATTAGGACCTAGATATCTTTGGGGGCCATTATTCATCCTACTACAGGCACCTACTATGTGTTGCATGTAGGAGACACAGCTGTGAGTCAGACATCTCTGTACCTGCACTCATGGAGCTTGATATGATGGAACGTAGAAAGGATGTACAAGGCACAGACCTGTTTTTTAATTGGGTTCTTTAACAGAAAAATGTTTTATCAGAGGATAAATGCATGTCTTTTCTTCTTTTAAGAGAAATTGCCAGCTACTTCTTAGAATAAGCAGGCACAGAAAATCCCCAGCTACTTCTTAGAATAAGCAGGCACAGAAGGATCACCTCACGGCAGATACTGTTGAGAAGAATTACTTGTGGGCTCTCATATATAAACAGAGGATGAGTGGGCTCATCTATCTTAGGAAATAGCAGCCTTTTTTTTTTTTTTTTTTTCCCAGTGACTTTGCAAACTGTTCCTTTTTTATGTCAGGAGAGGGTGGTGTTATGGCAGAAGAAAGGTTGGGTCAATTTGGTTAAGGAACCTAAGGCATCCTGGAAAGGAAGAAACTCAAACACTAATGCCTTAGGAAATGAATCTGTACAACCTGGGTTTAAGTGGTGTAAAATTTTGAGTTTGGCAGATTAGGGTATGAAAGTAACACACTATCCCAATACATGACACTTCCTTCCCTCAAAACACCAAGAGGCTCTGGATCAACCTGTGGAGTAGTTTCCCCACTCAGGAAGTGTTGCATATCCCTGCTGGCCCAGCTTTCAACTAAAGGCATGCATCTGTCTCAACTGCCACCATGCCTGTGAGAGGAACAGGGTGTCCCTCATGAGAGATAGCCCATACCCAGTCTCTGGTGCATTTACATCTAGCAGCGCCAGTCAACCAGAGGTGAACATCCTGCCACCTCTGTGTGGAAAGGTATGACGCTGGAACTCTCTCCCATCTCCATCACTCAGGAGTGCCATGATCCGGGCAAGTGCTTGAATCAGAGAATGAAAAGAGCCTTTGTCAAGACATTTGGCCAGCTTAGTTGCTGTCTTAGTTTGTCCAGGGATGCCTATAACCAAATACCATAGACCAGATGGCTTATAAACATCATTTATTTTTCACAGTTCTGGAGGCTGGAAGTCCAAGATTAAGGTGCCAGTATGGTGAGGTGAGGATCCTCTTCTGGGTCGTAGACTTCTAGTTTTATCCTCATATGGCAGAAATGGGCAAGTGATCTCTCTGAAGCCTCTTTTATGAAGGCACTAATCCCATTCATGAGAGCTCTGCTCTCATGGCCCCACCTTCTAATACCATCACCTTGGGAAGCTAAGGAGATACAGACATATAAACTGGGCTTAGCTAAGCAGATTATTCCAGCCCAAAATTTGAATCTTGAAGAAATGAGACAAATAATGCAGGCAGAATTGAGAAATTATTCATGGTGGTATCAACAACTTTGAGGGTTCAGTACATCCCCAAAAGTATCAGTGTCCTAATCTGTACTGTTGTATGAAGCTCTGCTCCCAACTCCCAGCCCTTCTGGGTTCCTATCCATTGCCATTGCCCAAAGGACTCGCCTTCACCTTCATGCCGTACTCTATAGCTTTTCACATAAAGCCTATCTGTGTTTTAGCTGCCAGATTCAGTTTCTATCCCCTGCAAAAAATAACTCTGACTGATGGGAGTGGAGAGGATGTGGACAGGACCTGAGAAGACATCTCAGGTGAGTGGAGAGAGAAGGGCATGATTTACCTAGGAGACTCTAATAAAACTTCCAAGACTGGAGGGGAAAAAAAAGACTTGAAATACAGCCGGCCCTCTGTATCTGCAGGTTCCACATCTGCAAATTCAAACTCGGGTCGAAAATTATTTTAAAATAATTAAAATTCCAGAAGGTTCCAAAAAGCAAAACTTGAATTTGCTGCACTCCAACAACTATTTACATAGCACTTACATTGTATGTACAACTATTTATATAGTGTTTACATTGAATTAGGTATTATAAATAATCTAGACATGATTGAAAGTGTAAGGGAAGATGTTCCTGGGTTATATGCAAATCGTATGCCATCTTATATAAGTTTCTTGAGAAGCCACAGATTTTAGTATGGGATGTTGGTTCTGGAACCAATGAATCCCCTGCAGATACCGAGGGACAACTGTATTCAGGAAACAGACAGTAAGGACAGTTTGGGGACTAGAACAAACATATAGGGAAGGAGGGTTAAATAATGACTAAGTAACCTAAGTTTTCACTCTATTATCACCCCCAAAAATTGTTTGTTGAATTCTGGTTACATGACAACAATTTTTGTTGGCTCCGGACACATAAAGGTAAAAATGGCAAAATCTGTGTTGTCAAGGAGACACTAGTCTTTTCCAGTGCAGTAGGGAATTTCAGGACACAAACTCCTGTCAGCTTTTAATTGACCATTTCGATAACTCTCTCTCTCTAGGGCAAATTATTGTCACCCATTTATCAGTTTTAAAAATTGATAGAAATAGAAATTGAGTAATGTTTCCAATATCACAGAATCTTAGAAGAATGAAAGTAAGAGAGTGTGGGTCCTGAGGGCTATATTCTCTATTTTAAGAACACATACCTATTTGCTAGTTATGGTTAATTATAAATTTATAAGTTTACTGTGAAAAAATATAGTACAGAAAAGAGGGGGTTGAAAATCCATATATGATAACAGAAAGGCTGGTGCCGCCAAAAATCTGTCCTGCCAGTTACCACTTGACCCAGCTGCCCCTCGGCCCGTATCAACTTGGACTCTCAGAAAACCCTTCTTCCTGGAATACACAGGCCTGCATTAAAATTCTATTGCCACAATTCTAATATTCCTCTTGAAACTGTAATCAAATAGAATAGGGAGTTTAAAGCCTGAAGTGGTATAAACTCACTAGCCAATCAGAAAAGGAACATGACAAAATGTATCTCTCATGACCAAGAGGACACTGATATCTCACCTTTTTCCAAATCCCCTATTACTGCAAGAGAAGAAAAGAACTAGAAAGACATGCACTAAGTTATAAAACAAAACTACATGACGCAGAGCTGGGAAATAACACTAGTGCATGGAAGACCAACAGGGGCTTACTTACAGAGAGCACTGATGAGATTGTCCAAACCTAGTCCTTACTCATAGATGGATGCCGCAAATGGATGGTTTCCCAATCTGTCCACAAGCCACAGTGGCATACACTGTGGTTTTCAGTCATCTCCCAGCATAACTGCTGGAGCCCCAGTTTCCTGAAGACTCTATATAGTGGTGTGTTGTGGTGAAGTGAAATTAATTAGCTAGGGAAGAGCTTCTCATCTAGGGTGCCACTAATGTGTTACAGGTATGCCAACATATCACTCTTTTGAACCCTAGGATTTACCACATAGGGTCTGGGATAGCCAGAGTCGCAGATCCACCATGTTCACTGCGAGTAGGCTGTTTGCCTCAATGTTTCATGAAAATATTATTTTCTCTGTTTGACAAAATGTGAACAAGGATGGGAAGCACTTGGCAGAACCACCACTCACTAGCCTCTCTAAACCAGTAAGTCTGGGAAAGTCTGGGGACACAATTCAGTCAGCATCTACATTGACCTCAGTAGACCTCTGCCAATTCCATTCCAATTAAATCCAAATAGGGTTTTTTTATGGATCTTGGCTGACTCATCTTAAAGGTTATATGAAAAAATAAAGAGACAAGAATAGCTAAGGAAATTTTAGAGAAGGATCGTAAGGAAGAGGGGCTCGCAAAGTGTTTGATACATAGAGTTGAGTGCATGGTTGTTCATTATGTTATCTGTACTTTTCTGTGTCTAAAATATTTTGTAATTAAGCGTTACAACTTTTAGAAGAAAATAAAAGAGAATAGCTTATGGCCTCTGGTTGGGAAGACCCTTGTAAACAAGAAAGCAAAAAGCACAAAATTATAATCTAAAAAACTGTTAAATTCAACTAGCAGTACCTTACAATATACAGCTTTTGGTCAACAAAAGACACCGTAAAAGGTTGAAAGACAATCCACGAACTAAGAGAAGCTATTCGTAACACGTATAACTGACAAGAGAGAAGTACTTAAACTTTAAAAATATATAAAGATTATCAACAAATTAATTTTCAGAGACAATCAAGCCAACAAAATGAGCCAAAATTGAGAACAGGCATGTCACAGAAACCCAAATAGCTACTAAGCATATAAAGATGCACAATCCTATTAGCAAGGGGGAAAATGCAAATTAAAAGATCAGCCAGATGCTACCACCAGGCAAAAGTTTTAAAATCTAACAATAGCGTGGGTGTTATGGGTAATGATATGCCAGATTAGTCCATGTGAAATGGATTTGTGTGTAGTTGAATCTCAAAACCTGAATGTGCAGTGAAAAAAGAAGTTAGAGGAAAAGATGTATAACTTACATAAAAATACACCACCAGGATAGCTATATTTTTAGGGACTTATACATATATAACTATTTTCAAAAAAGCAAGTAAAGGAGTAATACAAAACTTAGAATAATAATTATTTCTGGCTGGGAGGGAAAGAGACACTTTTAAAGAGGCCTCTTAGAAGGCTTCAAAAATGCTGGTACTTTTCTGAATCTTCAGGTATGTAGTGGGTACCTGGGTATTCTTTTTATTATTATTCTTTAAAATGTGCACATATGGGATACATTCACATATGTATATTTCACAATGAAAATTTGTTTAAAAAATCCAGTGAGATTTTAAGGAGAGCCCTTACAAAATTGTTCACATCAGCACCTTCTAGACTGTGAGGATTTCCTTGTTACCATGTAACCAAACAAAATAGAGAATTCTCTTGGCTTCTGAGGCTGATATAAGGTGAAAAACCTTCAGCTGCTAACCCCTATTTCATAAGTTCTTGCTCTTCACAGCTGCCTCATTGTTCTCAATTATTTCTATAAGTATTCCAACACACACGTGATTTTATAAATATGTTTGCAAATTAAAAATGTCATCTCTGTTTACTTTTTAGCTTCCAAGTAAAGTTTCATTTTTTTTTTAAAGGGCAAGCGGTTCCTTAATTTTAAAAGTTTGAAAACAGCCAGTGTCCTCCAGTTAAAAGCAACTTTTGGACACGTCACATCAAATACAGTTGTCCTTTATTAGTGAATGCTTCCCAGCAGAACCTTAGACCAGTTTCTAAGAGAGGAATGAGTCATCTCTAGTTGGGAAAAGAGTATGCGAGTCCAGCCCAACTCTACTCTGCCCCTTTGCTCCACTCCTATGAGACGCTCAGAAAATGCTCTCCCTTCTCTCACCCACAGCCCTTCCCGTCCCTCACAGACCCCAGGGGGCTTCTGCCGGGAAACCAGAGACCCGCCTACTCAGTGAGCCCCGCCCCATCCCGGCCCCGCCCCTCGGGGCTCCCGGAAAGCTCTGCGTGCGCCCTTCGGGAGGTGGGGCTGCTCGGGCTCGCAGCAGGGCAGGCGTGGGCTCTCAGTACTCCCAGCTTCAACGTCTCGGGCGGCCGAGTCTCTACTGGTGGCTGAATTCCTAGACCCTGGTGAGTGGCTGGAGGATTCTGGGCCCTGCCGACGAGGTTTTGGCCGGCACCAGGGCCACCCCCCAGCGCCTGCGCGCTCACCCGCCAGCCAATCTGCTCGCCTGCAGACGGCCTTTGACCTTGCGCCCCTCCGGCCCGCGGCTGGCGGCTTCAAGCTGCGAGCTTTGGGACCTCAGGACACCCTACTCTGTCACTCTTACCCCTTATTTTGTCTGGGTTAGTTTTATTGCCTTCTGTATACTACTTTATCTCGACCCTGCTGGCGTCATCTCTGCCACTTCTTTGGAGCGGAACGCCCTGTCGCCTCGGTTTTCCCTTCCCTCCCCAGCAAGCTGGGTATTTCGGGAGTGATGGAAGCCTTTCAGAGCCTTGTCCTTTTGTCCCCAAACTCAGCCTTGAGCCTTGGGGGCAAGTGGGAAGGTCGAGGCCTACCGGGCTTGGGCTATAGCAGGAAGGTGGCGGGCTCCGGTCTCCAGCCGCCCGGGTGTCGGGAGAGGAGAGCGAGGGTGGGGAGGCCGAGGCAGTAATGGGTTTTCCATTCGCCTGTTCACACGTTTGGGCACTGTCATCTTAGACTGTTCTCGTTTGCTGAATCGCAGGGTGCAACTCTGCTGGAATAGTATCTTTTCCCATTTTCTAAAGGAGCAAATTGACATTTAGGCAGTTAGGATAGTTTGTTTTCGTTTCAATGTTGCAAGACCCTGCGGATAAGAGTTAAGGGAAAATGCGGAAGTGCTTAAAAAAATAAATAAAACAAGGGAGGAAAATGTTAATTATATGACCTTAAAGGCAAATAGGACTGGAATGGGTTGATTATGGTAAAGTATTTAGACAATAGTTTGAAAGAAAAATACAAAATAAAATCTAGGTATTGGTAATATTAAGTTACGTTGTTTGCACATCGTTTTCATGACACTGTGTTACTCCCTTCATGTTGAGCTATATGTAAACCATGAAAAAATAGTGTTGTGTAGTGAATCTTGCGGATTTTCAGGCTTTATGCATAAAACATTACCAGAGCTGTTGGCTGTTAGTCACACAATGAATAGTAAGTGTCTGATAAGATAATAAGCTTTCTTCAGATTAAATTTGGACTACAGTTTATGAGTAGGTAACAGATAATCCTTGTTTTCTAAATCCATAATCTTTAAATGAAAACATGACCACATGTCAGCAGTTTTCATCTGTCACAAGATTTATGGTGTTATATTCTCTAAACTTGATTTGTCTAAAATGTAGGAAGGTGGAATAAGATGTGGACAAGAGCTTGAATTCTAGAGCCATACTTCTCTGCGCCTTGCTAGTTGCTTAACCTCAGACAGGTTGCTTAGCCATTTGTTAGCCCAGAGACTTGGAAAAAGTTACCAAATGCTTTGTACCTTAGTTCAGTCATCTGTAAAATGGTATTAAAAAGAAGTTATACGTCATAGGTTGTTGGGAAGATTAAAATGGCAAGATGAGATTATGCTTAACTGAATTTCTGTTAAAGAAAGTGTACAGGTGTTTACATTAAAACCGACCTAAGCAAGGAACTCGTGGTACAGAAATGGATTTTGAAAGTTCCAGGTGTGTCTTCTAGTGTTAGTTGTATTTCTCTACAGTGGCTTCTTAGAAAATAATATTAGGAAACAGCTAGAAAAAGAAAAAAGCAACCAGAAATCTGTATAATAATAAATAATTAAAAAGTGAAATCTTTTTGGCTTTTCTGAGTAACAGGATAGGAGCTAATCCTTTTCGAAATCATAATTGATATCACACTAATTGTGAATCTCTTATATCTCACTAGACCTCCAAGTCAAAAACAATCATTTCAAAGATTAAAAGACCTCCAAATCACCAAACACAAAAATAGAAGTCATAGAGTTTCAAAAGAACGTATTATTTCTATGTATTATTATGTCGTAAACTGCCCTTTGAAGATACTAGATTTTCATGACCCAGTACCTTGAGTATTGAGTACATTGCTACTTTGGGAACCTTTACATCTGCAATTAACTTGGAAATTTTTTCTCTGAGGTGACTTCTGAAACTTCTTTCTTTTGTTGAAACCAAATAAGTAGTTCTACCACTCCTTTTCTACTATAAATCGTTAGACCTGCTAGGCATCTCAGGTTTCATCGTTTTGCTAAGTTGGACATGATAATTTTTATTAAAATGGATTTTTGAAATTATTAGGTCTATCTATCTATGATTCTTCCTATATAATATGTTTAGTATAGACTGAAGAATCTGTTTATACACATACTGCCCAAATAGACACCAATGTCAAAAACAAAAGGGCCAGACATTAAATTCTTTAAGCTGAACATTTAATGGCCACTGACTAAATGTAAAACATACTGGGTTCTACTAGAGTGTAAAGGTAAGGACTCCATTTCTGGACCTTATGGAACAATCTAGTAGGGGGTATAATACATTAAATAGCATGAAGCAATACATTAAAAAAGCCAATTTAAAAAGTAGGTAATGGTGTAATAATAGACTGTATGGGAAAGTGAGTACTTTTCACCCTGGAATCATTGGGAGAGGTATCAAGAAGAGGCAACAGTTCAGCCTTTTCTTGAAGGATTAGAGTAGTATTTCAGAAGTTAGCTATATGGAGAATAGGTATTTAGAGAGAGTAAACTATGTGTTGGTTATTGATTGCTTGCCAGACACCCATCTTTAATAATAATCATCATGAGAATAAATAATTGTTCATATTTATTCAGTGTTACACTAAGCCAGAAATGATTCTAAGGGTTTTATAACATTAACTTATTTCATCCTCACAAAAATCCTCTGAGTGAGGTAGTAACTCATGAAGATGAGAAAAGAAGCAGGGAAAAGATCAAGCCACTTCTATAGGTGAAATGGCTAAAAAAAGGCACAGCTAGAATTTGAACCCAGGCATTTGAACTGCAGAGCCCATACTTTTAATCACAGTGGTTTGCTGCCTTTATTTAGGTTGAGATGCCTTATTGTTCACTGGGATCAGGAGGTTGGGGTAGAGCCAGTGGATCACCTATAATGATGTGATAAACATTTTAAGTGAATGAATTAAATAAAAGGAAAAGAGAAATTAGATTTAGAGGCAAAGGGGGGGGGGGTGGAATTGCGGCTTTTATAAATAGATATTTTGTGTTTTGTGTTCATCCATAGCTCTGAGAAACGAATCTAACAAATAGAAAAATGTCTCAGAACTATTTGTTTCATATATTTCTTCACTTTTCTTTTTTTAAAATCCGATCAGTATTTACATTTGATTAAAACATTACCCTTTTACATTTTATTTCACATACGTTATCTTGCATGATTTACAGACCAACTTTGTCAGAAAACAGAACAGTTAATTTTTTTCTTTTAGGACGATTAAAAAAAACTCAGGGTCACACAATTAGGTCAACATAGCTGATTTGAACTTAGATCTTCATATTTCAAAATCAATATTCTTTCCATTATGTATCCTGACTCTTCCATGCATTTCACCCATTCAGCTGATCAACATTTCAAAAATCAATGTCTTACTAATTTCTGAATCTAGTAGTCATTCCTCCCATTCTTTATGATTTGTCAATATTCATTACCATTGATTATTTCCTTATAAAATACCTACTCCAAACAAACTTTTCTTCCTTATGAAATATTATGTTCTAATTTTAGAAGACAGCATAAGAAAATATCACTGAGTAAATGATTACCCAGAGGTAATCATTTTACATGTTTCAGTACACTTCCTTCCTCTCTGTAGTTGAGATCATATTATATCCATAATTTTTTTTTTCTACTTAATGGCTTGTCAAAATTCTTACCTTCTTTAAGTAAAGGGAAGGATTTGTTTTTATCTTGACAACTTGGAAATTTTAGGACGGCAAATCATAGAAGCAGGTCAAAATGGTTATCTCATCCCTTTATTCCTATGCACAACGTTGTCACATTCCATACATAGGAATATCACTCCCTGGAGTCCTGCAGTGCAAAGCTTAAGGACTGTATGAGTTGGTCCTTCCCCGAAATAAGCAGGTATCATGTTAAGAGTTCATGTCCTCCAGTTTGCTGGTGATAGTCTTTTTTTTTTCTTTTCCATTTTCAAATAATTTTAGACTTAAAGAAAAGATTCAAAAATAATACAAACAACTCGACAATCCCTGTATATTTTTCCTGCAGCTTCACCAAATGGTAATATTTTGCTGCATTTGCTTTATCATTACACACACACACATACACACTCGTATATTACATTGTATATAATTTTACATACATATTATATGTAATATGTGTACATATGCATATATGTATACATATATATATATGTAGGTACATATCTGTGTATGTGAGTATCTTAATATGTTGTCTGATGTATCTTTGTGATTAGATCCGGACTAATACTGACAGAAATACCACAGCAGTGATTCTGTGTTCTTCTTAGAGCGTCCACTCTGTAGACTCAAGATATCTACTTATTCAAAATTAACTGCTAAAGTTAATTTTGATCACTTGTTTAAGGTGGTGTCTGCTAGGTTCTGCACTGTTAAGTTACTATGTCTCTCTTTGTAGTTAATTGGATATCTTTTGGGGGGGAGATGCTTTGCCAATATGTAGATATCCTGTTTCTCATAAACCCTGCTTCTTTTAACCCCTCATTTAATATCCATTAATGATTCTTCCTTGATACAGTTATGGTAGTAGCCAAATAGTGATAGTCCAATTTCATTATTCCATCTAAATTTATTAGTTGGTATTCTAAAATGTCTTCTTTATTCCATTTATTTATTTTTACATTTTAAAAATGTCAGTATAGATTCATGAATTCTTATTTTAATGTCTATAACTTCTTATTCTTTGTCATTATTTTGATGCTGAAATTGTCCCAGATTTAGTCAGTAGTTGCCCCTTCAAGCTGACTCCTGTGTCCTATGGACGTGTCTCTACACTTTTTGACTACTTCCTGACTTTCTGGCAAGATGTCCCAAGCTCATCTTGTACTTTCTCAGCCACGTTCTTGGAATCAACCTGGTTCTATCAAGTAGACAGGGGTACATACAATTCAGAGTCTTGTCATCAGATGTGTTTATTGCTGCCAGGATTTCCTTGGTTCTATACTCTCTCAGTGGACAGAGCTAGGAAATAAATTGCATGTATTTATATGTGTACACACCCACCTACCCACACACACACTCCTATTTATTGATCTTTTAAAAGCCGTACATCCATACTGATACTGACAATTACAATCTGACAACACAAGTTTTGTTTTAGCCTCCCACTTCCTACATTTGTAACTCACTTTTTTTTTTTGTCAGTGAAAAACCTGGGCCCCATTTCACAGCATATATTGCTTATTTTTACAATACACATTAAGTATTTTAAGAATTGCTAACCTGTTTCATAGCAAAAAATAACCCACTTACTAACTGGAGTTTAACATTAAATATTTTTCGTTTGTTTTGAATATGTGAAATATAATGTGGCTCAAAAAGACAAAACTGCATAAAATGTTATACTCAGAGAAGAGTTACTTCCATTCCCCACCCTTCTACCCCATTTTCATCTCCCCTTATTTTCCACCCAGTTTCTAACTCTGTAGATAATCAACCTTATTAGATTCTTGTTTTCTGTGTTTCTTTTGCTCACTTGAGAAAATGTATTTTTTCTTACTTGCATTTTGCTTTTTTCATTTAGCCAGTATATCCAGAAAATCACTTTCCGTCATCTCAAAGAGCTCTTTCTCATTTTTTTCTGAATACTCAACATTTTACAATTACAAACAATGCTGTATATGAACTTATGTATTTACTATTGGTTGTGTATTTTCAAGGTAAATTCCATGAAGTAGGATTGCTGAGTCAAAAGGAAAATGGATGTGTAATTTTGTTAGATATTGCCAGTTCCCAAAAGATGTTGTACAAATTTGTATTCACTAGCAATGCATAGGAGTGCTTCTCACTGTTTTGCCAACAGGATGTAGTTTCATACTTTTTATTTTTTGCCAATCTCGTAGATAAATGATACCTTTGTGAGGTTTTAATTTACATTTTTCTAGTTTTGAGTGACACAGAAGATCTTGCAAATATTTTCATTCATTTTGTCAGTTGTCCTTTCACTTTATTTTATAGTGCTTTTCATATATATATTTAAAAATTAATGTAGTTAATCTGTTTTTTATTTATTGCATCTGAATTTTGAGTCATAGGTATAGAAAGCCTTTCACTATACTAAGGATACAGGGGAATTCAGGTGGGATTATATAAGTATTTGAATGATTCTAGCCCTAAAGCTTAATTTTTCTTTGAGAGATTAGGGTAGGAAATAGGGGGGGTTATTTAAAACCTCTGATTCAAAAGTAGCTGCAGAGAAGCTGAGAATATAAGTAGAAAGTGGCGGCTGAGAAAATGAACAGAGCTTTTGGTACTTTCATGGCTCTTTGGGGACCAAAATTGGAATTCAGGGCCCTTCCAAAGCCCATCCTAGAGGAGGGATCTTGGTAAATACCTGTGACTTTGATTTCAGAACCCATGAGTATAAAGGAGTAAAGATGAATCAGAAATACACCAAATCTTCGGAAGGACTTATACCTAGTTTTGAAGATTTCAGTCTGTGATTATATTAAGATAATCTTCCTCTACCCTAGAAGTCTTCAAGAAGCAAAAATAAGCTTTCTCTGAAGGAAAATAATATATAGAGCCTCACATTGTCTCTGAAAATTTTCATATGTGATGTCTGGCATTCAGTAAAAAAATAACCTAGCCTATAAAAAAAAGAGTTACTGTCCAGATATTAAGAGGAAAAAACCAAACAGGCAATAGAAACAGAATCCTAAGATTTCAGATTCAGGTTATTAGAGGTGGACTTTAAATAAATGAGATTAAAAAATTCAAAGAGTTAAAAAAGAAGATGGAAAATTTTAGCAGAGAACTGATATCTCTAAGAAGAGTCAAGTGGAAATTCTGAGACTAAAATTATAACTGAAATTAATTAGTCACTGCTGAAGAGAATCAGGAAACTGAAAATAGTGCAGAAGTAAATACTCAGACAACCATGGAGAGACAAAAGGAGGAAAATTTTAAAGAATATTTAAGAAACACGTGGGACATAAAATTCTGATGTGTGTAACGTATTCCATAATGAGAGATGAGAGAGCAATAATTGAGCAAAAGTGGTATTTGAAGAGATAATGTTCAAGAGTTTTACAAAACTAAGGAAAGATACCAACCCAGAGATTGAAGAGGCACTTTGAACCTCAAGCAAGATAAAAGTTAAGAGAACCGTACTCCTATATATTCCATAGGAAAACAGCTGAAACCCAAAGATGAAGAGAAAAAATATTAAAAGTAACCAGAGAGGGGCTTCCCTGGTGGCGCAGTGGTTGAGAGTCTGCCTGCTAATGCAGGGGACAAGAGTTCGAGCCCTGGTCTGGGAAGATCCCACATGCCGCGGAGCGACTAGGCCCATGAGCCACAACTACTGAGCCTGCGCGTCTGGAGCCTGTGCTCCGCAACAAGAGAGGCCGCGATAGTGAGAGGCCCGCGCACCGCTATGAAGAGTGGCCCCCGCTTGCCACAACTAGAGAAAGCCCTCGCACAGAAGCGAAGACCCAACACAGCCAAAAATAAAATAAATAAATTTAAAAAAAAAAAAAAAAACAAATGTTTAAAAAAAAAAAAAAAGTAACCAGAGAAAAAGAAAATACATTATCCTTAAAGGAATAAAGAGAAAAAATAATAGTTGGATTTTCATCGTAGACAATCAAAGACAGAAGATAAGGGCGGTGCTGAAAGAAAATAATTATGAATATAGAAGTGTATACATAAAAAGTCCAAGTGAAGGCAAAATAAAGATACTTTCAAACAAACTAATATGAAAAGAGTATCAACAGACCAACACCAAAGACCCTATTAAAGGGAATTATTTCTTCATCCTAAGGGAGATTATTTTAAATGGAAGTATGGAGATGGAGCAAGTGAAGAACAAAGGAAAGGGTAAATATAATGAACATTGACTGTACAGAACAATAGAATATCTGGAGGGGTATAAGGTATGTGTAAAAAAATAAAATATACCAAAATAGGAGCCAAAAGTTGGGGCAGGGATAAAGGAAACAAAATCTTCTAAGAGTGCTTTCATTGTTTAAGAAACAGTAAAGTTCTAATTCATACTGGATTTTGACAAGTGAGGGTACATGCTTGTAATCACTAAGATAACTAAATTAAGAGCAAAGAGATTGTATGATTAACAAGGAAATAGGGAAGAATGAAACAATTAAAAAGAAGATAAGAGAGAAAATAGGGCTGGTAAGAAGGAATCCAAAAGGAAAGCAAGTAGAAGGGTAAGGGTAGATTTAAGGATAAAAGTAGGAAGCAGATTTAAAGCTATAGTATCGATATTTGTAGAATTGTAAATGTGCTGAATACTATAATTATTGGACAGAGACTATCAGATTAGATTAAAACCAACAATAACAATAAAGCAATGTCATATTTCAAAAAAAAAAACTAGTCGTTTAAGGTGATGATGAGGTGATAAAAATGATATACTGTGCCAACATGAACCCAATAAAATAAGTTATAGCTATATTAATATTAGAGTGGAATTTAAGTCGAAACCCATCAGTAGAGAAGGGAAGGAACATTTCATTATAAAACAATATTTAATACTTCAGGAAAATATAACTCCTAAATTTGTCTCCACATAATAACATCAGTGACAATTATATAATGTAGGCAGTTATAGACATGGCATAATGATGGTGGGGGATTTTCAACACAAGTAGAAGAAAGATGAGTGAGAATATGAAAAATATAACCCACATGCTTAGTGTATTTGGTTTGGTAGACATATGTAGAACTCAGTAAACACTAGCTGCAGAATATATATTCCTTTCTGGTGCATATGGGATACTTAACAAAATTGTTCATAGGTTGAGCCTTAAAGCAAGTCTCAACATATTTCAAAGGATTGAAATCACACCGGGAATGTTTTCAGTTGACTCACACTAGAAATCAATAACAAAAAGATAAATTTATTTATTTATAAATTTTAAAAATAAATCTAAGTAGCTGAAACTCATTTTCAGGACAAAGCCTCATATTGAAGAGTAACTTCTGGAAATAACTTTCAAATTGAGCAGGTTAGGAACAAAATAAAAGTGAGGGAAGTAACAAATTCCAGGTAAATGTGGGAATGGAGAAAACCCCAACTGATCTCGGAAAAAAATTCAAGGCCATATTAAAACTTCATAAAAACAACAGAAGAATGATTGCTAGAGTTGTGAAGCTAGAAAAATTATCATGATTGAACATTCATTTCAAACATTAAGGAAAAATTATTTCATGTAATATTTAGCAACAGAAAAAAGAATTTCAGTCAAATTCCATACAAAGTCACTATGGGCAAAAAAGTTAAACTTGTAAATACTTGAAGCATGCCAGAGAACCATGTTCATAAATATATAACAACTGTAACCTAATATTTAAATAGAAGTAAACAAAGTATGTGAGAGATGAATGAACAAGTAAATTACAATTATGAAACCTCAGAAATGAGAGAATATTAAAATAATTAAAATTGACAAAATTCATATTCCGAACTGAAGACTAGAAGACAAACATAACAGATAATGCCATATGAGAAATAGAGGATAACAAGACACTTAAAAATCAAAATTAAATGAAGAAAGAGGTGAAAAAGAGAAGGTGCAGTTGTAAAAATTCAGCAAAGATTCAATCAAAGTAATAGCACTTCTTGAAGAAGGAAAGCAAAGCAGTGAAACAATGCTAAAGTTAAAATTGGAAATATTTGCTGACATAAAACAGTAGATGTTACTAAGTTAATTTCTTAATAGGAAGATAAAGGATTTCTTATGTGATTGATTCTGTTTTCTCTACAAAGTATAAGACATGGCTATCTGAAGAGAGTAAAGGAAATTGGTGATGTAGTAGCACGTTTGATGAAAAATGAGAAGGAATGAAATAATTCTTTTGAGGTTAGAAAAGTGAAAGTACTGGGGTATAGTAATAGGCTTGTTAAGCCATCTTGAATGTCCGAAATTTATGGTCATAAATTCAGAGTGAAAAGTCAACATGGTGTGTGTTTTTCTCCAATATCATTATGTAATTCTGGATCAAGGTCAAGCCAGGCATCATTTATTTGAGGTTCTACCAGATAAGTATTAAGGAAGGAGAGAAGTAAAGGAAGTTAAGGGTACAGTTGTCCTTTGGTATCCGTGAGGGGGCTGGGATTGGTTCCAGGACCCACGTGGATACCAAAATCTGTGGATGCTCAAATTCCTTATGTAAAGTGGCATAGTACAGTTTGCCCTCTGTGGGTTCCTCATCCGTGGATTCAAACAACCTGTGGATATGGAGGGCCTACTGTTTTGCAAGTGAGGAATTTCAGTGCTGGACTATGGGCTATAAACTGCTTCACTAGAGACAAAACATGAAGAAAAAAAGTCATAGTGAAAAAGTGGTAGAGTCAGTGGATTAGACATCTCAAAAAGGTAAAGGAATTGACTGAGTGGGAGTACTAAAGTAGAGAGGCTCAAAGCATGGAAGGTTATGTGTAGAAAATGGAAAAAAATGAAATAACAATTTTGATTGAAAATGACGAGATCAAGGTTATGAGTATGACACCTGAGTTGGTGAAATGCGGTGGAAGAACAGGTCATTAGAAGTGAGGTAGTCAAAGAATAAGTTTTTGAAATTCCATTTAATGACTAGGTTTTTAATATACTCATAAATATTTTGTTTTTAAATATGAACTTTTCATTTTATATTTATATTTAGAAAATTTTAGTCTCTCTATATGGAATGTTTCCTTTCTATAGTCAGTATGTGTAAAATCTGTCCAAATGATGAAGAATGTATTCATTTTCTTAAATTCTTAAAATCTTTGTCTGACAAAAATGTAACTGTGATATTTCCAAATACATACTGCTGTGCAGTCTAGCCTTGTGTAGATTCTTTTGTAGATATTAATATTTGATTATATAGTTAATGCCATAATGCACTTTAAAATTTTGCAGTGTAACACTTTATGGTTTTAGTTTTCCTTTTGAATATATTGGAAAATATTGTTAATACCACTTATTAATTACCGGTTTTCAATAAATTACAGCTAAACATTTACCATTTTGGAATTTAAAGTATGACATCATGGCAAAGTTTCGAAGAAGGACTTGCATCACTTTGTCACTTTTTATTCTATTTATTTTCTCTCTGATGATGGGTTTAAAAATGCTGAGACCACATAAAGCTGCTTTTGGAGATCCTTTTGGACTTGACCTTCTTCCAGAAATTCGGCAACAAACTCCTCATTTGGTAAAAACTTTTGATTCCCAAAAGAGTGACAAAATCGACAGTGAAACAAACGTCAAGAATTTAAAAAGTGTTGAAATCACTGTGAAACCTTCCAAAGCCTCTGAACCTTACCTGGAAGAACTGCCACCTCGGAATTATTATTTACATATATTTTATTACAGCTGGTATGGAAATCCACAATTTGATGGTAAATACGTACATTGGAACCATCCAATCCTCTCGCATTGGGACCTTAGAATAGCCAAGAAATATCCACAAGGGAAACACAACCCCCCAGATGACATTGGCTCCAGCTTTTACCCTGAATTGGGAAGTTACAGCTCTCGGGATCCTTCTGTCATTGAAACTCACATGAAACAAATGTACTCAGCTTCAATTGGTAATTATTTTATGTGTGTGTTTAGATATGTGTGTGTATGTATGTGAGTGTGTATGTATATGTGAGTTTGTGTGTATAAATAATTTTTTGTAGAACATTAATTACTAATTAGTCTTCACATTGTTGTTAATTATAATTTTAAGCTTACACACCGTAAATTAAACTGTTGTTAAGCATCTTTTAGCATGTTAACACTAACATTTCTGGATATAATATTTTTATTCATTTCTAATTTAGTACTCCTTCTGAATTTTATTAAATTATGATTGACATAAGCTGCAATGAATTCTCTCACTTTGATGTACATCTGTTTAAATATCACCCCAACCGTGAAGTGAAATATTCTATAGCTTCCCTTATTCAGCCCTCCCTACATTCCAGGAAACTATGTATCTTATTTTTATCACTGTAGAGTAGTAGTTGTAAATGCTCTATTATTATATAAAAATAGAATCATCCAACACTTATGTGTGTGTTGGGGGGGGGGGGTGGGGGGGAGTCTTTTGCTCAGTATGCTGTTTTGAAATTTACCCATGTTGTTAACTCTATCAGTAGTTTAGTCATTATTATTGCTTAATAGTATTCCATTGTATGATTATAGCAATTTGTTTCTGCATTCGTCTTGATGCACATTTGTGATTTTTCATACTTTAGGCATGTAGCATAGAATTTGGGCTTTTTGTGTTTGTTTGTTTTTTAAACTAGTCTGACAAACTTATATTTTAACTCCTGTTTATTTCATTTATATTTAATGTAATACTGATATGGGTGATTTTAAATGTTTCATTTTGCTATTTGTTTTCTTTTTCTCTCTGTTCTATTCCTTTTCCTCCTTTTTTCTGCCTTGTATTGAAAATGTTTATTCCATCTTATATTCTCTTCTGGCTTATTAGCTATATTCCTTCATTTTATTTATTTTATGATTGCTCTGATGTTTACAACATGCCTCTTTAACTTAATTGTTGAGAAGTCACAAATTATTCTTATTGTTGTCCCCACTTCCTCTCAACTTTCTCTTCCCTCTAACTTCTGGCACTCCAATTACACATATTTACATAGAGTCATGTTGTCCCACAAGTAAATAATATGAAAAAAATGTGTAATTGGGTGTCTAAAAATTCTTCAATTTATTAATATACCCTTTATAAAACTCTCCCTGTTTTGGTTCCCTCTGTCTTGTTAGTGTCTCTAGCACTAGGGCCACAAGAAGAAATTGGGTATTCTCACATTTTTCTGACTCTTCAGAAGGTGCCAACTCACTGTTGAGCTGATACGGGTATAGAAACATGCAAGACTTTTTCGTGAACAAAACAATATAGAGTTCTGTGAATCTATGTCAACTATGTGCAAGATGACTTGTTGTTCCTTTGTGGAGTAATTGGTTACTTTTCAACTATTTTTTTGAAAATCTAACATTCTAGTATATATTTATAGCTCTAGTTTCTATGTTGTATGACAAAATATGACACAAAATAGGATTGGTAAATTGAGAGAGCATTGACTGCTGTGTGTGTATGTATCTGCCTCTATTTACAATTTACTTTTGGAGGGAGAATCTTTCAAAAGACTTCTTTCCTATTTTCTACAAAGTATTTGTATCACATTCAAGTCATTTTTGTTATTTCAAGATTGATTTGTTTATGGCTATAAAAGTATACAAAGAGGGTTTTTTAAAATCTCAGATGTATAACTTACATATGTATATATACTCATAACACATATAACTATATATATAAATATATAAATGACATACTGCATATTTTATAATTTTAGTTGTGATTAGGAAGTTTCAGTTCATATTTAGATTTATGCCTAACATTTATAAAGATCTTCCCCATATATTATTTACTACTATATAATTTTTTGAACATGAAATGTTTCAGAACATTGTCAACAGTACAATTTTAATTTTAAGTGTTGGCAGTCACACTATTGATGCAAATATTTTATTTCTTTGGTTGATTTTCTACTGGGGAACACCTAACACTTGTGAGTAATAAAAGTGACATTACAGTCCATCTGTAAATAAATTATTTCCTTATCCGTTAAACATTGAAGTATACTCATTGAGAAATAACTGACATATAATGTTATATAGGTTTAAGATGTGTAAGATATTGAATTTATATATTTATATTTCAGTATGATTGCCATTATAGCATTAGCTAAAACCTCTATCACATCCCCTAATTATTATTTCTTTAGTGATGGGAATAATTAACACATAGGCTCTTAGCAGGTTTCATGTTTATGATTCAGTTTTGTTGTCTATAATCATTGTACTGGGTATTATATCTCCAGGTCTTAATTTATATACTAGTTGCAAGTGTGTACCTTAAACAGTATATCTCCCATTTCCCCACTCCTGATCCCCTAGTAACCACCCTTCCATTCTGTTTCCTTGTGTTCAATATTTTTTTTATATTCCACATATAAGAGATAATTTGTAATATTTGTCTTTCTGTGTCTGACTTATCTCACTTAGCATAAATCCTCACTATCCATCATGTTGTTGCAAATGGTAGGATTTCCTTTTTGCTTGTGGCTGAGTAGTAGTCCATTTCCATATATATTTTATATATATACATATATATTTCATATATATAATGGAATATATATATACACACACACCACATTTATTCATTGGTGGACACTTAGGTTGTTTTTGTACGTTGGTTATTGTGAATAATGCTGCATTAAACTTGGTAGTGCACGTATCACTTTGATAACCTGTTTTCATTTCCTTTGGATATATGCCCAGAAGTCAGATTGCTACATCATGTGGTAGTTCTGTTTGTAATTTTTTGAGGAACTCCTATACTCTTCTCCGTAGTGGCTAAACTGTTTATAGTCCCAACAGCTGTGCACAGGAGTTCCCTTTTTTCCCCATATCTTCACCAACACTTGTCACTCTTTTTTTCTTGGTGATAGATCTCACTGTGGTTTTGATCTGATCTTTATGATTTCTTTCCTTCTGCTAACTTTGGGGTTTTTTTGTTCTTCTTTCTCTAATTGCTTTAGGTGTAAGGTTAGGTTGTTTATTTGAGATGTTTCTTGTTTCTTGAGGTAGGATTGTATTGCTATAAACTTCCCTGTTAGAACTGCTTTTACTGCATCCCATAGGTTTTGGGTCATTGTGGTTTCATTGTCATTTGTTTCTAGGTATTTTTTGATGTTCTCTTTGATTTCTTCAGTGATCTCTTGGTTATTAAGTAGTGTATTGTTTAGCCTCCATGTGTTTGTATTTTTTCCTATAATTGATATCTAGTCTCATAGTGTTGTGGTCAGAAAAGAAACTTGATACAATTTCAATTTTCTTACATTTACCAAGGCTTGATTTGTGACCCAAGATATGATCTATCCTGGAGAATGTCCCAAGAGCACTTGAGAAGAAAGTGTATTCTGTTGTTTTTGGATGGAATGTCCTATAAATATCAATTAAGTCCACTTGTTTAATGTATCATTTACAGTTTGTGTTTCCTTATTTATTTTCATTTTGGATGATCTGACCATCGGTGAAAGTGGGGTGTTAAAAGTTCCCTACTATTATTGTGTTACTGTCGATTTCCCCTTTTATGGCTGTTAGTATTTGCCTTATGTATTAAGGTGCTTCTATGTTGGGTTTATAAATATTTACAATTGTTATATCTTCTTCTTGGATTGATCCCTTGATTATTATGTAGTGTCCTTCTTTGTCTCTTGTAATAGTCTTTATTTCAAAGTTTATTTTGTCTGATATGGGAATTGCTACTCCAGCTTTCTTTTGATTTCCATTTGCATGGAATATCTTTTTCCATCCCCTCACTTTCAGTCTCTATGTGTCCCTAGGTCTGAAGTGGGTCTCTTGTAGACAGCATATATGCCAGTCTTGTTTTTGTATCCATTCAGCCAGTCTGTGTCTTTTGGTTGGAGCAATTAATCCATTTACATTTAAGATAATTATCAATATGTATGTTCCTATTACCATTTTCTTAATTATTTTGGGTTTGTTACTGTAGGTCTTTTCCTTCTCTTGTGTTTCCTGCCTAGAGAAGTTCCTTTAGCATCTGTTGTAAAGCTGGTTTGGTGGTGCTGAATTCTCTTAGCTTTTGCTTGTCTGTAAAGGTTTTCATTTCTCCGTTGAATCTGAATGAGATCCTTGCTGGGTATAGTAATCTTGGTTGTAGGTTTTTTCCTTTCATCACTTTAAATATGTCCTGCCTCTCCCTTCTGGCTTGCAGAGTTCCTGCTGAAAGATCAGCTGTTAACCTTATGGGGATTTCCTTGTATATTATTTGTTGTTTTTCCCTTGCTGCTTTTAATATTTTTTCTTTGTATTTAATTTTTGATAGTTTGATTAATATGTGTCTTGGCATGTTTCTCCTTGGATTTATCCTGTATGGGACTCTCTGTGCTTCCTGGACTTGATTGACTATCTCCTTTTCCATATTAGGGAAGTTTTCAACTATAATCTCTTCAAATATTTTCTCAGTCCCTTTCTTTTTCTTTTCTTCTTCTGGGACCCCTATAATTCGAATGTTGGTACGTTTAATGTTGTCCCAGAGATCTCTAAGACTGCCTTCAATTCTTGTCATTCTTTTTTTCTTTTTTCTGCTCTGCAGTAGTTATTTCCACTATTTTATCTTCCAGGTCACTTATCCATTCTTCTGTCTTAGTTATTCTGCTATTGATTCCTTCTAGAGAATTTTTAATTTCATTTATTGTGTTGTTCATCATTGTTTGTTTGCTCTTTAGTTCTTTTAGGTCCTTGTTAAACGATTCTTGTATTTTCTCCATTCTATTTCCAAGGTTTTGGATCATCTTTACTATCATTATTCTGAATTCCTTTTCAGGTAGACTGCCTATTTCCTCTTCATTTGTTAGGTCTGGTGGGTTTTTACCTTGCACCTTCATCTGCTGCGTGTTTCTCTGTCTTCTCATTTTGCTTCACTTACAGTGTTTGGGGTCTCCTTTTCACAGGCTGCAGGTTCGTAGTTCCTGTTGTTTTTGGTGTCTGCCCCAGTGGCTAAGGCTGGTTCAGTGGGTTGTGTAGGCTTCCTGGTGCAGGGGACTAGTGCCTGTGTTCTGGTGGATGAGGCTGGATTTTGTCTTTCTGGTGGCAGGACCGTGTCCAGTGGTGTGTTTTGGGGTGTCTGTGACCTTATTATGATTTTAGTCAGCCTGTCTGCTAATGGGTGTGGTTGTGTTCCTGTCTTGCTAGTTGTTTGGCATAGGGTGTCCAGCACTGTAGCTTGCTGGTTGTTGAGTGGAGCTGGGTTTTATGTTGAGATGGAGATCTCTGGGAGAGCTTTTGCCTTTCGATTTTACGTGGAGCTGGGAGGTCTCCGGTGGACCAATGTCCTGAACTCGGCTCTCCCACCTCAGAGGCACAGGCCTGACACCCGGCTGGAGCACCATGATCCTGTCAGCCACAAGGCTGCTAGTGTTGGCGGGTCTCCTGCAGAGGCGGGGGGTGGCTGTGGCTCACCGTGGGGACAAGGGCACTGGCAGCAGAAGTTCTGGGAAGTACTCCTTGGCGTGAGCCCTCCCAGCGTCTCCTCACTGTGGTTTTGATTTGTATTTTCCAGGTGATTTGTAATTTTTTCATGTACCTGTTGGCCATTTGCATGTCTTCCCTGGAAAAATGCCTCTTCGGTTCCTCTGCCCTTTTTAAAATTGGATTATTTGCTTGTTTGTTTGGTTTTTGTTACTGAGTTATATGAATTTTTTGTAAATGATGGATATTAATTCCCTATTCATTACATGGTTTGCAAATAATTTCTCCCATTCTGTAGGTGCCTTTTAATTGTGCTATTGTTGCTTTTGCTGTGTAGAAGCTTTTAAGATTGATATAGTTGCACTTGTTGATTTTTTCTTTTGTTATTTGTGCTTTCAGTGTCATATGCAAAATATCAGTGCCAAGACCAATATCAAAGATCTTCCATCCTATGTTTACTTCAGGGCGTTTTATATCAGGTCTTATGTTTACTCTTTGATCCCTTTCAAGGTGATTTTTGTGAGTAGTGTAGGATAGGCCCAACTTTCTTTTCTGTGTATGGTTATCTAGTTTTCCCAGCATCACTTGTTGAAGAGACTGTCCTTTCCCCATAGGCTGTACTTGGTTCTCTTGTCATGTATTGATTTCTCAAGGTGTAAAGTTAGATTGTTTCTTTGCAATTTTTCCCATTTCTTAACATCTGCATTTATTACTATAAACTTTCCTCTCATCTGCTTTTGCAGCATCCTATAGGTTTACATATGTGTTTTTATTTTCATTTGTTTTAAGATAATCTTTGATTCCCATTTTGATTTCTTCGTTCACCCATTGGTTGTTCACGAGTTTGTTGTTTAGTTTCCATATCTTTGTAGATTTTCCAGCTATTTTGATTGTTATAAGTATAGCTGTCCCAGCTTCCTTTTGGTTTCCACTTGCATGGAATATCTTTTCATCCTTTCACTTTGAGTTTATGTGCATCCTTAAAGTTTTCTTGTTGGCACCATACAGTTGGGTCTTGTTTTTCATCCATCCAGCCACTTATGTGCCTTTTGATTGGTGAATTCAATCCATTTATATTTAGAGTAATTATTAATATGTGAGGACTTATTAATGCCACTTTATTAATTGTATTTTGGTTTTGTATTTCCATTATTTTCCTCTTTCTGCCTGCATTTGTATATTGGTTATTTTCCATGGTGGTATGCTCTTTTTCCCCCTTTTTTGTCTTTTGTGGATCTCCTCCAGATTTTTGTTTTATTGTTACCAAGGGGGTTATGTGTAAAACGTCTTACACATAAAAAAGTCCAATTCAGGCTGAAAGCAACTTATTTTTACTCCCTAATGTGTCTACCATTTTGCTCCTCCCTTTATATTATTGATGTCACAATTTACCTCTTTTTTGTTGTATATTTATTAACAACTTATAGCATCTATAGTTACTTTTCCTTCTCTTTCATTTAGCCTTTACACTATTGTTGAATAGTTAACACACCATCCTACTACAGAGTTATAGTTTTCGAAGTCTGACTGTGTATTTCTCAATTTGGCCAGTGTATTGTGTAATTTTGTATGTTTTCATTTGGCTGATTAGCCTGTTTTCATTTCAGCTTGAAGAACTCCTTTAAGCATTTCTTGCAAGGCAGATGTAGTCGTGGTGAACTCCCTTAGATTTTGTTTGTCTGGGAAAGCCTTTACTTTACTTCTCCTTCATATATGAAGGATAATTTTGCTAGATAAAGAAAGCATTCTTGGCTGACCATTTTTATCTTTCAGCCCTTCAAATATGTCATTCTGTTGTCCCCTGGCCTGAAGAGTTTCTGCAAAGAAATCTGCTGATAGCCTAATGGCAGTCCATTGTAGATTTAATTCGTTTTTTATTTTTTCCCTGCCTGCCTTTAAAGTCTCAGAGAATGTCTTTTTGCATTGAGATAATAGAATTGTCTATTAGCTTTGTAGACTTGTATATCCAAGTATTTCCTCAGATTTTGGAAGTTCTCAGCTATTATTTCTTTAAATTAACTCCCTGTCCTCCCCCTTCTCTGTCTGGAACCCTGATTATTCTGATATTTGCCTTTTTGATGGATATTCATAGATCACGTTGGCTTTCTTTGCTCTTTTTTAATCTAAATTCCCTCTTCCGTCATTTCAAAATTCCTGTCCTCCAAGTTACATTGTTTTTTTCTTCCATATAGTCAGGCCTGCTGCAGGTTTTCTCTATTGCGTAATACTTCAGGTCATTCATTGAATTTTCAGTTTCAGAATTTTGTTTGGTTCTTTATAATAATTTTAATAGTTTCCTTTTCTTTAATCAAGAAAAGGAAATAAAGAAATCATTTTATTCCTGATTTCATTGAATTGTCTTTCTGAGTTTTCTTGTAACTTGTTGAGTTCCTTCAGAACAGCTAATTTGAATTCTTTATTAGTTAGATCATATATTCTGCACCTTGTAGCTTGGTTGCTGGAAAATACTGTTTTCTTTTTGTGATGCTGTATTTCCTTGGTTTTATTTATAGTTCTTGTGGATATGGGTTGATGCTGTCACATTTGAAGTAGTAGATACCTCCTTAACTCTGCTCATGCCCTCTGCATATGACATATTATCTTTATAGTGTTGATATTTGAGTTTTTTCCCCTGTGAAGCTATATCTGCTCCAGTATACTTCTTATCCCCTGTGGGCAGACTTTTAAGCTTTTATGTCTACTTGGCTTTTAACATTTCACCAGGTTGGCTGTTGGAAACCTCTTTTGTTTCTCAGAATGTGGCCACTATAGCTCAGATTTGTGGTTTCTCACTTACTGTGAGAAACCACTGACTGTGGTGGCTTGTTTTCTTAGTGGGCTCCCTGTTTACCAGCACACATTTCCGGAGGTTCACTCTGGAGTGAGCACAAGGAGCCAGCAGCACAGTGGGAGGAGGTGTGGGTGATAGCACTGAGGTGTATTGAGAGTGCCCACATACCTAGTTGAGCAGTCTCAATGGGTGATGTTCCAACAGGCTCATGGCTGGAGTGCTACCCCTTTAATGCTATTCGAAATTCTTTTCTTCTCTTTGCCATCATCCTCCCTTCCCTCAGTTGTGAAGCTCCCACTTTAGTACTCCAGGTGCTGGTGAAGAGAAGTGGGTTTCTCCAGCCATATCCTGCCCAGCCTGTTACCCCCTGCTTTCTTTTTCCCACGAAGGAGAGGTTACCTCCACTGGATAAATCAGCCTTGTTCAGTGTTTCCTTGGGGGAGGAGCAGCACCAGTAAAGTGTCTCATAATTCCTTCTGTTTGACCAAATTCAAGTCCTTTTGTGAAGGCTGGACTTATGCAAGTTTTCTTTCATGCATGAGTGCCTGCCAGGGTTAGCACGTACTCAGTTTTTGCCTGATAGCAGCCAGTGGGGGTCTAGGCAGATTTGCTGGCCCTGCTGGTTTGGCAGCCCTTAGAGAGGTTTGTCTGTTTCTTACTTGCTACACTGTTGGGGGAGACTCCTCACAGGTCCCTTGGAGTGAGGTGCTAGGTCCCAAAATACCCACAGAGGTGATTCATTTATGGAAGGATATCTAATTAAAAAGGGGGATATAAAGGAGGACCGTCTTATGCCACCATGTTGCTGATGTCACTTCCTATTATACTTATCATTATTAGGCAAAGAATAATTTAACTATAAAAATAGTGAACACAGAACACTGTTTTGGTCCATGGAACTATCATGCTGACCCTGGCATTTTTTTAATTGAAGAAGACAGTCAATGAAGGCTATTTGAATTGCTATATGGTTGAATGTGCTTTGACTTCTTTAACCTTCATATTTTTCCTTTGATATAAATGGCCTCATTTTTATTTTTATTGAATTGCTCTGTGAGGTAATGATACTTTTGTATCTCACAGTACAAGCTGGGTAATTATTTGCTTTACCATTAAAGTGTCATGTGTATAAATATTAGCAGTTTAACCTTTTTTTTCCTGGAAAAGAATGACGAAATTAAAATGAAGTATTAATGTTATATTTAAATTCCAACCATTCTATTATAATAACGTGTCAGATAGCAGATAGAAGCCACTGATAGATATGCATCCTTTTCAAGTCTTTAAAGTATCACAGATGAGTACCTTTTTTTTTAAATAAAATTTTCAAGAAACATAGTGGGGTATTCAGAATAATGGCCCCAAAGATGTACACATTCTAATGGCCAGAATCTCTGAATATATTGTCTTACAAGGCAGAAGGAATTAAGGATGCAGATGCATAATTAAGGTTGCTAATCAGTTCACCGTGAGGTGGGACTAATCTAATCATTGGAGTCCCTAAAAGTAGAAGAGGGAAAAGAGAGAGTCAGAGATAAGTGATCTTAAAAGGACTCAGCTTGCTCTGCCTGCTTTTGAAATGGGGTTAGAAAAGTCATGAGCCAAACAATGTGGTGTCTTCCACAAGCTCAGAACAGCAAGGAAACAGCTTCTTCCTTGGAGCCTCTAAAAAGGAATGTAGTTCAGTGCAACCCCTTGATATTAGCCTAGTGAGACCCATGTCAAATTCTGACCTATAAAACTGTAAGATAATACATTTTCATTGTGTTAAGCCATGAAATTTGTGTTCATTCGTTGTGGGTAGTAATAGAAAACTAATACACTTAGCAAAACATAATTCATTCTATGTCTTTAAAATTATCTTCCCTTTCCTTCAGTTTAGCACTAAATACTTACTGCGTTTCTACCGTGTCCCAACCTTATGTTAGATTCTAGGGACAAGAAGAAGAAGAAGTCGCATATCTTGGACTTCCCTTTGTTTTCTTCACTGGTACTTCAAAAGCACTAGATGGAAACTAATATTAGAATATTTTCTGAAGGTGGAAATTATAGTTGTTACAAGGCCACAATTATCTCTGTATCTCCTGCCTTTAAAATTTGTACATAAAAGTAGGAGAAATAGAACTTACAGTAAGATGAATTAGATTTTTGACGTTTAAATTAACATCTAACACAATGTCATAAATTTTCCTTTTAGAGTAATTGTATTAAGTTTAAAATGCATATTTATAAATGCAGATTGGTGATAGTTTCATATTGCTATAGATAGCTGAGTTTAGTTCTACTGATTGCTTTATCTCTTGGGAGTGTGCTGGGTTTTTCTTGTTTTTACGTATGCCTTGTAATTTTTTCTTGAAAGCTTGTTGTCTTTTGTAGGTCCATAGAGACTGTAGCATGTAGCTTTCATCTCTGGAAAATGGACATGCCTCTCTTTCTGCTAAGAACGTAATATGGGCATTTCTCACTTCATTTGTTAAGAAGACTGTACTATCGCCATTGACATGTTCTTCTACTTTTATCAAAAATCCAATGACTATGTATATTTGTTTGGGTTTATTTCAGGACTCTATTCTGATCTGTTGATTTAATATGTCTATCCTTTCATCAGTACCACCCTGTCTTGATTGCTTTAGCTTCCTGAAGTCAGGTAGTATGATTCCTCTTTGTTCTCTTTCAAAATTGCATTGGCTATTTAATTCCTTTGCCTATTCATATCAACTAGTCCGTATCTTTAAAATATCCTGGTGGAATTTAGAGTGGGATTGCCTTGAATATATAGATCAATTTGAGGAAAGTTGACATTTTAAAAATAATAAGTTACCACTATTGAACAATAACAAGTTAAATATCCCATTCCATAAACGTGATGTATCTTTCCGTTTATACAGGACTTTAAATTTTTTTTTAACTTTCTTTAGATTTTTTATAATTTTCAGCGTACAGATTCTGTACATATATTTTTACATTTATTTTAAGTATATTTTTGGGGGGTGTTATTATAAATGATACTGTTTCTTAAATTTTTATTTTTTTGCCCATCAAAAGTGTATAGAAATACTATATATTTATATCTATATCTTGTATCTTGTGATTTTGATAAACTCAGCTTATTAACTCTAGGAGCATTTTTGTGGATTCTTTGTGTTTATAGACAATTGAATGCAAATAAAGACATGTTTGTATCTTCCTTTCTAATCTGTACACCTTTGTTTCTTTTTCTTGCCTTATTGCACTGGTTTGGACTTCCGATGTTATGTAGATATAAGTGGTAAGAGAAGAGGATATACTTGACTTGATTTTGATCTTAGGGGAAAAGAAGTCTTTCTTCATTAAGTATTATATGAGTTCTAGGGTTTTTTTAATGTCATTTATCAAGTCAAAAAAGTTCACTTCTATTACTAGTGCTGAGAGTTTTACCATGCTGAGTTTTATCAAATGCTTTCTTTCTGTACCCATTGATAAGATCTTAAAATTTTTTTTTTCAAATTCTTTTTATTCTGGTAAAATACACATAACATACAATTTACCATTTTAACCATATTTAAGTGTACAGTTCAGTGATATTAAATACATACATAACACTGTAAACCATCACCCCCATCCATCTTCATAACTCATGTTCATAACTGAAACTTTACCTATTAAATGATAACTCCCTATTCCCCTCACCCCACCTTTGGCAACAATCATTATACTTTCTGTCTCTATTATTTTGTATCTAAGCACCTCATATAAGTAGAATCATACAGTATTTATCTTTCTGTGACTGTTTTATTTCACTTAGCATCATATGGGTTCATCCATGTTGTAGCATATTGCAGAATTTCATTCTTTTTAAAGATTGAATAATATTCCATTGTATGTAGATACCACATTTTGCTTATATATTCATCTGTTGATGGACACTTGAGTTGCTCCCACATTTTAGGCATGTGAATAATGCTACTATGAACATGTGTACAAATATAAATATCTCTTCAATAACCAGACTTCAACTTCAATTTTTTTAGTTATATACTTAGATTGGAATTACTAGATTACGTGGTAATCCTGTGTTTAATTTTTTGAGGAACTGCTCTACTGTGTTCCACAGCAACTGTACCTTTTTACATACTTACCAACAGTGCACAAGGATTTCAATCTTTCCACATCCTTGCCAACAATTGTTTTCTGGTATTGTTTTTTTTTTTTTTTTAATAGGAGCAAGCCTTATGGGTGTGAGGTAGTATCTCATTATAATTTTGATTTGCATTTCCCTAATGATTAGTGATGTTGAACATCTTTTCATGTGCTCATTGGTCATTGAATATTTTCTTTGGAGAAATTTCTGTAAGTCCTTTGCTCATTTTTAGTCTGGTGGTTTATTTTTTTTATTGTTGAGTTTTAAGAGCTCTCTCTGTACTCTGGATGTATTAATCCCTTGTCAGATAAATGATTTGCAAATATTTTCTCCCATGGGTTTCTCCTGTGGGTTGCATTTTCACTCTGTTGATAGTGTCTTTTGATGCACAAAATTTTTAAATCTTCATAAAGTCCAGTTTATTTATTCTCTATTTTGTTACCTGTGCTTTTGGTGTCATATCCAAATAATCATTACCAAATCTGCTGTCAGGAAGATTTTCCCCTATGTTTTCTTCTAAGAGTTTTGTAGTTTTAGGTCTTACATTTAGATCTGTGGTCCATTTTGAGTTAATTTTTGTGTATGGTGTTAAATAAGGGTCCAACTTAATTCTTTTGCATGTGAACATCCAGTTTTCCCAGCACCGTTTGTTAAAAAGACCGTCCTTGCCCCATTGAATGGTCTTGGCATCTCTGTCAAAAAAGATTTGAACATATATGCAAGGGTGTATTTCTGGTCTTTATTCTATTCCATTAGTCTATATGTTTGTCTTTATGCCAGTACCACACTATGTTGATTACTGTTGCTTTGTAATAAGTTTTGAAATCAAGAGGTATGAATCCTCCAATTTTGTCCTGTTTCAAGATTATTTTGGCTCTTCAGGATCACATTGAATTCCATATGAATTTCAGGATGGGTTTTTCTATTTATGCAAAAAATGTCATTGAGATTTTGATAGGGATCACATTGAATATGTAGATCACTTTGAATAGTCGTGACATTTTAACAAAATTAATTCTTTCAATCCATGAACATGGGACATGCTTGCATTTTTCGTGTTGTCTTTAATTTCTTTTAGCAATGTTCTGTAGTTTTCATTGTACAAGTCTTTCACCTCCTTAAGTTACTTCATAAGTATATTTTCCTTTTTGATGCTATTGTGTTTGAATTGTTTTTGAAATTTTCAGATTGTTTGTTGTTATTGTATAGAAATGAAACTAATTTCTGTGTGTTAATTTTGTATTCTGCAATTAGGATTAATTCACTTATTCTAATTATTTTGTGTATGTGGAATCTTTAGAGTTTTCTGCATATAAGATCATGTCATCTGCAGAGAAAATTTTACTTCTTTCTTTCCAGTTTGGATGCCTTTTATTTCTTTTTTTTTCCTAATTGCTGTCTAGAACTTCCAGTACTGTGGTAAATGGAAGCGGTGAAAGTAGACATCATTGCCTTGTTCTTGATGTTAGAGGAAAAGCTTTTAGTCTTTCACTGTTGAGTATGCTGTTCACTGTAGCTGTTTCATCAAAAGCTTTTGTTATGTTGTGGTATTTTTTTTTTCTATTCCTAGTTGTTGAGTGCTTTTATGAAAGAGTGTTGAATTTTGTCAGATGCTTTTTCTGCATCAATTGAGATGACCACTTATTTATTTTTCCCTTCATTCTGTTAATGTGGTATATTACATTGATCAACTTCCATTTGTTGTATCATCCTAACATTCCAGGAATAAACCCTACCTAGTCATGATGTGTAACCCTTTTAGTATGCTGCTAAATTCAATTCGCTAATATTTTTTTGAGGAGTTTTGCATCCGTATTCATAAGGGATAGTAGTTTGTGCTTTTCTTGTGTCTTTGTCTGACTTTGGTATTAAGGTAGTGCTGACCTTATAGAATGAGTTGGGAAATACTCTCTTCTCTTTGGTTTTTGGAACAGTTTGAAAAGAATTGCTTCAGTTCTTCTTTAAATATTTGGTAGAATTCACCCATGAAGCCATCTGGTCTAGGGCTTTTTTTATGGTCAGGAGATGTTTGTTTATTGATTCAATTTCCTTAATAGTGATAAGTCTATTCAAATTGTTTATTTCTTCATAATTCAGTCTGGGTAGGTTTTGTGCTTCTAGGAATTTGTCCATTTCATCTAGGCTATCAAATTTGCTGTGTAAAATTGTTCCTAGTACTCTTTAGTTATCATTTTGCTTCTGTAGAATCAGTAGTAATATCCTCACTTTCATCTTTGATTTTAGTAATTTGTGTCTTCTCTCTTCTCCTCTTAGTTCATCCAGCTAAAGATTTGTTGATTTTGTGATCTCTTCCAAAAAACAAATTTTGATTTCATTGATTTTCTCTATTGTTTTTCTGTTTTGTGTTGCATTTATATCTGAGCTAATCTTTTATTATCTCTTTCCTCTGCTAGCTTTAGAATTAGTTTGTTCTTTTTCTAGTTCCTTAAGTTGTAAAGTTGTTTATTTGAGATTTTGCTTGTTTGTTAAATGTAAACATTTACAGCTATTTGTTTACCCTTTAGCATCACTTTGGCCACATCCCATAAGTTTTGGTATGTCATGTTTTTGTTTTATTCATCTCTTAAGTGTTTTCCAATTTCCCTTGTGATTTTTTCTTTGATCCATTGACTGTTTAATCTTTAGTGTTTAATATAGTTACTTATATGGATTGATTTTCAAATGTTGAATCTCATTTTTTATTCCTAGAATAAACCCCATTTGGTGATGATTTATTATCCTGCTTCTATATTGCTAAATCCTGTTTGCTCATCTTTTTAAAGGATTTTGTGTCCTTTTTCATGTGAGATGTTTGTCTGTGGTTTTTCTATTCTTGACGTCTTTGTCTTTTGTCATTAGAGTAGGTTATGACCTCATAAAATTAGTCAAGATGTCTTCCCTCTTGCATTTTCTGGAAGAGATTGAGTAGAGTTGGTTTGTTTTTTTTTTTTTCTTACCTATTTGATAGAATTCACCTGCGAAATCCTCTTGGGCTGGTGTTTTCATTATTTTTTTAACTACAAAATAAATTTTATTAATAGACATAGGTCTGTTCATGTTATCTATTTATTCTAGAGTGAGTTTGGGTACTTTTATGTCTGAAAGAACTGGTCCATTTCATCTAATTTGTTAGTTTTTTGGGCAAAGAGCTGTGTGTATTATTTTTCTTATGCTTTTAAAGTATATAGCATCTATATAGATGCTGCCAAAAGATTTCTGTTTCTTTTCTCCTTTTTTTCCTGTCAGTATTTATAGAGTTTGATTATTATTGTTGACTCTTTCAGGGAACCAACTTTTGGTTTCATTGATTCTCTGGAAAAAGAATGTGTTCTGCTGCTGTTGAATGGGCTATCTTATAAATGTCAATTAGTTCAAGTTCTTGATAGTATTGTTCAGATCTTCTTTATCCTTTCTGATTTTCTGCTTGTTTTATCAGTTACTGATAAAGCAGTTTTGAAGTCTCCAAGTAGAATTGTGGATTCATCTATTTCTCCTTTCAGGTTTGTCAGTTTTTGCTTCATATATTTTGAAGGTCTTTTTTTAAGTACATAGACATCTAGGACTATTATATCTTTGGGGATAACTGAGTCCTTTGTTATGAAATAATCCCTCTTTATTGCTGGTAATATTCTTTGTTTTGAAGTCTACGTTGTCTCACATTGCTATAACAACTCCAGCTCTCTTTGATTAATGTTTGCCTTGTATATCCTTTTTCATTCTTTTACCTTTAACTTATCTTTGTCTTTATACTTAAAGTGGTTTTCTTGGACACAACGTATGGTTAGGTCTTGCTTTTTTAAAATCCAATCTGAAAATTCTGTCTTTAAATCAGTATGATTAGACTGTTTGCACCTAATATGATTTATTTATATAGTTGGATTGATTGAAATCTACTGTCTTTTCAGTCTCTTCCTATTTCTTTTTTTTTTTTTTTTTTGATGAAAGTTCCTAATAATGCAATTGACAAGGAAATTTAGTTATTTCTGATATACATTTTAAAGTAATAACTAGAATTATGACTTATAACACTATACCAGAACATATAAGATTTTTAGGAATTTCATACTTTTTATGATTACATTTAGTGTCTACTATTTGCTTAGTATTTATTTTTTTTCTTTTTTAGTTGATAACCTAAGGTTTACAAAATATACCTTTATGTGTAATGAGTCTACTTGCAAATAATACATGCTTCATATGTAGTATAAGGACCTCACCACAGTATATTCCCAGTTCTTCCTTCCCATACTTTTTGCTAATGTTGTCATAATTCTTCTATTAGAAAAGGCACTATACACTACTCCTATTATAGACCAGAGCTTGGCAAACATTTTCTGTGAAGGACCAGGTAACAATAAATATTTTTTATTTTTATGTACCACATTGTTTTTGCTACCGCTCAATTCTGCCACTGTAGTATAAAGGTAGCCATAAGCAAAGTGTAAACAAAGGTGCAGAACACTTGCTTTGCAGAGGTCAAGATTTGGTTCATGGGCAATGTGTTGCTGACCACAGC
Source organism: Eschrichtius robustus (assembly GCF_028021215.1). Lineage (NCBI taxonomy): Eukaryota > Metazoa > Chordata > Mammalia > Artiodactyla > Eschrichtiidae > Eschrichtius > Eschrichtius robustus. Next base: position 63,209,750 of record NC_090832.1, on the reverse strand, counting down.
TTCAAACATTTGGTCATGTTATAAAGCAATTAAAAGTAAAAGAAAAAGAGTGTTTATTTTACCTTCATTTATTACATTTCCAATGTTCCTCATTTTTTAGAGTAAATCCAAGTGGATGTTTGGTATCACATTCATTCTCCCTCAAAAATTTCCTTTACCATTTCTTGTAGTACTGATCTGCTTGCAATGAAGTTTTTTACATTTTGTTTGTATCTTTTATCCGAATGATACTTCATCTGCTACAGAATTCTCAATCGGCAGATTTGGGGATATTTTATTTGTTTTTTTTTTTGAACTTTAAAAATATTATGCCATTGTCTTCTGTCTTTCATGGTTTCTGATGAGAAGTATGCTGTAATTTTTTTTTTTTTTTTTTTTTTATAAATTTATTTATTTATTTATTTTTAGCTGTGTTGGGTCTTCATTTCTGTGCGAGGGCCTTCTCCAGTTGCGGCGAGCGGGGGCCACTCCTCATCGCGGTGCGCGGGCCTCTCACCATCAGGGCCTCTCTTGTTGCAGAGCACAGGCTCCAGACGCGCAGGCTCAGCAGTTGTGGCTCACGGGCCCAGTTGCTCCGCGGCATGCGGGATCCTCCCAGACCAGGGCTCGAACCCGTGTCCCCTGCATTGGCAGGCAGACCCTCAACCACTGCGCCACCAGGGAAGCCCCAGTATGCTGTAATTTTTAAACATCTTTTTATATCTTAATTTTCCTGCATGTATCTGTCTTTTTTCTCTGACTTTCTATGCAACGTTTTTTTCTTGGTTTTTGATTTTTAGCAGTTTTAATATATTTTTGGTTGTTTTTTGGTATTTAGCCTTCTTCATGTTCTCTGAGCTTCTTGAATTTCTTGCTTTGTGTCATTAACTTTGCAAAATTCTTAGCTGTTATTTCTCTTTATATACCTTTTACTTCTGAGCTTTCAATTACATGTATGTTAGAACTTTGATATTTATCCCAGAGGTACTGGATGCATTGTTTATTGTTTTTTGCCCCCAATCATTTTTTCTAATTACATTTCTGTTACGATAGTTTCTTGTGACATACTTAATTACCTGACTCTTTCCTCAGCTCTGCTGTGTCTGTTCATAGTCTGTTGAAGGCATTCTTCATCTCTTTTAATGTTTTTTTCATTTCCAGCATTTCTATTTGATTCTTTTAGTTTTCATCTCTCTGCTGATACTTTCCACCTGACCTCACATGTTGACTATCTTTCCTATTAGATCTTTTAACATTTAATCATAATAGTAATTTTAAATTCCTTGTTTAGTGATTTCAACATCTATTTCAGATCTGAGTCGGGCTCTATTGATTGCTTTGAATGTGCATTATTTTTCTTGCTTTTTTATATGTCTTATAATTTGTTTTGAAATTGTCATCCTGCGTAATTGTGTTTATGCCTGGAAATGGGCTTGCTTTCTTTCTATTAAATCTTTAGTTTGAAAGAATGTTTGAGATGTTTGAAAGAAGCACTAAGTTCCCTATATATAAAAGAAGCTATCACAAGCTCTGTTGAGGTAAACATAAACAAATTTACTTACTGTTTTACTGTCTTCTTGTTATTAAATGTCTTTTGTAATCACTTTTTGGGGGAGGTCTTACTCTTCATAATTCATTCTCTCGTGTATACTTTTTAAAACAGCCTTTTAGGTTATGAACTGAATTTATTCCCATTTTACAAATGTGAAAACTTAAGTAGACAAACTTACCTAAAGTTAAACATCTATTAGATGGCAGAATTGGGACTGGATTCTCCAGGTCTATCTGATTTCCTACCTGTGTTTTTAACTATTACCCTGTTCAAAAGCATTTAGCTTAACAAAAATATCGTTGGGTATCAGTTATATTGAAGATCCTGTGGTAAGTGCTGTGGAGGGAGGATGTGATCATCATGAAGTGTTCTGCATTTAATATGCTAATATTCTAAGAATGGACTTCAAAGAGTATCCCTTTTCCCTTAGCAATTGGAGTGGTAGAAATACACAGTAATAGATTCTATTTATAAATGATACTTGGTTGACATATTTTAGAGAAACCTTTTGGGTTACTGTGAAGGATTCATTAACATTTAAATGGGCCAGTTCTCCTTAGGAGTAGGACCATCATTGGCTTGGTTCCCAGGCCATTACTTATTCAAAGCTCATGAGTGACACAGCCCAAAAGACACTGTACAAAGATAAATTGGATTGTAGAGCACAATATGGGGGTATAATTCAACATGTAGAAGTGACAATTGACTGAAACACAATAATAGGATAAGGAAGAACAGGGAACATTCTCCCCAAGCCTTAGAGTATACCTTCAGCAAGGATAGGGAGGAAGAAAAAATCACTGGATAAGAACAAGTTGGTAAGGTGTTTAGAGAATCAGAATACTGGCAATGCTGTACAATAGAACTTTCTGTGATAATGAAAATATTCTATATCTGTGCTTGCCAATACAGTAGGAAATATTACCCATCTTAAATTCACTTTCAAGCTAGAGGACTTCCCAAGCATTGTCCACCTGGGATTTAATCCACTGATTTTGAGGGCTGGTTTACTTCTCCTAATTATGAGTAGGGCAGACTGACTTCCTTTCTCAGTTACTTCTCTGACTTCACATTTTCACTTTATTTTAGACAGGTAATTCTTTACTCTCTTCAGCTCTTTGGCTTTTGGAAGTTTTTTGTTCCCATATCTTATTTAAGAATTTGTTTTCGTTGGGAATGTTGGTCTAAGTAACCTAATCTACTATTAGAAACAGGAATCTTGTTTTTAATTTCCTCGAAGCATGCCGTGTTCATAATTTTCCTGAGCTCTATGGCATAATCTTTCTTTCGTATGTTTCTCCTTTATGTTTTCCCATGTTCTTTTTCACCATTTTTTTTTGCAGGATTTTTTCTTAGGTCCCATGTTGAGAAAATTTTTATTGTCACTTTTCATTGGTGATGTTCTTCTTATAAGCTGGAGAAATAGGCAGCTTGAGTGTTTGATCAGTTGTCTTCAGACACTTTTCTCATCAACATTGTTTTTCCATATGACTGCTTTCTTAGGTAGCCAAAATCTCCCCTGAAGCCCCATATATTATAGATTCTTTTTTCTATCTCTTTGTGTTCTTGTTGCTATTTTTATTTTCAGATTGTATAGGGGACAGATATCTTTTTTTTTTTTTCTGTTAACTTAACCTAGAAGTTCTGCTTTGTCTTTAGATGGGACTGCTGTTTGTACATGACATAGTTAACACAAAGTTTAAGTCTTAAAATTTAGTTCTCTGCCAGTTTCTAACCTTGCCTTTTCTGTATTTCCACATGCTTGTCTTTTGATAACATTGCATTTTCCTCCTTGTCTGAAAGAGTCTGTTAAATGATTTAGAAATTAGTACCATACTTTTAGTGGCCTCTTGCTGCTTTATATATGTAATGAGGCTTTGGATTAGTTGATTTCAAAGATTTCCCTCTCCAGTTAGTAATTTCTTTGCAGGCTTATTGTTTCTAAAAGTTTCTTTTTGTAGTTTATCAGTTTAAAAGTAAGTAGGTACTACAGGGATAAACTGTAATTTAAAAAATGTCTTGAATCTTCTGTTCAGTGATATTGATCCACACAAAAATCTGCACATAAATGTTTATAGCAGCTTTATTTATAATTGCCAAAAATTGTAAGAAACCAAGATGTCCTCAATAGGTAAGTGGACAAACTGTGGCACACTGATACAATGGAACATTATTCAGCAATAAAAAGAATGAGTTGTCAAGTCTTAAAAAGACGTGAATGAAACTTAAATGCCTATTTCAGAGTACAAGAAATGTCTGAAAGTGTTACTTTATGATTCCACCTACATAACATTCTGGAAAAGGCAAAGTATATAGAGATAGTAAAAGGATCAGTTATTTTCTGGGTGATTGAGGAAGGAGAAGGAGGAGGGATTAATAAGAGGAGTACAAAGGGTTTTGAGGGCTGTAAAACTATTCTGTGTGATATTGAATAGTCGGTTCATGACATTATACATCTGGCAAAAGCCATAGAACTGTACAATACAAAGAGGGAACCCTAGTGTAAACTGTGGACTTCAGTTAATGATATATACCTACATTGGTTCATCAGTTGTAACAGATTTACCACACTAATGTAAAATGTTAATACTAACAGAAACTATGTGGCATGGGAGGACGGTGAGTAGGAGAGGAGAAGATAGAAACTCTACTTTCTGTACAATTTTTCTGTAAATCTAAAACTTATTCTAGAAAGTAAAATCTACTAATTAATTAAAAGATACCGATGCCTGATAAAAAGTTTAACGTATTGAGTATACAAAGTAATCAAATAACCATAAGTGGTATCTAAGTAAATAACAAAACAACATTATTTGAGAATATGTTTCTTTTTATTGTTAACAATTTGGTCCTTACTCTGCCGTATTGTTTTTTTTAACAATACCTATATTTTTTACCAATACCTTTATTTTTTTAACAATACCTCATTTCTGTTCCTGTGTTTATTTTTCTTTTCTTTTTGGTTGTTTCTATTAGGTGTACTAGCCCTATCTTGGTACCCACCTGACTCAAATGACGAGAATGGAGAACCTACTGATAACTTGGTACCAGCTATTTTGGATAAAGCTCATAAATATAATCTGAAGGTATTTTATTTAATTAATTTTATTGAGATGTAATTGACATATAACATTAGATTGGTTTGTGTTCAACATAATGATTTGATATATGTATATATTGTGAAATGATTATCACAGTTAGTCTAGTTAACTTCCATCACCGCACATAGTTACAATTTTTTTTCCTATGATGAGAATTTTTAAGTTCTATTCTTTTAGCATCTTTTAAATATACAATACAGTATTATTAACTATAGTTATCAAGCTGTACTTTACATCCTGGAGGCTTACTTATTTTATAACTGGAAGTTTGTGCCTTTTTTAACTATCTTCACCCACTTCACCCACCCCCTATCTCAGGCAACTACAAATCTGTTCTCTGTGTCTATGAATTGGTTGTTTTATGTTTTATGTTTTACTTTTTGTGGGGTTTTTTTGTTGTTGTTGCTTTGTTTTGTTTTTGATTCCATATATAAGTGAGATCATATGGTATTTGTCTTCCTCTGACAGACTTATTTCACTTAGCATAATGCCCTCAAGGTCCGTTCATGTTGTCACGAGTGTTTTGTTTTTTTTCCTGTTTTTGTTTTTTATTTTGTTTTTTGGCTGAGTAGTATTCTTGTGTGTGTGTGTATCCACCAGTTTTCTGTATTCATTCATCGTTATGGATACTTATGTTGTTTCCATTTCCTGGGTATCATAAATAATGATGCAGTGAACATTAGAGTGGGTATCCTTGAGTTGTTGCTGATCATGGAGGAAAAACAGTCGACTCTTCTCCCTTGAGTATGATTTTAGCTGGAGGCTTGTGATACATGGCCATTATTTTGTTGAAGTACTTTTTCTCTATACGCACTTTGTTGAGAGTTTGTGTCATGAATGGGTGTTAAATTTTGTTGAATGCTTTTTTCTGCTTTTTTGAGATGATCACATGACTTTTATCCTTTATTTTGTGAATGTTGTGTATCACATTGATTGATTTGAGGGTGTTAAACCATCCTTGCACCCCTGGAATAAATTCCACTTGATAACAGCATATGATACTTTTGTTGTATTGTTGAATTCAGCTTATTAATATTTTGTTGAGGAGTTTTGCATTTCTGTTCATCAGGGATATTGGCCTGTAATTTACTGTGGTGTCTTGACTGGTTTTGGTGTCAGGGTAATGCTTGTCCCATAAAATGAGTTTGGACGTGTTCCCTTCTCTTCTAATTTTTGGAAGAATTTGAGAAGATTGGTATTAATTAAGTCTTCTTTGAATATTTGGTAGAATTCACCAGTGAAGCTGTCTGATTCTGGATTTTGTTTGTTGGAGGTTTTTGATTACTGATTATCCCCTTTCTAGTAATCAGTCTGTTCAGATTTTGGTTCTTCATGATTCAGCCTTGGAAGGTTGTATGTTTCTAAGAATATATCCATTTGCGATGTCAGTGGAGTATTAAGGTTCCCTATTATTATTGTATGGCTGTTTTACCCTTTAGGTCTGTTAATATTTGCTTTTATATTTGGATGCTTCTATGTTGGGTGCATAAATATTTACAAATGTCATATCCTCTTATTGTATTGATCCCTTTATCATTATGTAATGACCTACTTTGTTCTTTGTTTCTTATTACAGTCTTTGTTTTATGTTCTTCTTTGTCTTATGTAAGTATTGCCACCCCAGCTTTCTTTTGGTTTCCAAGAGCATGGGATATATTTTTCCATCGCTTCGTTTTCAGACTGTGTGTGTTTGTACATCTAAGTGAGACTCTTGTGGGTAAGATATAGATGACTTTTAAAAAATCTGTTTAGCTACTCTCTGGGTTTTTTGCTTGCTTGTTTGTTTGTTTTCCCAGAATTTGTCCATGCACACTTAATTATTGATAGATATGGAGTTACTGCCATTTTGCTTATTGTTTTATAGCCGTTTTGTAATTTCTTTTTTCCTCTCTACTTCTCTTGATCTCCTACTTTGTGATTTGATGATTTTCTGTAGTGGCAGTCAGATTCCATTCTCTTTATCTTTTGTGTACTTAATCTAGGTTTTTTCTCTGTAGTTACCATAATGCTGACATAAAACAATTTATATTTATAATAGTCTGTTTTAAGTCAATAACAAATTTGGTAACAGTCTAAAGCTCTACATTTTTACTTACCCCCATTTTATATTTTTGAAGTCACCATTTACATCATCTTATCTTGCATATTCTCTATCAGATTATTGCAGTTATAGTTATTTTTACTGTTTGTCTTTTAACCTTCATACTAGTGCTTTGTATAAGTGATTAATCTATCATGTTTACAACATTAGGTTTTTCTAAATTTTACTGTGTGTTAATTTTTACCAGGGAGATTTATATATTTGTATTTTTTTCCTGTTACTGACTAGCACCCTTTTGTTTCAGCTTAAAAAGTCCCTTTAACATTTCTTATATAGGACTGGGCTATTGGTCATTACCCTATGTTTTATTTTTCTGGAAAACTCTTTATATCTCCTTTAATTCTGAAGGATAACTTTACCATATAGAGTATTCTTGGTTGGCTGTTTAATTTTTTCAGAGCTTTAAATATATCATGCCACACCCTTCTATAATTTTTCTGCTGGAAAATATGCTAATAGTCTTTTGGGGATTCCCTTGTATTTAAGAAGTTGTTTTTCTCTTGCTTCTTCATACAGTCTGTCCTTGCCTTTAACTTTTGACGATTTATTTATATTATATATATAAATAAATCTGGATGCTGTTTCCTTCCCCTGATTAGGGAAGTGTTCAGCCATTATTTCTTCACATAAATTTTCTGCCCTTTTTCTCTCCTCATTCCGGGAACCTGATGCGAATAATGGTCCTCTTGATGTTTTCCCATAAATTCCTTAAACTATCTTTGCTCTTTTTTATTCCTTTTTCTTTTTGCTGCTCTAATTGGAGGAGTTAAACTGCCCTGTCTTTGAGTTCACTGATCTTTTGTTTTGCTCTTAGTCTGCTTTTGAACCCTCATATTTGTCAGTACAGTTGTTGTATTCTTCAACTTCATCATTTCTGTAGGGTACTTTCCTTTATTTTTTGTTTGTTGAAATTCTCACTTTCATGTTTTTTTCTGACGTTGATGAGCATATTTATTACTTATTTTGAATTTTTTGTCATGTAAATCATTTATCTCTTTTTCATTAAGTATTTTCCTGAAGTTTTTATCTTGTCCTTTTATTTGGAACATATTCCTTTGTTTCTTCAGTTTCCGTGACATTCTGTGTTGGTTTCTATGTATTAGATGAAACAGCCTCTTCTCCCAGTCTTGAAGGCGTTGCCTCATGTAGGAGATGAACCTTAATGTTTAACCCTGTCCTATTTCTTGGTTGTCTCTCATATCCTTGTGATTGTCCAAACAACCTACTTGGTTCTTAGTGGCTCCCAGCCGTTGAGGGTTTCCCAAGACCTGCCAGTGTCCTAAAAGGGAGGATCTCAGTCAGCACCTAAATTCAGGCTGATTGGAAGCCAGACTTTGGGCAGCAGCTTTTAAGTTATACATATATACCTCTTTCCGTGGAAGCCTGGGAGATGGACATTGCATTCTGCTTCCTCTGTACTGAGCCCTGCATGATAGTTAAGAACCATTTCTTCCTTTGTGCCATCCCATTAAGACCCATGAACACAATACCCACTAGCCACCAGAGCCAGGCTATCAAGGGTTATTTCTTGTGGGCAGCAACCACAAAAGCTGGTGCACCAAACGTGGGCAGAAGCTCCTTTCTCAAAGATTCCCACGACCTGGGGCTGGGCGGAGGGTGTTTTTGAAGTAGGTGCCCACTTCTTTCCCTGGTCTCTGCACAAGATTGCAGTTGGCCCCTAGATGTGTGTTTAATTTGATGTCTTCCCCTCAGGCCAAAGCTATGAAAATAGGATATTAGTCCTCTTTCACAGAAAGATTGGGTGCCTGTCTGTTACCTCTCTGCTTTGTCCTGTGGGTTGTTGCTGGTTACGAACTCTTTCTCTCTTTGTTTCGGTCCTATGGGACTCATAAATGTCCACCACTCTGGCCACCAGAGCCAGGTGGTCGAGTTAGTGCCCCCTTACTTAGCAGCAGCCGCAAAAACCAGGCCATCAGATGTATATACAAGCTTCTTTCTGGAAGATAAGGTGACCTGGAGTGAGACGGGGGAGGCTCCTTGGTCTTTGGAGAGTATTAAGCTTCTAGGTATGTCTTAAATTAGGTGCCTGCCACTTAAGCCAAAGCTTTAAGATAAGCATATAAGTCTCTTTTACAGAAAGACTAGGCATTTTAATTGGCTGCCTTTGTGCTGGGCCCTGGGGTGTAGGCATAGTGAATCCTCATGAGCCTTTTAAGTATGTTTCTCAGTTCACTATAGCCTTGTGTGTCTCATGGACACCAGCCCTGTTAACTTTCAAAAGTAAATGTTTTGGGTGCTTGTCTCTCAGGTGCAGGTCTTAAAAGTTGGGGTGCGAGATGTAGATTTCAAATCCTGTGCTCCTCAGGAAGAAGCTCAGAGTTGTGGGTTCCCTCCTGATTATGGGTCTCCATGCCAGGCTTGGAGTTTATGGTTAGATTGTGTCTCAGCCTCTCCTACCCATTTCAACATCAGTCTTTTTTTGTTTATCCAATATGTAGGAGTTTATTTCAGAGAAAATTGTTCCGTATCTAGTTGTAGATTTGGTGTGTCCCTGGGAGGAGGTAAGTTAAGGCTCCCCCTACATTGCCATCTTGAACTAGAACCTCTAAAGGTATTTTATTTTATTATCGATTATTGATAATAAAATAAAATACTCGTGAACTATTCTTTTGGGCATGAGGATAGTAGTTACAATTTTTGGAATAGTCGTTTTCATTAAAACTTGATGAGAAAATGACTTAGAATCTTTTTTAATAATACATCTTTTCATAAAAAATTTATGAGTTCCAAACCTCATCTAGATCATAGCTTATTAAAGTTTCCTTACTATTATTCTGTATATGTTTTATATTCATATACTTACTGTTTTAGCAGAAAAGAAAGAGAATTGCAGTGTTCTTTTATGAAGATAATACAGTAATTAGTGAGATCAACATGTCTAAGTATCTTGGATGTCAAAGATTTACTAAAAACAAGTTTTGTTAACCATATGAATTTAAATATTTCTGAAGTAGTTAGAAAACAAACTGCTGCTTAAAAATTTGTCAAAATCTGTATTTCATTTAAACCTTGTATAACACATACACACACAAACACATACACACCCAGGTACATAAAAAATGCAGGTGAAAGTCTGAAGACAGTTGTAAGACCAAGTATATTCTACCCAGATAGTAAGGCGTGTTACAAATGTGGGAAATTTTCTCACAGTATAAAATTTTATTTATTTCTTTCAGAAATTAATGAATCATGGAAACAAATAGAAGCAATGATGAAAAGGATTTTGAATAGCACCGCAAAGGAAATTTTATAATGAATAGCAAGAGAATAAGAATCGTTTTTAAAATCCAAGGATACTTTTCAAAAATTGGTTATGTGGTAGTTAGCAACATTAATCTTAATAAATTCACAAAAAATATAACCATATGGTCTGCATTCTCTGACCATATTCAGTATAACTGAACATTAAAAATAAGGCCAAAATAAACATTTAAAAAGTATAAAATTGTCTAAAATTTTAATTATAACATTATAACTAAAAATAACACTTCTTTTAAGTAAAGATCAAAAGTGAAAATTTAGGAGGATTAAAAATAAATAGCACTGAGATTATCAATACCAGTAGGACATGGATAATGAAATAAACTAAAATTAGAAGGAGGGATTAATAAGGATGAAGTAAGCAGTTAATTAAATAAAATACAAAACCTTCAAAATCAGTAGCCTGGGTAAATTATTTTTCCATTGTGGGGAAGAAAAAAACAGACAAACCACTGGCAAGATTAAAAAAGAAAAACATAGAGAAGACATAATATCAAAAATTGGAAGGGAATAGATCTATAGGGATAGAAGAGCATTTAAGATTTTATATCACCATATTTAAAATATATAAAAAATAGGCAGCATTCTTGGAAAATACAAAAAAGTTTTATTTTTTGTGCAGAGAGAAGTTTAAAAAATCTAAATTGACTTATATCCTAGAAAAAAATTCTGAAGTTTTATTGAGTGTATATCTTTCTCAAAGCACCAGATCTTACCTATCAGTTCTGTTCAACCTTTGAGAACTGGTTGATTTTTGTGAGAGTGAAATACAGTGGAAAGTTTACTCATTATCTATTTCTGTATAACGTATTACCCCAAAACTTGGCAGTTTAACACAACAAACATTTTATATCTCACGCAAGTTCTAAAGGTCAGGAATCTGGAAGTGGTTTAGCCTGGTGAGTCTGGTTCAAGATTTCTCAGAAGGTTATAATCAAGTTGTTGGCTGGTACTATAGTCATCTGAAGCCTAGAGGATCCACTTCTAAGCAGTCTTATGTGGTGGTTGTCAGACCTCAGTTTCTTTTAGCTGTTGGAATGGGACTTAGTACTTTTTTTTTTTTTAATTGAAGTATTGATTTACAGTGTTTCAGATTTACAGGACTTAGTTTGCAGGCAGCCTCTCCACAGGACTGTCTCCTTAATACATGGCAGCTGGCTTCCCCATAATGAATGATTAGAGAGAGTTCAGTATAGAAGGTGCAGTGTTTTGAACTAATTTAGGAAGTGACTGTCACTTATGCCCTATTTTATTGGTTTATCTGCTGGTAAACCAACCCTGGTACAATGTGGGAGGCAACTGCACAGGTTATGAATATCAGGAGATGGGGAGCATTGGTGGCCATCTCGGAGACTGGCTACCAGAGAAGACTTGCAACTTTATTCTATAATGATAACGCAATTCTGATTCAAACACTAAAGGAGGATAGCACAAAAAAGAGATTTATACATTAATATAAATATATTAATGAAAATATATGCAAAATTCCTAAAGAAAACTTATATGAGAAGTGTTTATTAGCAAGAATCTAAGAGGGGGTTCAAGAGTATGAAATCTGAATCCAAATCTCCCACATTCAGTCCTGGCTCAAGCACTTAGTAGCTGTATATTTAACTCTTATGCCTTAGTTTCCTCATCTCTCAATGGAGAAAGTAACAAAATCTACCTTACAGAATGGTTATAAAGATTACATGCGGTAATATATGTAAAGCCCTTAGTGTCTGGCACATGGTAAACACTATGTAAGTGTTAAGTAAATAAAACTTAATTGATTATTTAAAGGAGATAAAACATCATCTTGATACTAAACTTCTGAGGAAATAAAAACTCATTACTAATAAAACTCTTAATAAAACATGTTCTTTAACTTGATAGAGGGTATCTTTTATTTTTATTTTGTTGATTTTTCTATTAATTTTTATTGGAGTGTAGTTGCTTTACAATGTTGAGTTAGTTTCTGCTGTACAGTAAAGTGAATCAGTTATACAGATACATACATCCATTCTTTTTTAGATTTCCTTCCCATTTAGGTCACCACAGAGCATTGAGTAGAATTCCCTGTGCTATACGGTAGGTTCTTGTTACTTATCTATTTTATATACAGTAGTCTATATATTTCAGTCCCAGTCTCCCAATTCATCCCACCCCCTCCTTCCCCTTGGTAACCGTAAGTTTGTTTTCTACATCTGTGACTTTATTTCTGCTTTGCAAATAAGTTCATCTATACCATTTTTCTAGATTCCAAATATAAGCGCTATTATACGATATTTGTCTTTCTCCTTCTGACTTACTTCACTCTGTATGACAATCTCTAGGTCCATCCATGTCTCTGCAAATGGCATTATTTCATTCCTTTTTATGGCTGAGTAATATTCCACTGTATATATGTACCACGTCTTCTTTATCCATTCCTCTGTTGATGGACATTTGGATTGCTTACATTTCCTGGCTATTGTAAATAGTGCTGCAGTGAACATTGAGATGCATGCATCCACTCGAATTACGGTTTTCTCCAGGTATGTGCCCAGTAGTGGGATTGCTGGGTCATATGGTAGCTCTATTTTTAGTTTTTTAAGGAATCTCCATACTGTTCTCCATAGTGGCTGTACCAATTTACATTCCCACCAACAGTGTAGGAGGGTTCCCTTTTCTCCACACCCTATCCAGCATTTATTGTTTGTAGATTTCTGATGATGGCCATTCTGACCGGTGTGAGGTGATACCTCATTGTAGTTTTGATTTACATTTCTCTAATAATTAGTGATGTTGAGCATCTTTTCATGGGTTTTTTGTTCACCTGTATGTCTTCTTTAGAGAAATGTCTATTTAGATCTTCTGTCCATTTTTTCATTGGGTTGTTTTTTTTTTTTTGTTATTGAGCTGCATGAGCTGTTTGTATATTTTGGAGATTAATCCCTTGTCAGTTGCTTCATTTGCAAATGTTTTCTGCCATTCTGAGAGTTGTCTTTTCGTTTTGTTTATAGTTTGCTGTGCAAAAGCTTTTAAGTTTCATTAGGTCCCATTTGTTTATATTTTCATTACTCTAGGAGGTGGATCAAAAAAGATATTGCTGTGATGTATGTCAAAGAGTGTTCTGCCTGTGTTTTCCTCTAAGAGTTTTATAGTGTCCGGTCTTACATTTAGGTCTTTAATCCATTTTGAGTATATTTTTGTGTATGGTGTTACGGAGTGTTGTAATTTCATTCTTTTACGTGTACCTGTCCAGTTTTCCTAGCATCACTTATTGAAGAGACTGTCTTTTCTTCATTGTATATTTTTGCCTCCTTTGTCATAGATTAGGTGGCCATAGGTGTGTGGGTTTATCTCTGGACTTTGTATCCTAATCCATTGATTTGTATTTCTGGTTTTGTGCCAGTACCATACTGTTTTGGTTACTGTAGCTTTGTACTTAGTCTGAAGTCAGGGAGCTTTATCCTCCAGCTCCGCTCTTCTTTCTCAAGATTGCTTGTGCTCTTCGGGGTCTTTGGTGTTTCCATACAAACTGTAAAATTTTTTGGTTCTAATTCTATGAAAAATGCCCTTGGTAATTTGATAGGGATTGCATTGAATATGTAGATTGCTTTGAGTAGTGTAGTCATTTTCACAATATTGGTTCTTCTGATCCAAGAACATGGTATATCTCTCCATCTGTTTGTGTCATCTTTGATTTCTTTTATCAGCATCTTATAGTTTTCTGAGTTCAGGTCTTTTGCCTCCTTAGGTAGGTTTATTCCTAGGTATTTCATTCTTTTTGATGCAATGGTAAATGGGATTGTTTCCTTAATATCTCCTTCTTATCTTTCTTTGCTAACATATAGGAATGCAAGAGATTTCTATGTATTGATTTTGTATCCTGCAACTTTACCAATTTCCTGATGAGCTCTAGTGGTTTTCTGGTAGCATCTTTAGGAATCTCAGTGTATAGTATCCTGTCGTCTGCAAACAGTGACAGTTTTACTTCTTCTTTTCCAATTTGGATTACTTTCATTTTTTTTTTTTCTTCTCTGATAGCCATGACTAGGACTTCCAATAGTATGTTGAATAAAAGTGGCAAGAGTAGACATCCTTGTCTTGTACCTGATCTTAGAGGAAATGTTTCAGATCTTCACCATTGAGTATGATGTTTGCTGTAGGTTTGTCAGATATGGCCTTTATTATGTTGAGGTAGATTCTCTCTATGCCCACTTTCTGGAGGGTTTTTATCATAAATGTGTTGAACTTTGTCAGAAGCTTTTTCTGCATCTACTGAGATGATCATATGGTTTTTAGTCTTCAATTTGTTAATGTGCTGTATCACATTGATTGATTTGCATATACTGTATTGAAGAATCCTTGCCTCCCTGGGATAAATCCCACTTGATCAGGGTGTATAATCCTTTTAATGTGTTGCTGGATTCGGTTTGCTAGTATTTTGTTGAGAACTTTTGTGTCTATGTTCATCAGTGATATTCGCCTGTAATTTTCTTTTTTTTTGTGATATCTTTGTCTGGTTTTGGTATCAGGGTGATGTTGGCCTCATAGAATGAGCTTGGAAGTGTTCCTTCCTCTGCAATTTTTGGGAAGAGTTTCATAAGGGTAGGTGTCAGCTCTTCTCTAAATGTTTGATAGAATTCACCTGTGAAGCCATCTGGTCCTGGACTTTTGTTTTTGGGGAGTTTTTTAATCCACTTTCAATTTCAGTACTTGTGATTGGTCTGTTCATATTTTCTATCTCTTCCTGGTTCAGTCTTGGAAGGTTGTACGTTTCTAGGAATTTGTCCATTTCTTCAAGGTTGTACATTTTATTGGCATATAGTTGACTGTAGTAGTCTCTTACGATCCTTTGTATTTCTGTGGTGTCCATTGTAACTTCTCCTTTTTCGTTTCTAATTTTATTGATTCAAGTCCTCTCCCTTTATGTCTTGGTGAGTCTGGCTAAAGGTTTATCAATTTTGTTTATCCTCTCAAAGAACCAGCTTTTAGTTTCATTGATCTTTACTGTTTTCTTTGTTTCTATTTCATTTATTTCTGCTCTGATTTTTCTTTCCTTCTACTAAGTCTGGGTTTTCTTCTTCTTTCTCTGGTTGTTTTAGGTATAACTTTAGGTTATTTGAGATTTTTCTTGTTTCTTGAGTAAGATTTTATTGCTGTAAACTTCCCTCTTAGAACTGCTTTTGCTGCATTCCATAGTTTTTGGATCAGCCTGTTTTTGTTCTCATTTGTCTCTAGGTATTTTTGATTTCTTCTTTGATTTCTTCAGTGACCTTTTGGTTATTTAGTAACATACTGTTTAGCATCCATGTGTATTTTACAGTTTTTTTCCTGTAATTGATTTCTAATCTCATAGCATTGTGGTCAGAAAAGATGCTTGATATGATTTCAATTTTCTTAAATTTATCAAGGCTTGATTTGTGACCCAAGATGTGATCTCTCCTGGAGAATGTTCCGTGTGCACTTGAGAAGAAAGTGTATTCTGCTGCTTTCCGATGGAATTCTCTATAAATATCAATTAAGTCTATTTGGACTAATGTGTCCTTTAAAGCTTGTGTTGCCTTATTAATTTTCTGTCTGGGTTATCTGTCCGTTGTTGTAAGTGGGGTGTTAAAGTCCCCCACTATTATTTCCCCTTTTATGGCTCTCAGCATTTGCTTTATATATTGAGGTGCTCCTATCTTGGCTGCATATATATTTACAATTGTTGTATCTTCTTCTTATACTGATCCCTTGATCATTATGTAGTGACCTTCCTTGTTTCTTGTAATAGTCTTTATTTTAAAGTCTATTTTGTCTGATTGAATATTGCCACTCCAGCTTTCTTTTGATTTCCATTTGCATGGAACATTTTTTTCCATTCCCTCACTTTCAGTTTGTATGTGTCCCTAGGTCTGAAGTGGTTCTCTTGTAGACAGCATATATACAGGTCTTGTTTTTGAATCCATTCAGCCAGTCTGTGTCTTTTGGTTGGAGCATTTAATCCATTTACATTTAAGGTAATTATTGATATGTATGTTCCTATTGTCATTTTATTAATTATTTTGGGTTTGTTTTTGTAGGTCTTTTTTCTTCCCTTCCTCTTTTATTCTCTTCTCTTGTGTTTCCTGCCTAGAGAAGTTCCTTTAGCATTTGTCATAAAGCTGGTTTGGTGGTGCTAAATCCTCTTAGCTTTTGCTTGTCTGTAAAGCTTTTGATTTCTCCATCAAGTCTAAATGAGAGCCTTGCTAGGTAGAGTATTCTTGGTTGTAGGTTTTTCCCTTTTATTACTTTAAGTATATCATGCCACTCCCTTCTTGCCTGCAAAGTTTCTGCTAAAAAATCAGCTGATAACCTATGGATTCCCTTGTATGTTTTTTGTTGTTTTTGCCTTGTTGCTTGTAATACTTTTTATTTGTATTTAATTTTTGTTAGTTTGATTAACATGTGTCTTGGTGTGTTCCTCCTTGTGTTTATCCTGTATGGGACTCTCTGCACTTCCTGGAGTAGGTGACTATTTCCTTTACCATGTTAGGGAAGTTTGAGACTGTTATATTGTCAAATATTTTCTCAGGCCCTTTCTCTTTTCTCTTCTGGGACCCTTATAATTCGAACGTTGGTATGTTTAATGTTGTCCCAGAAGTCTCTGAGACTGTCTTCATTTCGTTTCATTCTTTTTTTTTTTATTCTGTTCCACGGCAGTGATTTCCACCATTCTGTCTTCCAGCTCATTTATCCATTCTTCTGCCTCAGTTATTCTGTTACTGATTCCTTCTAGAGTATTTTTCATTTCAGTTATTGTATTGTTCATCTCTGTTTGTTCTTTAGTTCTTCTAGGTCTTTGTTAATCATCTCTTGCATCTTCTCAATCCATGCCTCCATTCTTTTTCTGAGATCTCGGATCATCTTTACTATCATTATTCTGATTCTTTTTCATTATTTCTTCATTTAGTTGTTCTTGTAGGTTTTTATCTTGCTCCTTCGTCTGCAGCAGATTCCTCTGTCATCTCATTTTGGCTAACTTATTGTGTTTGTGGTCTCCTTTATGCAGGCTGCAGGATCATAGCTCCTCTCGCTTCTGATGTCTGCCCCCTAGTGTGTGAGGTGGATATTGAGTGGGGCCTCCCCTTTGCTCTGTGGTTGTCACTGCCCTGTCAGGGGCATGGTATCCTCCTTAGTTGTTGAAGTAGAGGCCCAAAGATCTGTTTCTTAGCTGTGTTTCTGATGTGCAGTGAGAGGTAGGCGGGATTGAAGCACTTCCACTGGGAGAGAAGCCTCTGAGTATTCCTCCTCTGGAGATGTTCCCCTGTGAGTGTGCTCTGTTATGTCACCTTTTGCCCGTTTTGCGGGCTCACAAAGTACACTGTCGTTGGCACTGCTCTCGGTCCCATCATAACCATGGGTATGCCAGCAAATGGCCCTGGTGACTCTCAGGTGTAGTTTTCACCAGACCATTGGTGCAGATCCACTGACGTCAGGTCCCAGCATGTGCAGTAGTTGTTCACCTGGACCTGCTGTGGGAGCTATGGAGGCTGCTCAGACTCTGGCCTGGCCCAACCCTCATGTGAATGTGCCCACAAAGCCCACAGCTGCTAAAGCCAGACCTGTCTCAGTTGCAGGAGCACTTGTCCATTTGGATGTTCCATAGGTGCTGCATTTAGGAAGCCATCAGCACAGGTGTATTCACCGTTTTGTTCCACTACCTTCTGCTGTTTTTCAGGCAACTTCATAATTCCATCTTCCCAAGTCTTTTTATCTTCTTGAGCAAAGAACTGTTCCAGGTGCCTTTTACAGTGTTCCAGGTGCCTTTTACAGTCTTCCAGGGAATTAGAATTTTTTCCATTAAGAGAATTTTATTACTGTAGGTTTGTAGTATAGTTTGAAGTTGGGGAGCCTGATTCCTCCAGCTCCATTTTTCTTTCTCAAGACTGCTTTGGCTATTCAGAGTCTTTTGTGTTTCCATACAAATTGTAAAATTTTTTGTTCTAATTCTGTGAAGAATGCTGTTGGTAGTTTGATAGGGATTGCATTGAATCTGTAGATTGCTTTGGGTAGTAGAGTCATTTTCACAATGATGATTCTTCCAATCCAAGAACATGGTATATCTTTCCATCTGTTTGCATCATCTTTAATTTCTTTCATCAGTGTCTTATAGTTTTCTGCATACAGGTCTTTTGTCTCCTTAGGTAGGTTTATTCCTAAGTATTTTATTCTTTTTGTTGCGATGGTAAATGGGATTGTTTCCTTAATTTTTCTTTCTGATTTTTCATTGTTTGTTAGTGTTAGAGGAATGCCAGAGATTTCTGTGCATTAATTTTGTATCCTACAACCCTACTTCAAACTATACTACAAAGCTACAAAAATCAAGACAATATGGCACTGGCACAAAAACAGAAATATAGATCAATGGAACAGGCTAGAAAGCCCACAGACAAACCCACACACATATGGTCACCTAACTTACGACAAAGGAGGCAAGAACATACAATGGCGAAAAGACAGTCTCTTCAATAAGTGGTGCTGGGAAAACTGGACAGCTACATGTAAAAGAATGAAATTAGAACACTCCCTAACACCATACACAAAAATAAACTCAAAACGGATTAAAGACCTAAATGTAAGACTGGACACTATACCTAGAGGGGTGGGATAGGGAGGGTGGGAGGGAGATGCAAAAGGGAGGAGATATGGGGATATATGTATATGTATAGCTGATTCACTTTGTTATAAAGCAGAAACTAACACACCATTCTAAAGCAATTATACTCCAATAAAGATGTTAAAAAAAAAAAAAAAACCTTTAGAGGAAAACATAGGCAGATCACTCTTTGACATAAATCACAGCAAGATCTCTTTCAGTCCACCTCCTAGAGTAATGAAAATAAAAAGAAAAAAATAAACAAATGGGACCTAATTAAACTTAAAGCTTTTGCACAGCAAAGGAAACCATAAACAAGACTAAAAGACAACCCTCAGAATGGGAGAAAATATTTGCAAATGAAACAACGGATAAAGGATTAATCTCCAGAATATACAAACAGCTCATGGAGTTCAATATCCAAAAAAAAAAACCCAATTAAAAAATGGGCCGAAAACCTAAATAGACATTTCACCAAAGAAGGCATACAGGTGGCCAAGAGGCACGTGAAAAGCTGCTCTACATCACTAATTATTAGAGAAATGCAAATCAAAACTTGCATGAGGTATCACTTCACACTGGTCAGAATGGCCATTATCAAAAAATCTAGAAACAATAAATGCTGGAGGGTGTGTGTGAAAAGGGAACCCTCCTGCACTGTTGGTGGGAATGTAAACTGATACAGCCACTATGGAGAACAGTATGGAGGTTCCTTAAAAAACTAAAAATAGAACTACCATATGACCCAGCAATCCCACTACTGGGCATATACCCTGAGAAAACCATAATTCAAAAAGAGACATGTACCACAATGTTCATTGCAGCACTATTTACAATAGCCAGGACATGGAAGCAACCTAAATGTCCATCAACAGATGAATGGATAAAGAAGATGTGGCACACATATACAATGGAATATTACTCAACTTTAAGAAGAAACAAACGAAACTCAGTTATTTGTAGTGAGGCGGCTGGACCTAGAGTCTGTCATACAGAGTGAGGTTAGTCAGAAAAAGGAAAACAAATACTGTGTGCTAATGCATATATATGGAATCTAATAAAAATGGTACTGATGAACCTAGTGGCAGGGCAGGAATAAAGACGCAGACATAGAGAATGGACTTGAGGACATGGGGGTGGGGGGAAGGGGAAGATGGAGCGAAGTGAGAGTAAAGTTGACATATATACACTACAAAATGTAAAATAGATAGCTAGTGGGAAGCAGCAGCATAGCATAGGGAGATCAGCTCGGTGCTTTGTGACGACCTAGAATTATGGGATGGGGTGGGGGTAGGGAGGCTCAGGAGGGAGGCGATATGGGGATATATGTATGCACATGGCTGATTTACTTTGTTGTACAACAGAAACTAACACAACATTGTGAAGCAATTATACTCCAATAAAAATGTATTTTTTAAAAAAGAATTTTATAAAGACCAAAATAAATGGAAATCTGAAGGTGCAATGTCTGGTGAATATGGCGGGTGAATCAGAACTTCCCAGCCAAGCTGTAACAGTTTTTGCCTGGTCATCAAAGAAACATATGGTCCTGTGTTATCCTGATGGAAGATTATGTGTTTTCTATTGCCTAATTCTGGATGCTTTTCGTGAGTGCTGCTTTCAGTTGGTTTAATTGGGGGCAGTACTTGTTGGAATTAATTGTTTGGTTTTCCAGAAGAAGCTCATAATAGAGGACTCCCTTCAAATCCCACCATATACACAACATCAGCTTCTTTGGATGAAGACCAGCCTTTGGTGTGGTTGGTGGTGGTTCATTTCACTTGCCCCACGATCTCTTCCATTCCACATTATTGTACAGTATCCACTTTTCATTGCCCATCACAATAGATTTTAAAAACGGAATGTTTTGGTTATGTTTAAGTAGAGAATTGTGTGCGGAAATATGGTCAAGAAGGTGTTTTTTGCTTAACTTATGTGGAACCCAAACATCAAAGCGATTAACATAACCAAGCTGGTGCAAATGATTTTCAACACTTGATTTGGATATTTTGAGTATGTCAGCTGTCTCCCACATGATGTAACATTGATTGTTCTCAATTAATGTCTTGCTTTGATCACTTTCAACTTCAACTGGTCTACCCACCTGTGTAGCATCATCCAACAAGAAATCTCTAGCACGAAACTTCACAGACCACTTTTGACACGTTGGATCAGTCACAGCACCTTCTCCGTACACTGCACAAGTCTTTTTTTGCGTTTCAGTTGTGTTTTTACCTTTCTTGAAATAGTAAAGCATAATGTGCTGAAAATGTTGCTTTTTTCTTGCATCTTCAATATTAAAATGGCTACACAAAAATTCACCAATTTTGATACTTTTTTTTTAATGCACGTTGACATGACAGCTGTCGCAACACAATCTAACAAAACTATTTCGAATGAAGTTAAAGACAACTCATCACTACTAGAGCCATCTTTCGGAAAAAACTGAACGAACCTTTTGCCCAACCCAATATATAAGCCAATAGGATTCCTATATTACAGGAGAAAATATGGGAAAAACTACATTGAAAATAACATTAGCAGTAGATACAGGGATATCTTTGGCATTTTATTGAAGGAAATGAAAGACTTACATAAATGGAGAAACATGAATTTTATGGGACGATCCAAAATTGCACAAGTGTCCATTCTCTAATATTTGTATTGTATTTTCAATATACTTTATAAATTTAATGCAATCCCAGTTAAAAGTTTCAGTGAAATTTTAAATGAAGAATTTGACAGGCTATCCCTAAAGTTTATAAATGTGTAAGAAAAACCTTAGACTTTTTAAAAAAATGTTTATTAAACATTTAAAACGTGTCTTTGCAGATACTAAGATGTATTTAAAAATGGCAGATATTAAGAGTATCGCATTAGCATCAGTATCCACAAAGAGATCAGTGAAACATAATACAGAGTCTAGAAACAAGGCACTTTATATGAGAATCTAATGTGTAATACAGGAATCATTTAGAGTGAAGTGTAAAAGAAAGGTTTATTCATGATCTTCATGATACTGGTTTAGTTTTTTGCATTATCCACTCTGCTGTTCTGTGTCCTTGCACATTAATTTTCATGTCTAATAATTCTACTTCTCAGATTGTTCATTCTTCTTTAAGTTTATTCTTTTTCAATGCAAATGTGTTTTCAAATCTTATTCAAAACATGAATTAGAGTATCTTTTAACTAGAGACTATTTACCCTGAGTTCTCAGGTTGCTATCACTTTTAAAAATTGCTGAAGCTTTTCATTTACTCTGAGACTTCTTGCAGTTTGTATAGCCTAATGGAATTTGTCCAGTACAAGCAACTGAGTAAGCTTTTTAAGAGATAATGTGGATCACAGTTGAAATATTTATTTCCAAATAAAAATATGAAATATTAGTTTTATCTTAATATTCCTTTTGCAGCTTAAAGACTCTGTAGTTATTGGGGAATAGATATGGGACTCTAGGGAAAGAGAAATAGCTAAATACGCAAGAATTGTTTTTGTTTTTGTTTTTGTTTTTATTCCTGTCAATGAAGCCTTCTCTTTCTACTTTACAATCCTGAAGCTAAGGCAGCATCTCTTAAATTAGCTGACTGGCAAGAGCTGTCATCTTCCATGTCCCTCAGTTTCATTCAGTGAGCTCTTATTGGTACTTGAAATCTGCAAGTAGACAGACCTGCAGGTTCTGGCATCAGGTCTGAGACTGGATAAATACGATTTATTTTCCACAGAACAGGTCCAAAGGCCACTCTTTTGTCCAGGGCCTACTATAATCCTGGAAGATGGGAAGTAAGAGGCCTTCACAACTCAGGAGAACTGGCAATTCTAGTACTTTCAGGAGGTTTTTTTAAAGGTTAAAGTAAAATGTTCTGATGCATGAAGATAGCTTGGTTTTTCTGCTTAAAGCTTCTGTATAGAAGGAGAATGTGGCCAAGAGGTCTAGTCACCAACTTACTTGATCTCTCTGTGCTTCAGACTGTATACATGATGATCAGAAAAATTTGGAACCAGACAGAGTAATAGTTTCCAAAATTTTTAGAACAATTTCTTGGCCTTGTGCTAAAAAAAATAGACCAGGAACCATGAGACTGGAGTTCTTGTCCCAGTTGAGTAGCTCTGGAATCTTATATTAACTACTTCATCTTCTTGGTTTATCTGCTTCATTTATAGAATTACAGGATGAAACCGTAAGATGGTTTTATTTATAGTATTTTTGTGTGATTTCTGTTGTATTGATGTTCTGCATCGATTTTTTTTATAATTAGATGAAGTATAATAAATTCTGTTTTTGTAAAGAATGGAAAACTTTGTTTCCTAATATAAGGACAAGTTAATGTTTAATTAATGATAATTACTAGAATTAGTGAAACTTTTAAGGCAGTGTGATATAAATAGGTGAATAATAGTATTGTGAGTTCTATGCTGATAAACTGGGGTCTGTAGTGTACATAACTGATCACACCTGAAACCTTATATGTAAAATAAGTGGGTCCATTATTAACAACTCTTTTTGCTTGCTAATCTTCAAACCAAGGAAATAATCTGCGCTTTTCCCCAATTTGATTAGTATAGATTTACTTAGCCCCTTTCCCCAAAAACAGTCCTTCAATTTATTGATGATTTTACTTTTAAAATATTCTAATGATTATAATTATTAATTCTATTTCATGCTTGATTAATGTGTTTCTCATTCTTTGCTTGGGTTTGTTTTCTCTTTCTACTTTTTGAGGTGAAAGTTTTTTATTTTCATTCTTTTCTTAGGAATAGAGAGTTTTTAAGGAATTAATTTGTCTCACGGTTAAGCTTTTTTCATAGCTCATTAGTTTTGATTACATAATGTTTTAACTAATATTCATTACTAAGTACGTTGTAATTGTGATTTTGATTTATTAACTTCAACTAAAAGTCATTTAGGTGGGTGCTTTTTAAGTCATAAACAAACATGCAGGAATAACAAAAATGTTTGACACTTTATTACTTGTTCTACATTATCTTTAGCAAATGTAATTTTTTTTTTTTTTGGAAAAGTAAAACTAAAATGTAAGTCATTTTTCAAAAAGGTTTAAGTATTTGCTCTTTTATACATATACTTACTTGTCTGCATAGTCACTAGAGCAAACACTGTAGCACTTTTGACTGTCATTGAGTAGGCTGGTTTTGTAGAGACTATAAATATCAGTGCTGGATATTTACCACTCTATCATTAATAACAGCAGAGAAATAATTTTTTGTGTGAAACATGATAGATAGATATGTTTTGATAGATTGTATCATTTTTAGCAAATATTCCTGTTTTCCTTCCCCTCTATGGAAAGAGCAAGTATACCTCATGCCCCATTGCTGTCGGGCTTGGCCTCATGGCTTGCTTTGACTAATGAGATGTAAGAAAATGTCATGTCTGAAAACAGTAAGAAAACCATGTCTGAGCAGAAGTATTATATGTGCTTCAATGGTTGTGTTCCTCTTCCATGAGAACAGCATGCCCCAGGTGCTCCTTCTGTCTAGGACCCAGATTGACAGACATGTGGAGCAGAATTGAACTTGATCCACAGTCGAGCAGAGCCAGCATAGCCAGTCCATAGACCTGTGTGCAATAAACAAGTGTTTGTCTTTGAAAGCCACTCAGATTGTGGATTACTGTAAAACATCATCACATCAAACCTGACTGAATTAAACCATCCATCTAGGTTAAAGAAAATCAGGATTTGAAGGGAAAGAACTAACTCAGTCACTGGTGGTATTCTTGCATTTTAATAAGTTTAGTATCATATTTTAAAAGAGCAAGTTTTTTTCTACTTTATATATAAATCACATTTCTCGTAGTATTGATTTCACCATCCACTATTTATTTGGCCTATTGCTCTAGAGTCATAATATCTGCTTCTCAGGCTTCTGCAGATTTTCGACCATGTGAAATTTGCATGTAGTATGTCTGTGGTTCTTTTCTAAATGATCTTTCAGCTCCATTTGAAAACATGTTTTACTGTCTATGAGCTCTTTTTTTTCCTTTTTGCCTTATTGTTCTTAAATTAATAATATGAATTTATGGTGAAAACTTGGTGAATATTACCTAAATGAGGTATATAAGTGGCAGACCTAGAGTTTAATTTGACTGTTACCTATTGCATGGAAATCATTCATTCACTCCTGCATGCATTCAGGGTCTGCTATGTGGCAGGTACTGTTGGAGATGCTGGTAGTACTAAGAAGGATAAGATATTTTCTATGCACTTGAGACCTTGCAATCTACTGGAGGTCAGAGACAAATGCAAGTATTTGCAGGAGGAGTATGATGGCACCACCTAGGAAGATGGTAGGTAGGAAGATCTGCCTCAGTCTAATTGTAGTGGGGAATGGAGGGTGTGAAGGAGTGAGTGGAGGACTTTGAGAAGGAGAAAAGCATCATCAGATTTTTGCTTAATTTTTCATTTTATTGAAGTATAATTGACATAAAATTATGTAAGTTTAAGGTATATAATGTGGATTTGATACATTTATATTGCAATATTACTGTCATTGATAGCTAATACCTCTATCATGATACACAATTACCATTTCTTCTAGTGATGGGTACAGTTAAGATACAGTTTATTAGCAAGTTTAATGTAATACAGTTTTGTTGTTTATAATCACTGTTAGATTAGATCTAGATCTCCGTAACTTAATTATTTATCTACTAGTTGCAAGTATATATTCTTAAACAACATCTCTTTCATTTCCCTACCTCCTAGCCTTTGGTAACCACCATTCCTTTCTGTTTTTTCAAGTTCATTTTATTTTGGATTCCACTATAAGAGATATCATACAATATTTGTCTTTCATTGTCCGATCCATCTCACTTGGCATAATGACCTCAAGGTCCATCCATGTTGTAAACAAATGGCAGCATTTCCTTTTTTCTCATGACTGAATAGCTTTTCATCGTGTGTGTGTGTGTGCGCCACATTTTCTTTATCCATTTATCCATAGATGACTCTTAACATTGTTTCCATGTATTGGCTATTGTAAATAATGCTGCAATGAACATGGGGGTGCAGGTGATTTCATTTTGAAGGAACTACCCAAGGCAAGAAAAGGGGTTGCCTTTTCTCCATATCCTCGCCCAACACTTATTTCTTATCTTTTTGATGATAGCACCTCACATCTGTTATTATGACTATGTCATTTTAGTTTTGATTTGCATTTCCCTTATGATTAGTGATGTTGAGCCCCTTTTCATGTAACTGTTGGCCATTTTGTTGTCTTTTTTGGAAAAAAATGTCTCTACAGGTCCTCTGCCCATTTTTTAATCAGATTTTTAAAAAGTGAGTTGTATGAGTTCTTTATAAATTTTGGACATTAACCGCTATCCAACACATGGTTTGCAAATATTTTCTACCATTCTGTAGTTGCCTTTTCATTTTGTTAGTTGTTTCATTAGCATTGCAGAAGCTTTGGGGTTTGATCTAGTTCCACTTACTGATTTTTAATTTTGTTGTTTGTGCTTTGTCATATGCAAAATATCATTAATAAGACCAATGTCATGGAGCTGTTTTCTTCTAAGAGTTTTGCAGTTTCAGGTCTTATGTTTAAATCTTTAACCTATTTTGAGGCAATTTTTGTGAGTAGTGTAAGGGTAGGGGTCCAGTTTTCTTTTTCTCCATGTGGTTATCCAGTTTTCCCAACACCATTTATTGAAGAGACTGTCCTTTACTCATTATATATTGTTGGTTCCTTTGTCATAGAATAATTGACCATCTGTGTTGGTTTATTTCAGGGCTCTCTACTTCGTTTCATTGATCTCTGTGTCTGTTTTTATGTCAATACCATACAGTTTTGATCACAATAGATTTGTAATATAGTTTGAAAGTGGAGTGTGATGCCTCTAGCTTTGTTCTTTTGTCTCAAGATTACTCTGGCTATTCAAGGTCTTTTGTGGTTGCATACAAGTCTGAGGATTGTTTTTTCTATTTCTATGAAAAATGCCATTGGATTTTGATAGAGATTGTGTTGAGTCTATAATTGGCTTTGGGCAGTTAATTTTAACAATATTAACTCTTCCAATTCATGAATATGGCATCTCTTTACATTATATTGTGTCATCTTTGATTTCTTCAGGCAAAGTCTTGTAGCTTTCATTGTACAGGTCTTTCACTTCCTTGGTTAAATTTATTACTAAGTATTTTATCGTTTTTGAAGCTACTGTGAATGCGATAGTGTTTTTTTTAATTTTTCAGATGTTTCATTTTTAGTGTAATAGAAATGCAACTGATTTCTGTGTACTGATTTTATGTCCTGCAACGTTGAGTCTTTGGGATTTTCAATATGTAAGATCATATCATCTGACAATAGTGACTTCCTTTACTATTTGGATGCCTTTTATTTCTTTGGCCTGATTGCTCTAGATAGGATACTTAAGTACTAGGGTTGAATAAGAATAGTAAAAGTGAGCACCTTGTTCCTGATCTTAGAGGAAAAGCTTTCACTTTTTCTTCACTGAGTACAATATTAGCTGTGGGTTTAGTGTATATTGCTTTCAATATAGTTAGGTGTGTCTCTTCTACACAATCTGTTGAGTTTTTATCAAGAAAGAATGCTGTGTTTTGTCAGACGCTGTTTCTGCATTTATTGAGATGATCATATGATTTTAATCTTTCATTCTGTTAATGTGCTGTATCATTTATTGATTTGCATATGTTGAACCATCCTTGAATCCCAGTAATAAATCCAACTTGGTCATGGTACATAATCCTTTTAATGAATTCTTGAATTTGCTAGTATTTTGTTGAGAATTTTTGCATCTATGTTTTATAGGGATATTGGTCTATAGTTTTCTATTTTTGTAGGGTTCTTTTCTGGCTTTGGTATCAGGGTAATACTGGCATATAGAATGAGTTCAGAAGTATTCCCTCCTCTCCAGTTTTTGAGAGAAGTGAAAAAGATTGGCATTAATTCTTCTTGAAATGTTTGGTAGAATTCACCAGTGAAGCCATCTGGTCTTGGGGTTTTCAGGGTTGGGATGCTTTTGATTACTGATTCAATCTCCTTAAATGTTATTGGTCTGTTCTTACTTTCCATTTCCTGGTTCAGTCTTGGATGGTTAAATTATTCTAGGAAAATATCCATTTCTTCTAGGTTATCTAATTTTTTGGCTTATAATTGTTCATAGTCGTCTCTTATCATCACATATATTTCTGTAGTGTCGGTTGTAATTTTTTCTCTTTCATTTCTGACTTTATTTCAGTCTTTTGTTTTCTTAGTTATGCTTGAGGCTTTTCCTTTTCCTTTTTTTTTTTTTTTTCCTGAAAACCACCTCTTGATCTTTTATATAATTTTTCTGGTCTCTATTTATTTCTGCTAGGATCTTTATTATTCCCTTCCTTCTGCTAACTTTGGGACTAGTTTGCTACTTTTCTAGCTCCTTGAGGTGCAAAGTTTTAGGTTGTTTATTTGTGATCTTTTTCATTTCTTAATATATGCATTTCTCACTCTCAGAACTGCTTTTGTAACACCATAGGATTGTGTGTTGTTTCCATTTTCATTTGAGATATTCTTTAATTTTTTTACTTTTTTAAAAATTAAAGTATAATTGACATGTAACATATTAGTTTAAGGTATACAAGGTAAAGATATGACATTTAAGTATACTGTGAAATGATTAACCACAATGAATCTAGTTCACATCCATCACCATATATGGTTCCAAATTTTTTTTTCTTGTGATGAGAACTTTTAAGATCTACTCTCTCAAGGACTTTCAAATATGCAATACAGTATTATGAATTATAGCCATTATTCAGTACATTACATCCCCATGCTATATTTATCTTTTAACTGGAAATTTGTATGTTTTGCGCACATTCCACCTCCATGCTCTGGCAACCACCAATCTGTTCTCTGTATCTATGAGCTTGGTTTTTTTGTTGTTGTTTTGTCTTTTCCACATATAATTGAGATCGTATGGTATTTGTATTTCTCTGACTTACTTCAGTTAGCATAATGCCCTCAGGGTTAATTCATGTTGTTGCAAATGGCAAGATTTCATTCATTTTTATGGTGGGATATGTTTTATGTACATACACATCCTTTTTTTTAATCCATTCATACATTGATGGACATTGGGTTGTTTCCTTTCCTTATCTTGGCTATGTAAATAATGCTGCAGTGACCATGAGGGTGCATGTATCTTTTTGACGTAGTGTTTTTGTCTTCCTCAAATACCCAGTAATGGAATTGCCTGACCATATGATAGTTCGATTTTTAACTTTTCAAGTAACTCCCTACTGTTTTCCATAGTGGCTGTACCAATTTACATTCCCAAAAATAAATAGTGCACAAGGGTTTCCTTTTCTCTACATGCATGCCAACACTTTTTATTTCTTTTTGATAAGTCATTCTGATATGCATGCAGTGGTATCTTATCGTGGTTTTAGTTTGCATTGTCCTGATGAGTAGTGATTTTGAGCATCTTTTTGTGTGTTTGTTGGCCCTCTGTATGTCTTCTTTGGAAAAATATCCTTTCAGAACCTTTGCCCATTTTTTAATAGGTTTTTTTTGTTGTTGTTATTGTTGTTTGCTTTTTGCTACTGAGTTGGAGAACTTTATATATTTTGGATAATAACCCCTTATCAGATACATGATATGCAAATATTTTCTTCCATTGCCTCTTTGTTGATATTTTCCTCTCCCGTACAGAAACTTTTTAGTTTGATGTAGTCCCACTTGTTTATTTTTACTTTTGTTGCCTTTGGTTTTGGTGTCAAATCCAAAAAATTGCAGCCAAGACCTATGTCATTGAGCTTACTGCCTATATTTTCTTCTAGTTTTATGGTTTCCATTCTTACATTCAAGTTAATCCACTTTTAGTTCTTTTTTCTATATGATGTAAGGTAGTGATCCAGTTTTCCTAACACCATTTATTGAAGAGGCTATCCTTTACCCATTGTATATTTTGGCTCCTTTATCATAGATTACTTGACTATATATGTGTGGGTTCTTATGTTTAATTTTGACATTTTTAAGTATAATATGTCTAGGTGTGGTTCTCTTTGGGTTCATTTTATTTGGCACTCTCTGGGCTTCCTTGGTCTGGATGTATTTTCTTCCTTAGGTTAGGGAATTTTTCAGTCACTGATTCTCCCAATAAGTTTACTGCCCCTTTCTCTCTCTCTGCTCCTTATAGGACAACATCAAGCCAACTAACTTTCACACAAGTGTCCCAGAAGTCCCTTAATTTATCTTCACTGTTTTTCATTCTTTTTGCTGCTCGGATTAGGTATCTCTTGCCCTGTCTTCAAGTTCAGTGATCCTTTCTTCTAGTCTGATATTGAACCTCCCTAGTGTATTTTTCAGCTCTGTGACCTCTTTGTTACATTTTCTCTTTGTTGACGTTTTCACTGTGTTCAACCATTCTCTCCTTGAATTTGGTTACAGCTTTATTACCATTACTTTTCAACTCTTATCAGGTTACTTACTTATCTCTGTTTCTTTAAGGGTTTTTCCCCCTGAGGTTTTATCTTGTTCTTTCATTTGGAACATATTCCTCTATTTCTTCATTTTGCTTGACTCTCTGTGTTGGTTTCTATGCATTTGATGATACATTCACCTCTCTCTGTCTTAAAGCATTGGCCTTGCATATGAGATGAACTTTATCATTCAGCCCTTCCCTAGCTCTTGGTTGTCTCAAACCTTTGTAGTTGTCTAAGCAGCCTATTTTATTTTTAATAGCTTCTAGTAGTTGAAGATGTGCTGAGACCAGTCACTGTCCTTAAGGAGAGGATTTCAGGTAGCACCTAGAGTCAGGCTGATTAGAATTTAGACCCTCAGCCAGCAGATTTTAACAAGTGCAAATATATTCAGTCCTGTAGGACCACAGTGTAAGCCCTGCTGGCCACCAGAGCCAGGTGATCTGGGGGTGTTTGCTGGGTGGCAGTCATAAAAATTGGGGCTCCAGTTAAGTGTCTGTTCTTTTCTGGGAGATAACAGTGAGCTATAGCAAGGTAGAGAGAGAGCAAAAAGATGGCATTCTCTGACCTCCATACCCTGAGCACCTCTGTAGATTCTGGAACTGTGCCAAACCTGAAGCTCCCCCTGACCACCAGAGCCAAGTGATATAGAGACGTCCCCTGGCAAGCTGCAAAAATCAGGGCACCAGCCAAGGATATAAGAATATAACTCCTTTTCTGAAGATAACAGTGATCTGGAGCAAGGCAGAGAGTGCAAAGATTGTGCCCACTGTCTCCATTCCCTGAGAGTACCTCTATAGGCTCTTATAAGTGTGCAAAACCAGAAGCCTGCCCCACAGGCCAAAGGTGCTACAGAAGGAAATAGGCGTGTTTCTCAGAAAGACTGTGGGTATGTTTCAGTTGGATATCTGTGCAATGCCGTAGGAGTGGTACTCTACCAAAAACTGTCTGTTGTTAGTTACAGTGCCATGGGACCCAGGACACACGCTCCCCTGGCCTCCAGGTCCAGGTGATCAAGAGGTGTCACTTCGTGGCAGCTGCAAAATCTAGGTCACCAGACATGTAGACGCTCCCCTCTGGGAAATACTGGTGCTCTGGAGCATGACAGAGGGAGAGCTCAACAGTGACACCCACTACATGGAGTGAGGCAGATGGGGAGTGCAGGGACAGCACCTGCTGAAAGAAGAAAAAGATAAAAAGGAAAAGAAAGTAAAAAAATGGCACCTGCTGGCTTTAGCAAGCAGAGGGTGAACAGGAAGATAGAGCCCTCCAGCCTCTTTCCCCATAGAATATCCCAGCAGACCCTTGCCTCTCAGACCAATGCTTTTAAAACTAGCAAATGAGTTTCTTTTACGTAAAATTTGGGTGCTTTTTGAAGGGCTGCTTCTGCACTGGTCCCTGGGATGGATGAGTCTGCATCCAAGCTCTTTAAGAGCTACATCCCTTTGGCTATTCAAAGCCAGATATTCTGGGGACTCATCTTTCAGGGGCTGGTCTTAGAAACTGGTATGCCAGATGTGAAATACAAACTATTTGTTCTTCAGGGAGAAGCTCTGGGTTTTGAGTTCTCTCCTGATTGTATGGCACTGCTGGGATGGGGTTTATGGTGAGATCGTATCTCAGCCTTTCCTACCTGCTTTGATGTGGTTTCCCTCTTGTTTGCCAGATGTGATGGGGTCACTCCACCAGGTTCTTTTTGGAGGAGATTGTGCCATGTTTAGCTGTAGATTTGGTGTGTCTATGGGAGGAGGTAAGTTCAGGATCTTCCTACATCACCCTTATCACCAGAACCATTTATTTTTCCTACTACAACGGAGATATATTTATGTCAATAAAATTATAAAGTAAAACTGCAAAGAAACAAAAATATTTGACAATCGCTGAGACACAATTTTGTAAAGAAAGTTAACAGTAATCAGCTTAAGTACAGTGAATTATAAAGATCTGTTGATATGGAGGAAAATAACCAGAAGAAACACAAAAATAATTGTCACAGCACATGGAAACATTTCCATAAAAAGTTAGCTTCTACTTGGTCATTTAATTTTTCAGTCCTGTTTAAATTTACATTCTGAAATTTATGTTCCACTGCAGTTTCTACCTGCATGTAATATCTTTTCCACCCCTTCACTTTGAGTCTGTGTGCATCCTTAAAGCTTAATGGGATCTCTTAAGAACACCATACAGTTTGGTCTTGTTTCTTTATCCATCCAGTCACTATGTGCCTTCTCATTGGTGAATTCAATCCATTTACATTCAGAGCAATTATTAATATGTAGTCTTATCAACTACAGTCTGGTTTTGTATTTCCATTATTTGTTTTTCTCTCTTTCTGCCTAGATTTGTAAATTGGTTATTTTTCATGGTGGTATGCTCTTTTTCCCCCTCTTTTGTGCGTCTGCTCTAGATTTGTGCTTTGTGGTTATCAAGGGGGGGTTCCATAAAACATCTCATAGATAAAACAGTCCATTTTAGGTTTATAGAAACTTATCTTTAACCCCCTAAGGTATCCATTATTTTGCTCCTCCCTTTTGCATATTGATGCCACAATTTACCTCTTTTTTTATTGTATATTTATTAACTTATAGTAGGTATAGTTATTTTTCCTACTTTGATTTAACCTTTATACTATAGTTGAGTAGTTAACACACCATCCTCCTACAGAATTATAGTTCTCTAAGTCTGGCTGTATATTTCTCATCTTTACCAGAGTATTTTGTAATTTTGTATGTTTTCATTTCAGCTTGAAGAACTCCTTTCAGCATTTCTTGCAAGGCAGATCTAATAGTGGTGAACTCCCTCAGATTTTGTTTGTCTGGGAGAGGCTTTACTTCTTCATATCTAAAGGATAACTTTGCTAGATAAAGTAGTCTTGGCTGGCCATTTTTATCTTTCAACTCTTCAAAAATATGTCAGTCCTCTGGCCTATTGAATTTCTACAGAGAAATCTGCTGATAGCCTATTGGCAGTCCTTTGTAAGTTCTCTTCTTTTTTTTTCCTTGCCTGCCTTTAATGTCTTGGAGAATGTCTTTTTGCATTGAGATACTAGGATGATCTACTAGCTTTGTGGACTTGTATGTCCAAGTCTTTCCTCAGATTTTGGAAGTTCTCAGCTATTATTCTTTAAGTTAACTTCCTGCCCCTGCCTTCTGTCTGGAATTCCGACATTTGTCAGGATATATGGATATCCATAGATCATGTAGGAATTCTTTGCTCTTTTTCTAAGTTCCCTCTTCTTTTGTGTTATTTCAAAATTTCTATCCTCCAAGTCAGTTTTTCTATCTTCATATGCTCTGCCTTGCTGCATATTCTCTGCATTGCATGCTATCCAGCTCCAGAATTTTTGTTTGGTTCTTTCTTAAAATGTCTTCCTCTTTAATAAAGGGTCATTTTGTTCACATATTTTATTCCTGATTTTATTGAATTGTCTTTCTGAGTTTTCTTGTAACCTATTGAGTTTCTTCATAACATCTATTTTCAACTCTTTATCAGATAGGTTGCAATATTCTGTGCCTTTGAGTTTGATTGCTAGAAATAGATAATTTTTATGTGATGCCATGTTTCCTTGATGTTTCATAATCCCTTTAGATTTGCATTGTTGTTTTTGCATATGAAGTAGTAGATACCTTCTTAACTCTTTTCTTGTTGCCTTCAGCAGATGGTATGTTATATTCTGTAGTGTTGATATTATCCAAGTTTTTACTCTGTTTTTGTGAATTTATACCTGCTCCAGTCTTCTTGTTCCCTCTTTTGGGTGAGTTTTTAAACATTTATGCCCTCTCTGTTTCTTACAGTTCACCAGGCTGGCTATTGGAAACCTCTCTTGTTTTCCAAAAGGTTGCTATAGCTCAAGTTCATGGTTTCTGAGCATGCTCTCAGTCTACTGGAGCTTTCTCTTGCAGTGGCACTTGGGAGCCCACACAAGGAGCCAACACAGAGTGGGGGGAAAGTGTGGGTTTAGCACTGTGTACACTGGGGGCACCTGCAGATCCAGTAGGGTGATCCCAGTGGCTCCCAGGTGGACTTCTGCTAAGAATAATCCCTTTCCCACCAATTGAAGTTCTAATTTGCATCGTTCCTAATATCCTCCATACCCCCAGTTATAAAGCTCCCATCTTAGTACTCCAGTTGCGGGTGGAGAAATGATTTTTTCCAGCCACTTCCAGTCTAGCTGGGATAGCTGGGTACTCACTCACTGCTTTCCTTTTCCCCTTTCAGTGTTTCTTTGGGCAGAGGCATGGTGCCAGGAAAGCTTCTCTACTGCCTTCTGTTGCAACCAAACTAGTTTTTTTTTTTTTTTTTTGTCTCCAGTTATGTGCTGGAGCCTCCCGTTGGGAGGACTAGACTTCTGCAAGTTCTCTGTCTCCTGTGTGAGTGCCTGCCTGGGTCTTTATTGACACAGTTTTTGCCTGGCAAGAACAAAAGGGGTCTAGGCAGTTTGGCTGGCTCCTCTGGTTCCCCAGCTCGAACAGACATTTGTCTCTTACCATCTTTGTGGTGGGTGAGACAACTCCTGGGTTCCTTGGAATAAGACACTAGGTCCCAGAACACCACAAAGGCACTTTTGCTCATGTATGAATGTCCAATTTGTTGATTTTAAAAGGACTATATAGTAGGAAGATTTTATGTCATCATGTTGCTAATATCACTCTCCAGGATCATCAGATTTTCACTTCAGAAAGTTCACTTTGGGCGCATGGTCAAAATTAGAAGCATGAAATGAGGGAATATTTATAGGACCCTTACTTCCCCATCTAAAGATAATGCAAACGTTTGATTTTATATATAGCATTCTATCATTTTTAAAGTCATTGTAGTATTGGTCTAATAGATTTTTCCAAATGGAACAGTGGAATGGTGATACATCACATTATTAATTCACTAAACCTACAAGGTAATATTCTTGCAATTAATATTTTCCCTCGTATTTCTAACTTATTAAGTATTGTATAAAATAATGGCTTTTTGAATTACTATAAATGTATTGATCTGCACTTTACAAAAAAGAAGGAAGCTATGTAGAGTTTGCAACTTTAAAAGCAAATTCATTATAATATAGGATATTTGCTTAAATTTGGTGTCCTTTATATATAAAATGGAAACTTACTTAGGAAATGTTACAGCTAAAGGGAGATTACCCAAGGTTACATTATATAAGAGTATGAAAATACCTATACCCTTGCCACTTTTCTTTCAATTGAAGTTAAAAAGCACATACATACCAGAGCTACTGCAAAATCTAACTACCCTCGCCATACTTACAATATACTGCACAAATGAAATTGACCTTACTTTGTTACTAATAAAAACTTTCTTTGTATAATATTACTGAAATCTTATTTTATTAAAAGTAGAGAATTATAGTTTCACTAAATGCTGTTTGACTTTATAATTATGTGAAAACTAGTAGCACTGATTAATGTAAAATATATTTCACTTGAATTAGGTGGTTGAAAACAAAGGCATTTTATATTGCAGTAGCATAGAAGTCTCTAATTCCATACATGCTTCATAGAAACCAAACTAAAATTAAAATATTGTCAATAAGTTTATTATATTGCCATAAAGTACTCATAGTTGTTTTTGCAGATCATAAGTAGACAGTACACATGATATTTCCCTTAATCTACTCCACTAGTTATAAATGACATATAAAATGGTTTTGGTAGCCATAATTTTTTAGTTTTTCTTGATTTATATTATAACTAACCTTTTTTGGTTACTGCTTTCTGCTATCATGGTAGAAATATATAAATGACATCAATAACAAGCATTCTGAAAATTATTGTCCATTATAGTACTAGTTTTTGATGTTTTAAAGTAATTTTGTTATAAATTATTTGAATAAGAGTACACATTAAATGTAGATTATTTTGTAAAATGCTATTTCAATGGTATAGGAGAATCTGTCATTTTTGCACAGCAAAGGAAACCGTAAACAAAACGAAAAGACAGGACTTCACTGGTGGCGCAGTGGTTAGGAATACACCTGCCAATGCAGGGGACACGGGTTCAAACCCTGGCCTGGGAAGATCCCACATATGGCAGAGCAACTAAGCCTGTGCAGCACAACTACTGAGCCTGTGCTCTAGAGCCCACAAGCCACAACTACTGAAGCCCGTGCTCCGCAACAAGAGAAGCCACCACGGTGAGAAGCCCACGCACCACAACGAAGAGTAGCCCCTGCTCGCCAAGAAAGCCCACACACAGCAACAAAGACCCAATGCAGCCATAAATAAATAAATAAATGTATTAAAAAAATAAAGACAACCTAAAGAATGGGAGAACATATTTGCAAACAATGCAACTGACAAGTGCTTAATTTCCAAAATACACAGACAGCTCATACAACTCAACAAGAAAAACAAACAACCCAATCCAAAAATGGGCAGAAGACCTAAGTAGACATTTCTCCAAAGAAGAAATACAGATGGCCAGTAGGCACATGAAAAGATGCTCAGCATCGCTAATTATTAGAGAAATGCAAATCAAAACTACAATGAGGTACCACTTCACACCTGTCAGAATGGCAGTCATTGAAAAGTCTACAAATAACAAATGCTGGAGAGGGTGTGGAGAAAAGGGAACCCTCCTACACTGTTGGTGGGAATGTAAGTTGGTGCAGCCACTTTTGAAAACACTATGGGAGGTTCCTCAGAAAACTAAAAATAGAATTACCATATGATCCAGCAGTCCCATTCCTGGGCATATATCCAGACAAAACTATAATTCAAAAAGATACATGCACCCCAATGTTCATAGCAGCACTAGTCACAATAGTCAAGACATGGAAGCAACCTAAATGTCTACAACAGATGAATGGATAAAGATGTGGTACATATATACAATGGAATACTACTCAGCCATTAAAAAAAAGAATGAAATAATGCCAGTTGCAGCAACATGGATGCAGCTAGAGATTATCATACTAAATGAAGTCAGAAAGACAAATATCATATGATATCACTTACATGTGGAATCTAAAATAAGACACAAATGAACCTATCTATGAAACAGAATCACGGACTGGTAGTTGCCAGGGGAGGGGTTGGTAGATGTAAGCTTTTATATACAGAATGGATAAACAACAAAGTATTACTGTAGAGCACAGGGAAGTATATTCAATATCCTATGATAAACCATAATGGAAAAGAATATGAATATAAAAAAAGAATGTGTATATATGTATAACTGAATCACTTCACTGTACGGCAGTAATTAACACAACATTGTAATACAATCAACTATACTTCGATTGAAAAAGCATTCATCTTAAATTAAGGTTATTAAGTCAGTTTATTAAAAATATGGGATATGATTTCCTTTTTATTTTTACATCATAATTTTTTCTCTAATCAATATTTTTTGTTTTAGGTCACTTTTCACATTGAACCATATAAGAATCGAGATGATAAAAACATGTACCGAAATGTCAAATACATTATAGACAAGTGAGTTTCTTCTGTCCTATAATTACTGTTATATGATCCAATGATAATTACTGTTATACGAAAAGTATATTTAAATTATATTTGAGAGATTTGAATGACTTATAGTATGACATATTATTAGTTTAAACTAATTTTGTAATGAATACTGCAATCATTTTAAAGAACATTTCTGAATTTCCTTATAATTCACTTTCTGTATGAATAGTTACAGGTTCCTGTTTTTACTGTTTTATGTGTATATTAGACTATGATTTCTGTCATCTGACATTTAAATTGGTATTCTGTAAATCTTATGAATATAGAGTTGTCTTTTTAAAAGAAAGTTCAGAGTATGAAATGTGAATTGTTTTTTGCAATTTTGAATTGCTATTAGATATGGTAGATCCACATCTAATATTTTCATTTAGTATGATTACAAGGAAAGAATTTATTAATACAGTTTCATTTTGTTTAAGGGTTTACTGATAATAGTCTGTGACAGATGCCATACTCTTACAAAATCATGTCAGCAACAGTGGGACATATATCACTTATACAAAAAAAAAAAAAGTATTTTCATGTAGAAAATGGGCTTTTTATTGTGTTAGTCATCATTTCTAAACCTCAGTATAATTTCTTGTTTGTTAATGTCTTAATGTATCCAGTATCTCATTTTTCAATGTGTAAAATTAAAAATGCATTTTTAATGTTTACACTTACATAGCTAATTCCCCAAAGGCGAACAATGTGCTTAAACTGCACTGATTACCTTCATTTTCAATACATAAACAATTATTGTCTATTGCAAATGAGTTATGAATATTCATTTTGCTTTCATATATGTTTGTATTCTAGATATGGAAATCATCCTGCCTTTTACAGGTACAAGACTAAGAACGGCAGTGCTCTTCCAATGTTTTATGTCTATGATTCCTATATCACAACAGCTGAAAAATGGGCCAATCTGTTAACCAGCTCAGGGTCTCAGAGCATTCGCAACTCTCCTTATGATGCATTGTTTATTGCACTTCTAGTAGAAAAAAAACATAGATATGAAATTCTTCGAGGTGGTTTTGATGGAATTTATACGTATTTTGCCACAAATGGCTTTACTTATGGCTCATCCTATGAGAACTGGGCTAAGCTAAAATTTTTTTGTGATCAGTTCGACCTAATGTTCATCCCAAGTGTGGGCCCAGGATACATAGATACCAGCATCCGTCCATGGAACACTCAAAACACTCGCAACCGAGTCAATGGGAAATATTATGAGGAGGCTCTGAGTGCGGCACTCCAAGCCCACCCCAGTATAATTTCCATCACCTCTTTTAATGAGTGGCATGAAGGAACTCAGATTGAAAAAGCTATTCCGAAAAGAACCAGTAATACCGTGTACCTGGATTACCGGCCTCATAAACCAAGTCTTTATCTAGATCTAACTCGTAAGTGGTCTGAAAAATACAGTAAGGAAAGAGCAACTTATGCATTAGATCACCAGCTACCTGTCTCTTAATGCATTGATTAAAGTTTAATAATTATAGAAATCACCTAATTTCAATACATTCCTTTTGTTTTGAGTTATGGAAAGAAAACTGTCAAAGTCAGTATGTACTATTATCTCTAATAAAAATAATTTGTACATTTTTAAAGGTAGTAACATTATCATTGCCACCTTTCACGATGGTGATGTTGCACTGAGAAAAGTTGTGCAAATAACATTCCTTGTGGCATAATTTGCTGAATTTCTGACTGGAATTGAAATCCTGCTTTATAGCTATTTTTGTTTCACAATAGGTAATTGCTTGTGTTACATAGAGTAGTTAGCACACAATTAAATCCTACTTGTATTATGGGCCCAAAGAAATAGGACTGTGTATATATTTGATATGTCTATTGAAGAACAAAGACCTAAAAGATAATGTACATGGTTCCTTTTTCATTTTTTTTAATGATCCAGTCAACTTCGTCATATTAGCATTTAGACTGGATAACTCTCCAATAACAATTCTTCAGAAAAAAATCATATGCCTTAAGCCTTACTGTGAACCATATTGTGTTAGGAAGGTCTGCTTTCTACAGCACAATATGTATCATCGTTCGCAGATTTTTGGTTTCCTAGAGCTTGCTAGGTGTTTTGCCTGTCTAATGTTTCTACATTATAATGCTGACTTTCAGGCTTTAGAAGTAAGGAAAATCTTTTCATAAAGGTTAAGGATTGCTTCTCAGTTATTAAAAAAAAAATAGCTGCTCTACAATTATTATGAAAATACAATGCTTCAAATGCTATTTTAGGATACCTTGTCAATCTTTAACTTATTTTATTATTCATATTTTTAAATTTAATGTTAATCAGAGACCAACTGTTAGATAAGAAAAAGTTGATACTATCATTGGATTGCCTTCTTTTAAGATTTTAAGCTATTTTTACTAAAACTAATAGAGAAAATTTGCTTACCATTTCAGATTTTAAGGATATGGAGATGAAAGATCATTACTAAGTTTGACTTTTTATTAGATATAACACTTAATGATGGAAATATTTAAGACTTTATTGTCTATAATATAACATCCCCATCTAAAAACATTATACTTTTATGTTACCTAACAGGTTAAAAGAGTTGTGATCAATTGTCATATTGTGACAAATTAATCATCTGTAAAAATGAATCTCTTTATTTTAAAAACTAGAGAATAAAATACACTCTATTATTATAGTTAATATTTGTAACTAGAACTATAGTAAAAAATCTAATATATATGCTATTACATGAATTTTTTTTTAGAAATTTAATTTATTAAATGTAAGCAATAGGGAAATACTAAACAACAATACATATAAATATTCTGAATATATGGACATTGATTCAGAAACAAATTAGCAGTGGAATTTATCATAAAATAACTCATTAGACAAATTTAATTTTAAGCTGTGCTTTTGAAGTTAACTATCATGTCTTTGAAAAGAAGCATGATTAATGTTAAACTTGTTTATAACTGAGAATTTGCCATTTCTCAGAATGTTCAGACCATGGGAAATCAGTATAATAGTAATTAGTATTTCACCTTCTAGAGGAAATTACAAGAATAAATCACTATAATGTTACAACTAAGCATCTTCATAGGAACACTCATACAGATATAACCTGTGGATTTTTTTTTTTCTTACATCCAGTTAGCCACTATATGTTATCTTAGGGATAACTCTAAATATGTTATACCTAATAATATTTATAACATACCATATTTTATTAAAGTTTAGTTAGATCTCTAACACACAGGAATTTTTGTCATTGCTTATGTTGTATGTTTGAACCCATAATGACAGACAATTTTATGAAATAGTTCTGAGATTAAGAGAAAGTGTATAAAAACAAGGTCAGCAAATCCTCAACACGGACACCACCATTTCTCTCCTGCTCCCATTGCAGACATATAGATAGATCATCTAGGACTGCAGAATTTCCCTCTGAGCTTTGTTCTAATGCACTACCCCAACCAGCCACTGACAGTCGGTTTCAAAGTAAGATAAAATAGATTCTGTCTTCATTGCAGAAAGCTAATTAATTCTCAAGGGAAGAATGTTTGGAATCAGCTCTAATGATCAGTTTACTGATTTATAACTATTTATAAAACTATTTATTTTTTATGAATATCGTGTTTCTTTTCTCCTGTTCTTAAAAAAAAACAGTTATTAGAAGGAATTATCTCTAATAATTTTGTTATTCTTAGGGAAGAATGCTTTCAAAATCTTCCTCAGGTATTCATTGCAGCTGCCTTTACCATTTGACTTATAACAAGTTTAGATTGCATAATCACAAGAAATCAATTCTTTGCTTTTATTTAATTCAATAAACTAAAGTAACTGTTAAAGAAAAAAACAGTGTAATATATGCAATGCATGAATCAAAATGAATTATTTTATGGTTTAATCAGTCTAATTGTTTTGACTGTATAGAAACCAAATCTTTCTTTTACTACTCTCTTTAAGGACTGATATTGTCAAAAACTGCTGTAATTAATGTTGATCTCAGCTGTATATTAACTTTTTT
This sequence comes from Eschrichtius robustus, assembly GCF_028021215.1. NCBI lineage: Eukaryota > Metazoa > Chordata > Mammalia > Artiodactyla > Eschrichtiidae > Eschrichtius > Eschrichtius robustus. The sequence goes on along the minus strand of NC_090832.1, from coordinate 63,168,234 downwards.
GTTTTAAGAGTAATTTAAAAATGACTATTTTGTTACATGAAGTAGTTAACTTTCACCTAATAAAAGCATACACGGAATAAATTGTACATTAGATATAAAAATCTGTTTCTTTTATGAAATGTTTTATTTAATTTCTGATTTAACAGTTCAAAAGTAGTATTCAGTCGCCACTCTATATATCTTCTCTATTTGAAATATACAGCATTTAAAAAGTAGATATCTTTTAACTGTACTTCTAAAATCTGTGAATTTGTGTTATACACACAAAAATATGAATTTTTTAAATTTGGAAGATGGTTTCTTATTTTTTTATTCTTTGGGCATAATCATATATGAGCTCCAACATCCTTCAGAAAATTGATCTTCCCCTAAGACAGCAAAAGTAACAAGCCACTAGAGAACCTACCAAGTTCATAACCAAGCCCTTTTTGAAACTGATCACAGTTATTCAATTTAAACACAGTGACTGCTCCTAAACTCTATAGTGCCTACAGAAGCAGTCCTTAAAAGTCTTTATCTAAATTTTGAATTAAGGTCGAACACTCTCATGTCCCATAGTGTAGAAGCAATACTTTATTTACGACCAGCAATATTTAAGTTATTTTTATAAATATTTACAATTTCAAAAGGAAAAATTGAGCCAAAAAGAGTTTTTTGGCTCAGCTATTCCTTTTTTTTAAAAAAAAGTACTGTAAATTTAAATGTACTTTAAATTTAAATTATATACTGACTGTTATATATCCACATAAAGGCTAAACGTTATAGTATGCTTAATATAGGATTATTATCCTTGAGAATGCAGGTACTACTTTGGCTTACTTACAGAGTCATCCTTAGTCAAGTCAAAGAACTTAGCGGTAGTGCTATTATATTCCAACTATCACTGAAGGGGGGAACATTTTTCAATGCTATTAGATTTTGTTGTTATAATTACCATTTATTATATCAAAAGACAAAATAATTTAAGACCTAATAAGCAAATAGTCATAGATCTAAAATTTACTGAAGTCAAAACATAGTGGCAGTATGTTCTAAACTTCATTTAAAGCATCTTATATATTGAAGTTCAAATTTCTCATTTATATAACCTTAAATGTAACCATAAAGTTAAAAAGCCTTTTAGAGTCTATCTCATTGAAATAATTATTTCATGAAACAAAGTAATGATGTACCATGGTAGTGATAATTCTGTATACAATTCAACTTATAGTATATGATTGTATTGTCATGCTTTTGTGTTTTTACTTTAGATTTTTTTAATTAATTTTTATTGGAGTATGGTTGCTTTACAATGTTGTGTTAGCCTCCACTGCACAACAGAATGAATCAGCCATACATATACAGATATCTCCTACTTTAGATTTTTAACCTATTCTTTTAAAAAGTCAAAACAACAATCATTATAAACAACACAAAGTGGCAGTCTTCTGCTACTCAGTAGCATTTAAAATACGTTAATTATGTCCATGCATAAAAGTATTTTTCAGTCCGTTTTATAAAAGCCATTTTCAAAGCACTATATATCACCATGTTAATTTGATAATAGTATCTAACAATGTGACTTTTATACGGATCTTGAAAATATCATATGCAAAAGAGAAAAATACTTAGAAGAAATTCAATTGTAAAATATGCAGTACATTTTAGAAATGTATATGTTTGAACACAGTCACCTAAGAATAGCAGCCACACTTTTTTTAGTTTATACATACTAAATTTATATTTGAGTACTGCCGTTCTATATATCGTTTTTAATTACCCAAACATATTATCTATATGGCAGACTATTAAGCCATTACTATTAAAGTTGTGCAGTCCAATCTGACTTCATGTAAAAAGTCAACTGCAAATCTGATAGCTAAATTCTTACTTGAAAATTTGCTGCATTGTTATATTTAAATTACGTTCTTGAAAATTATGCTCTTGGCTTTTTAGGTTCTTGGAAGAACAATATTTAGTGACAGTCATTATATGAACAGTAGTTGAGCTGAAATTCTGTTTTATTTTTCCTCATGAGTGTTTGTAGCTAAAGGCTTAATTTAATCCTCAAATAAAATATTCCATTAATGCACATTATTTTCTCATTTCATTTTTTTACTTGAGTCATTCTTAAATAAAATTTAGGTAGTGTTTCCTCCTATAAGAATATGTGCATGCTGATTCTTTGCAAAAAGGATTTGACATATTTTTCATAAGAAACTGTTACAAAATTAATATATATAAACGAATGACGGAATTTTAAAAAGGAACATACATATATGATACTAGCATATATGGTTGACTACACATTTGGTATTGAGAGCTTCTGAGTAGTTAATGCAAGATGTTATATGGCTCTTGTTGCCAGAAAAGAAGCACCTCCTTTCATATGCAAGGCAAACTTTGCTTTGTCAATACATTTTAAAATACATTTCTCAAATAGGCATCAGGTTTAAACCCTATAGAGTCATAGTTTAAAACCTATAGGAGACTGGTAGGCAATATAAATGCATCAGGTTTGAACCCTATAGAGTCGTAGCGACTGTGGACAACTGTCATCTAATAAGAGTAGTTGCTAACAGCTCCTGTCAGCATTGCCCCTTCTGTAGCTGTGGGTCCCTAAAACGAGGAAGTATGTATGCCTGCGTGTTTGTAAATTTTTCTAATTATAACGTGCTGGCAGATACTGCAAAAGATTTTTAAAATATTCGCTGGTTGGCTCTAGTTCATTGGTCACTAGTTTGTGACTGCTGATGTAAAGAATGTAAAACTGGATTATGAAAAATGTCATGAACGTTTTTTAACACTCAAGGGGATTTCATATGACTAGTTATTGTGATGATTATTGGATATATTCCAAGTATAAAACAATAAATCACAAGTCAGTGAAAGTGAATCCATGTGGCTCTGATGATGTGATGATAGCTTTCCCCAGGTCTTATCTCATCAGAAATTAAAGCACCAAAAAAGTGAGTTAGGTGCATATCTCTCGGCCAATCTTCTCTATTATTCCTCCTAATTTGACTTTTGAATAGCTGATTTGAATTAATACTGAGAGGGACTTGGAATGCTTTTTTATTCTGTTGCTTTTTAAATATGGATCCATTGTTGAAGCCTGGCAAGTAGGTAGAAAAAAAACTGTAGGTAATTGTGTTTAATTCTAGTCTCCACTTCTGCAACCTACTTTCTGTCCTTTTGCTGCCTGCCTGCCTCTGCCTACCTGCCCGCTATTCAGCCTTCCTATCTTTCTTAGTCTCAACTCACCTGCCTTTCTTATCTGCTTTGTTTCAAAAAGGATGTTAGTGATTTGTTAGAATACATAACATGTAACAATATAGTCTCAAAAGGAGAGCAAGAATGAAAATACACTTATTGAGCCCAGCATTAAATAAAAACTGAATAATGTGGTAAATACACTGCTAAACTGGTGGTCACAAATTTAACTCCAAGCTTTGAGTAGCCAGTATGAAAAAGAACATCTCTTCATGTACACATTGTGCATTGTCCATAGTATAAGACAGAAATTAATTTCTCAAGAAAAGTATAGCTGCTTTGCTATTAAGAGAGGAATTTCTTCTGAGGAGTCTCATAAAGAGGATACTAATAATATAATACAATAAAGATTATATTAATCTTAATAATGAGTGTAGTGGTGAAGGGGATATACACTTAAGTCAGGTGCTAGCTTCTTTCAAGATACTTACACTTTTTAACTAATAAAGCATTATGTTTTAGGTGATGCAGTTTACATTTTTGGATTCCTTATGTCTAATCAGCTATATCCATGACAGAGCTTTTCTCATAAATAATCAAAATGAAAGGCAACTGAGTCAAATATAGATTAGTTCCAGAAGGGAAAATGAAATTAACTATGTAGCTCAGAATTTTATATAGAAAAAGATTTATATTCACTGAATTGGTAGTATATTAATCATAGCTCACCATTCATTAACAAAAAATAAACCAAAACGTTTACTATAAACTGATCTGTCCAGTTTCTGTATCTTTAAAAGGAGGGGATTGGGTTGGATGATGGCTCAGATTGCTAATCAGCACTAAAATTATTTTTATATTAATGTTATTAACAGCATCAAAAGAAAAGAAAAAAGTCTGCATTTCTATAATTAAGACAAAAATCTGCCGGGGGGTGGGGGGGGGGGAAGAATTCTATAAGATTATACCAACCTTAAAATTAACATTTGTCATCCAATCTATATTTTATTACTCTAATCTTTTCCTTTCATATAACATTGTTGTGGATATTAAATATGTTCATACAAATAAAGTGCCTAAAACAGCCCTGAAACATGGTAATGTTCAACAAATGTTGGCCATTACTGTCATTTTTATACTCAAAAGAGGAAAAACCCAAATGTCATTCAGTGGGTAAAAGGATAAATTAACCTGGTACATTCATACAGTATTGCTTGGCAATAATAAGTAACAAAACACTGATACATACAACCACATGGATGAATCTCAAATGCATTATGTTAAGTAAAAGAAGTCAGCCTCCAAGGATTATGTACTTTATGATTCTATTTATATGACATTCTGGAAAAGACAGAACTACAGACAGATTAGTAGCCACTAAGGTTTAGGAGTGAGGGAACTATTCTGTATCCTGACTGAGGTAGTGATTACCTGAGTCTGTACATCTCCCAAAATTCAAAGCTATACAACTCCCCCACCAGCATACCCAAAACAACAAATGAATTTTCTGTATATTAATATTTTTAAAAACCCACAATGTGGTATTACTATACACTGATACAAATGGCTAAAATTAAAAGGACTGACAATGCTAAAGTTCTCATACTTTTCTGGTGTTAGTACAAAACATTTCACCTACTTTCAAAAACCATTTGACATTTCCTTGTTAAGTTAATCACTATCTTTACCATATGACCAACAACTCCTCTTCCACTAGTAGTAGACTTTCTCATCTTCCCTCCTCATTCTCTCCATTCATGACACTGTCATTCATGCCACACAACCAGAAACCTAGGGTCATTCTTTGCCTTATCACACTTTCTCATCCTCTAAATTCCATCAACCATTAAGTACTACTTCCTTTTTTCCCTAGCTATTTCCTAAATATTTATGCTATTCTGTGTGCTGTTTCTGATCATATCGAGGACATCATCATTTTTCATGTGGCCTATTATATCTTCTCAATTAGTTTCTATACCTACTGTCTAACTCAAATCAACCTCTAGACTCAGAGTCTAGGCCATTCTCTTGCTTCAAATTATGTAAGTGACTCCCAATTGCCTGCCTATGGAAGAAAGCACAAACTTCTTCACAAGGTATACAAGATGTCCCATTAATGTCCTGTACCTACAATGACAGTCTTCTCTCCTCTTTTTTTTCCCTCAGAATTTCTGCTACAGTAATATTATCCCTCAGATTATACTTCAGAGGGATAACCAAAACTTATAACCTCATGAAGACTGGGGTTTTTTGTGGGTTTTTTTTTTTCAAGTGATGTCTTTCCCATTGTTCCTTACTTAGTTTACTCCTACTGGAAAGAGGATGAGAATGGGACAGAAAAGTAAAGGAAAAAAAGGAAATAAATATTTCTAACAAGAATCTAATGTGTATCAAACACTGTGTTAAGTGCTGTCCATGTTATTTCCGGAATACTCATCCAACATTCTGAGGTAACTTTTGTTTATTTTACAGTTAAGAAAACTATATGTACCGAAATTGCCAGTGTCCCACAGTTGAGTAGAAACAGAGCTGAGAAAACTATGCCATTCTACTGTAGTGTCAACTTATGTGGTAATATTTCCCTACACCCAAGGTTTTTCCTACACTCATACAGGTTAGGCAGAGTACACTTCTATTCTAGCACCTGCTACTTTGTTTTGAGATAAGTTTCATACATGAGTATCTTTCTTTCTACTATAAGCACATTGAGGGTAGGAAATATCTTTGTTTTAATTTCTTTTAAGAACATAAAATACACATAGAAAAGAGAACATAATATAGAAGTTTCTTTAAAAAATACAGTCATAGATCCAACACTAAATTTAATGAAATGCAGCATTCCCTGGAACTTTGAAACCTGGCCCTAATTAGTGAGTGTGTCTTTTCCACCTTTATATTCCCAGTGCCCAGCACAGAGTAGGTGCGAATTAAACATTTGTTGAACTGAAGATAGATTCATATGAAGCTTTGCATATACAAAACATTGTGTTACACAAGATTTCTGTTCATGAACATTTCTTATTGTTATTCTATTCCCCTTGGGCTACTTGCAAGAAAACTGTAGACGTCTTCCATGATTTCATGGTTGTAGCCAAATAATATTGGCATATATAATTTCATTTTATCTGCATTAACTAACATTAAAAATGCAGCTGTAGGAGACCTTCAAGATGGCAGAGGAGTAAGACGTGGAGATCACCTCTCTCCCCACAAACACATCAGAAATACATCTACATGCAGAACACCTCCTACAGAACACTTTCTGAACACTGGCAGAAGACCTCAGACTTCCCAAAAGGCAAGAAACTCCCAATGTACCTGGCCGTGTGGCTGACAGAGTCTTGGTGCTCCAGCTGGGTGTCAGGCCTGAGCCTCTGAGGTGAGAGAGTGAGTTCAGGACGTTGGTCCACCAGAAACCACCCAGCTCCACATAATATCAAATGGCGAAAGATCTCCCAGAGATCTCCATCTCAACGCCAAGACCCAGCTCCACTTAACGACCAGCAAGCTACAGTGCTGGACACCCTGTGCCAAACAACTAGCAAGACAGGAACACAACCGCACCCATTAGCAGAGAGGCTGCCTAAAATCATACTAAGTTCACAGACACCCCAAAACACACCACCGGATGCGGTCCTACCCAACAGAAAGACGAGATCCAGCCTCATCCACCAGAACACAGGCACCAGTCCCCTCCACCAGGAAGCCTACACAACCCACTGAACCAAACTTACTCACTGGGGGCAGGCAACAAAAACAACGGAAACTACGAACCTGCAGCCTGTGAAAAGGAGACCCCAAACACAGTAAATTAAGCAAAATGAGAAAACAGAGAAATACACAGCAGATGGAGCAAGGTAAAAACCCACCAGGCCAAACAACTGAAGAGGAAATAGGCAGTGTACCTGAAAAAGAATTCAGAATAATGGTAGTAAAAATGATCCAAAATCTTGGAAATAGAATGGAGAAGATACAAGAAACTTTTAACAAGGACCCAGAAGAACTAAAGAGCAAACAAACAATGATGAACAACACAATAAATGAAATTAAAAATTCTCTAGAAGGAATCAATAGCAGAATATCTGAGGCAGGAAGAATGGATAAGTGACCTGGAAGATAAAATAGTGGAAATAACTACCGCAGAGCAGAATAAAGAAAAAAGAATGAAAAGAATTGAAGATACTCTTAGAGACCTCTAGGACAACATTAAACACACTAACATTCGAATTATAGGGGTCACAGAAGAAGAAGAGAAAAAGAAAGGGACTGAGAAAATATTTGAAGAGATTATAGTTGAAAATTTCCATAATATGGGAAAGGAAATAGTCAATCAAGTCCAGGAAGCACACAGAGTCCCATACAGGATAAATCCAAGGAGAAAAACACCAGGACACATGCTAATCAAGCTATCAAAAATTAAATACAAAGGAAAAATTTTAAAAGCAGCAAGGGAAAAGCAGCAAATAACATACAAAGGAATCCCCGTAAGGTTAACAGCTGATCTTTCATCAGAAACTCTGCAAGCCAGAAGGGAGTGGCAGGACATATTTAATGTGATGAAAGAGAAAAACCTACAACCAAGATTACTCTACCCAGCAAGGATCTCATTCAGATTCGACGGAGAAATTAAAACCTTTACAGACAAGCAAAAGCTAAGAGAATTCAGCACCACCAAACCAGCTTTACAACAAATGCTAAAGGAACTTCTCTAGGCAGAAAACGTAAGAGAAGGAAAAGACCTACAATAACAAACCCCCCAAAATTAAGAAAATTGTAATAGGAACATACATATCAATAATTACCTTAAATGTAAATGGATTAAATGCTCCCACCAAAAGACACAGACTGGCTAAATGGATACAAAAATAAGACACATATATATGCTGTCTACAGGAGACCCATTTCAGACCTAGGCACACATACAGACTGAAAGTGAGGGAATGGAAAAAGCTATTCCTTGCAAATGGAAATCAAATGAAAGCTGGAGTAGCAATTCTCATATCAGACAAAATGGACTTTAAAATAAAGACTATTACAAGAGACAAAGAAGGACACTACATAATGACCAAGGGATCAATCCAAGAAGAAGATATAACAATTGTAAATATTTATGCACCCAACATAGGAGCACCTCAATACATAAGGCAAATGCTAACAGCCATAAAAGGGGAAATCGACAGTAACACAATCATAGTAGGGGATGTTAACAACCCACTTTCACCAATGGACAGATTATCCAAAATGAAAATAAATAAGTAAACACAAGCTTTAAATGACACATTAAACAAGACGGACTTAACTGATATGTATAGGACATTCCATCCAAAAACAACAGAATACACTTTCTTCTCAAGTGATCATGGAACATTCTCCATGACAGATCATATCTTGGGTCACAAATCAAGTCTTGGTAAATTTAAGAAAACTGAAATTGTATCAAGTATCTTTTCTGACCATAATGCTATGAGACTAGATATCAATTATAGGAAAAAAACTGTAAAAAATACAAACACATTGAGGCTAAACAATACACTACTTAATAACCAAGAGATCACTGAAGAAATCAAAGAGGAAATCAAAAAATACCTAGAAACAAATGACAATGAAAACAGGATGACCCAAAACCTATGGGATGCAGCAAAGGCAGTTCTAAGAGGGAAGTTTACAGCAATACAATCCTACTTCAAGAAACAAGAAAAATCTCAAATAAACAACATAACCTTACACCTAAAGCAATTAGAGAAAGAAGAACAAAAAAACCCCAAAGTTAGCAGAAGGGAAGAAATCATAAAGATCAGATCAGAAATAAATGGAAAAGAAATGAAGGAAACAATAGAAAAGATCAATAAAACTAAAAGCTGGTTCTTTGAGAAGATAAACAAAATTGATAAACCATTAGCCAGACTCATCAGGAAAAAAAGGGAGAAGACTCAAATCAATAGAATTAGAAATGAAAAAGGAGAAGTAACAACTGACACTGCAGAAATACAAAGGATCATGAGAGATTACTACAAGCAACTATATGCCAATACAATGGACAACCTGGAAGAAATGGACAAATTCTTAGAAAAGCACAACCTTCTGAGACTGAACCAGGAAGAAATAGAAAATATAAAAAGACCAATCACAAGCACCGAAATTGAGACTGTGATTAAAAATCTTCCAACAAACAAAAGCCCAGGTCCAGATGGCTTCACAGGCAATTCTATCAAACATTTAGAGAAGACAAACATTTAGAGAAGAGCTAACACCTATCCTTCTCAAACTCTTCCAAGATATAGCAGAGGGAGGAACACTCCCAAACTCATTCTACGAGGCCACCATCACCCTGATACCAAAACCAGACAAAGATGTCACAAAGAAAGAAAACTACAGGCCAATATCACTGATGAACACAGATGCAAAAATCCTCAAAAAAATACTAGTAAACAGAATCCAACAGCACATTAAAAGGATCATACCCCATGTTCAAGTGGGGTTTATCCCAGGAATGCAAGGATTCTTCAATATATGCAAATCCATCAATGTGATACACCATATTAACAAACTGAAGGAGAAAAAACATATGATCATCTCAATAGATGCAGAAAAAACTTTTGACAAAATTGAACACCCATTTCTGATAAAAACCTTGCAGAAAGTAAGCATACAGTGAACTTACCTCAACATAATAAAGGCCACATAGGACAAACCCACAGCCAACATTGTTCTCAATGGTGAAAAATTGAAACCATTTCCTCTAAGATCAAGAACCAGACAATGATGTCCTCTCTCACCAGTATTATTCAACATACTGGTGGGAGTTTTAGACCCAGCAATCAGAGAAGAAAAAGAAATAAAAGGAATCCAAATTGGAAACGAAGAAGTAAAGCTGTCACTGTTTTCAGATGACATCATACTATACATAGAGAATCCTAAAGATGCTACCAGAAAACGACTAGAACTAATCAATGAATTTGGTAAAGTAGCAGGATACAAAATTAATGCACAGAAATCTCTTGCATTCCTATACACTAATGCTGAAAATTCTGAAAGGGAAATTAAGGGAACACTCCCATTTACCACTGCAACAAAAAGAATAAAATACCTAGGAATAAACCTACCTAAGGAGACAAAAGGCCTGTATGCAGAAAACTATAAGACACTGATGAAAGAAATTAAAGGTGATACAAACGGATGGAGAGATATACCATGTTCTTGGATTGGAAGAATCAACATTGTGAAAATGACTATACTACCCAAAGCAATCTACAGATTCAATGCAATCCCTATCAAAATACCACTGGCATTTTTCACAGAACTAGTACAAAACATTTCACAATTTGTATGGAAACACAAAAGATCCCAAATAGCCAAAGCTGTCTTGAGAAAGAAAAACGGAGCTGGAGGAATCAGGCTCCTAGACTTCAGACTATACCTCAAAGCTACAATAATCAAGACAGTATGGTACTGGCACAAAAAGAGAAATATAGATGAATGGAACAGGATAGAAAGCCCAGAGATAAACCCACGCACGTCTGGTCACCTTATTTTTGATAAAGGAGGCAAGAATATACAATAAGTGGTGCTGGGAAAACTGGACAGCTACATGTAAAAGAATGAAATTAGAACACTCCCTCACACCATACACATAAATAAACTGAAAATGGATTAAAGACCTAAATGTAAGGCCAGACACTATAAAACTCTTAGAGGAAAACATAGGCAGAACACTCTATGACATAAATCACAGCAAGATCCTTTTTGACCCACCTCCTAGAGAAATGAAAATAAAAACAATAATAAACAAATGGGACCTAATGAAATTTAAAAGCTTTTGCACAGCAAAGGAAACCATAAACAAGACGAAAAGGCAACCCTCAGATTGGGAGAAAATATTTGCAAACGAAGCAACTGACAAAGGATTAATCTCCAAAATTTACAAGCGGCTCATGCAGCTCAATATCAAAAAAACAAACAACCCAATCCAAAAATGGGCAGAAGACCTAAATAGACATTTCTCCAAAGAAGATATACAGATTGCCAACAAACACATGAAAGGATGCTCAAAATCACTGATCATTAGAGAAATTCAAATCAAAACTACAATGAGGTATCACCTCACACCGGTCTGTCAGAATGGCCATCATCAAAAAGTCTACAAACAATAAATGCTGAAGAGGGTGTGGAGAAAAGGGAACCCTCATACACTGTTGGTGGGAATGTAAATTGATACAGGCACTATGGAGAACAGTATGGAGGTTCCTTTAAAATCTAAAAATAGAACTACCATACGATCCAGCAATCCCACTACTGGGCATATACCCTAAGGAAATCATAATTCGAAAAGAGTCATGTACCACAACGTTCATTGCAGCTCTATTTACAATAGCCAGGACATGGAAGCAACCCAAGTGTCCATTGACAGATGAATGGATAAAGAAGATGTGGCACATATATACAATGGAATAGTACCCAGCCATAACAAGAAACGAAATTGAGTTATTTGTAGTGAGGTGTATGGACCTAGAGACTGTCATACAGAGTGAAGTAAGTCAGAAAGAGAAAAACAAATACCGTATGCTAACACATATATATGGAATTAAAATTTAAAAAAGGTTCTGAAAAACCTAGGGCCAGGATAGGAATAAAGACGCAGATGTAGAGAATGGACTTGAGGGCACGGGGAGGGGGAAGGGTAAGCTGGGACGAAGTGAGAGAGTGGCATGGACTTATATATACTAACAAATGTAAAATAGATAGCTAGTGGGAAGCAACCACATAGCACATGGAGATCATCTCGGTGCTTTGTGACCACCTAGAGGGGTGGGATAGGGAGGGTGGGAGGGAGATGCAAGAGGGAGGCAATATGGGGATATATGTATATGTATAGCTGATTCACTTTGTTATAAAGCAGAAACTAACACACCATTGTAAAGCAATTATACTCCAATAAAGATGTTAAAAAAAATAAAAATAAAATGAAAAAAAAAAAGGCTCTCCAGTAAGACAAAAAAAAAAAAAAAAAAGAATGGGTTAAAAAGTAAAATAGGTAGCTATTGGGAAGCAGATAGGGAGATCAGCTCGGTGCTTTGTGTCCACCTAGAGGGGGGAGGGAAGCGCAAGAGGGAGGAGATATGGGGATGTATGTATCTGTATAGCTGATTCACTTTGTTATACAGCAGAAATTAACACACCATTGTAAAGCAATTATACTGCAATAAAGATGTTAAAAAAGAAAAAATACAACTGTAGCTCTATTTCATAAGTTATTATTTTTAATGAGCCTTTTATACAAAGTCAATTTTAGGGAAGTTCTGTAAAGCAAACAAAAACACTAAACAAACAAAGAAAAAAGAAACTCCATTGCTTACATAATAGACTCTTGTGTTGATTTAACATATTAGTGGCAGAAATTCTAGAAGTGTCCCAGTTTAACAGACTTTTAATCAGTCATTTATTCTCACAGTATAATGCTTGAGAGAGTCATAACTTCTAAGTTATTTGCATAATCCCTGTGCTTTTTCCACTAAATGTTTTGCTAAATTTAACACAGCTATTAAAACAGAGCATGAACCACAAATTTTTAAATGTAAATATCAACATGCTTTTCAATCAATATTCAGATTTAGAAGATCATGAGTTAACTATTAACCTCATTTCTCCATTAATTATAATTCCTCATAGATCAATAAATCTTAAGAAGGACAGCAGAATTAATTCTTACTATTTGTGACAAAGCCCCACAAATATCTTTTGGAATATCTAGTAATTGTCTAGTGTGAGAATTGGGTTGAGCAGTTATCCTAGGAGAACACATGCTGGAGAAACCCTACAAATCTTGAAGAGATTGTTCAGAGTCAAAATGTACACTCATTCTTAGATACATTTCATCCTTTCCCATTTCCTCAAACTTCCACTACCTTCTCTTCTGTCCAAACAATTTGTGATTTTGCTTCCTATTTAACTAAGGAAGTAGAAGCCATTGAAGATGATGCCCAGTGAGCCATGCCCTTAGAGAATCCCTTTCCCTTGTGTATGGGCAAGATGTATAATTTACCTCTAACAGAATAAGGCAAAGTTAATGGGCTATCATTCCTGTGATTATTAAATGGCAAAGGTGAAGGGATTTTGAGGATGTAATTGAGAATCCTAATCAGTTGACTTTAAGTTAATTGAAAGGTAGCAATCCTCAGTGGACTGACCTATTCAGGTGAGCCCCTTAAGAGAGGTCAAGAGGTTAAAGATAGAAGACAGAGATATTTTCTTGCTGGCCTGAAGAAGCAAACCACTGTAAGTCTATAGGTTCTAGGAAATGAAATTCCCCAACAACCAAGTGAGCTGAGGACTCTGAACTTTATGTGCCTTCAGCACCAGCTGACACCTCGATTATAGCCCTGTGAGACCCTGAGCAGAGAAGCAGGTTAAGCCATGCCAGGTATCCTAACTCATGAAAACTGTGAGATAATAAAATATATGTTGTCTTCAGTTGCTAAATTTGTGATCATCTGTTATGCAGCAATAGAAAACTAATACACAATCAAAAGAAAACATGCCCAATCTTCTAACACTGCACTCTCTTGCATGTATCATTTGTGCTCATAAGCTCTGTCATCCCTTCTTTTAACTATTTGTAAACTGTCCTTGTTTTCATCTAAGGCTAATCTCTCCTTCTGGGTTCTAAACGCTATTTCCTCTTGTTTGCTCAAAGACATTCCTCTGACAATGGTCCTCTTTCACTCCTACATCATTAAATCTACCCCTTTCTAGTGAATCATTCCTATCAGCAAACAGGATCTGTTTTCTTCCAACTTCCAAAAGCATGCTCCCTCTGTGGTATTCTTTCCAACTATATAACCCCAGTCTAGTCATGAGAAAACACATCAGATGCACTCTAATTGAGGGGCATTCTGAAAAATACCTAACCAAAACTCCACAAAACTGTCAAAGATGGGCTTCCCTGGTGGCGCAGTGATTGAGAATCTGCCTGCCAATGCAGGGGACGCCGGTTCGAGCCCTGGTCTGGGAGGATCCCACATGCCGCGGAGCAACTAGGCCCGTGAGCCACAACTACTGAGCCTGCGCGACTGAAGCCTGTGCTCCGCAACAAGAGAGGCCGCGATAGTGAGAGGCCCGCGCACTGCGATGAAGAGTGGCCCCCGCTTGCCACAACTAGAGAAAGCCCTCGCACAGAAACGAAGACCCAACACAGCCAAAAATAAATAAATAAATAAATAAAAATTTTAAAAATAATACAGACATACACTTAAAAAAAAAAACTGTCAAGGACATGAAACAAGGGAAGACTGAGAAACTGTCATAGACCAGGGGAGACTAAGACAACATAGAAACGAAATGCAAATGGTATCTGGGACTGGACCCTGGAACGGTAAAAGGACATTAAGGGAACAACTGCTGAAATCTGAATGAAGTCAGAAGTAATCCATGTTACTTCTTAGCTTTGATACATATACCATGGTGGTTCCTCAACTTCTTGAGGTCTTTGCTCAAATATCATCTTCCCAGTGAGGCCTTCTTTGACTACTCTATTTTATTTTAGATTACACCCCCTATTTCCATTTAAAAGACACATATAGTATGCTTACTTTTAGATAATGAGGAAATTATCTAAGTGTAATATATCCATGTACAAGGAGTTCACAGATTAAAAGCAAAAGAATAATTTCTTCACAAGATATCAGTTGTTTCTGATTGCCCAGTGTCCCTTAACTCTCACTGATAAAAATTCCATGCTTTATATTTAAAGATCCACCCCGTATGGCCCTCGTGGCATTATTAATCTCTGTATTTTGGGGTTGGACATATGGTATCAACCGGCAAATGACTTTCCTCCCTTTGCTCCAGGGCTAGGCATGTGAACCAAGCTCAGCTGAGCTCTAATAATATAGACTTGGAACACTTCATAGATATATTTTGTCTAACGTGGAAAGCTTCTGTCTGAAAAAAAAAATGGCAACACATGGAAGGAAACAGCAAGAGGTTAAGAAACAGAGCCTTGATGGTGTATTTCGAACCTTCAGATTCTACCCTGAACCATGCCTGCCTTTTGGCTCCACTCCATTAGCCAGTAAACCTTTTCAATAAAGTTAATTTTAGTTGGATTTATTTCATGGAACTGAGAGAGTCCTGCTTAATACAACTGCATATAGTGTTATGTTTCAAAATTGAGGTAGATATGAAGAAGGCATTAGGAAGAGAAAGTCAGTCGTCTCTGAAGGGTTACAGAAACATTTACAGAGGAGTCACTCTTAAGGTTTAAAGTCTAAGGGCTCAACATACGGGCAAACAAGGGAAACACCTCACTGAATATCTGAGTTCTGTGCATCAAGCATTATCTTAAATACATTACATACATTATGAAATAGATTCTAGTATTGTCACCAGTTTCCTAACTGAGGAAGAAAGCAATACCTTGCCCAAGTTTACATCTGATAATTGAATCATCAGCTGAATTCCACACTATGCTTTTCTTTTTTTTTTTTTTTTAGGAAAACAAGTTTTATTACACATAGGTTTTGAAATGTTTGCCATGTGTTCTGAGAACTCAAACTAATACACAATTTATTTATTGTGGATTGGATTTCCTTACAAAGGGGTATAATTTGAGGCCTGACATCATCTAACTTTGGTTTAATTAAGATGAACAATATACTAGAGACCAATGGGTAAAACAGAAATGTGGCTTAAGAAGATAAAAGTAACTCTGAGTTTATTTTTATAAAATCTTATTTTATAAGACTTTAAGTCTACTACCTGTGGGCTGCTAACTCCTGAGTGGAGCAGTGATTGCTGAGTACGTGTAGTTATGTACAATTTCTTCTGGGAATCAAGTATTTCCACTACTGTGGCTGAAACACTGAATCAGATAGTACTGGTGACAACTTCTTGGATGGGTTAGTGGATGACCTCTCCATGAATACAACATAGGCAAAAAAAAAAAATTTTGAGGCACATTAGTGTGATGCTTTTCAAATGCTTTATTTCTGAGTAGAAGTAGGGTATTTTTACAAAAAATATATATTAATTTCTATGGGGAAAAGTAAATATTTTTGAGGATGGATGAATAGTCCTATAAGAGCTGACAGTTTTAAGAGAACTTCAGATTTATTTGCTCACAAAATCTAGTAACATCCAACACCAATTGATATAGATTTTTTCTATATGCTACAGCTTCTTAAACTTTTCCTCTCATAAATATCCCTTATAAAATATTCATTTTATTCAAATAATATCTGCTTTTCTGCAGACGTGATTATAGGGCCATGTAGGTGGATCTCAGTCATCTCTTTATCATTAATGAAACACCCAAAATTTTTCTTTAATTAAGATATCTCTCACTAATTGACACCGTTCTTTTGTTGCTTAGCATTTTGGCATCATACGTTATTAAGATAGCTGAGAAAATACTGATTTTCTTTAATGATGCCCTGTAACTCTTCAGTCTTTTTGAATTTTTAACTTCTGTAGGCATAAATCCAAGCATTTATAAGCTGAAATATTTCTTCTTTATTGTGCACAGATTTCCAAAAACTCTAGAAAATATGGTTTTATTCACCATTTAGAAGCATCATGCCTTCTTAATGGTAATTACTGTGCTCTAGGAAATAAGTTATTATCTACTATGATTATGAAAAACCTATTTTACCTAACTAGCGTCAAGTGAGCTAACAATTCATTAGTGGCACTTTCACTAAATAAATTGATAAGCACTTTGGAAATAAGCTTAAATGCATTTTCAAACTCTAAAAACTTTCTATCTTTTACTTTCTTTCTCTTCATTCTTTCCTTGCTTTCTGCTTTTCCCCCTTCTTTCCTCTTCTTCCCTTCCTAGTTTCCTTCCTTCATTAAAGAAAAAAAAAAAAAAAAAAGCTTAGTGTTACAAATGACATTTCTCCAGATCAGATTTCTTACAGACAGAACTATCAGGATCCAAAGTAGGATGCCGTCAGAACTACAATGTGGTACCACCTCACACAGGTTAGAATGGCCATCATTAAAAAGTCTACAAATAACAAATGCTGCAGAGGTTGTGGACAAAAGGGAACCCTCCTATACTGTTGGTGGGAATTTAAGTTGGTGCAGCTACTATGGAAAACAGTATGGAGGTTCCTCAAAAAACTAAAAATAGAGTTGCCATATGATCTAGCAGTACCACTCCCAAGCATATATCTGGACAAAACTATAATTCAAAAATATACCTGCACCCCTATGTTCATAGCAGCACTATTCACAATAGCCAAGACATGGAAGCAACCTAAATGTCCACTGACAGATGAATGGATAAAGAAGATGTGGTACATATACAATGGAATATTACTCAGCCATAAAAAAGAATGTAATAATGCCATTTACAGCAACATGCATAGATCTAGAGATTATCATACTGAGTGAAGTTAAGTCAGAAAGAGGAAGACAAATATCATATGATATCACTTATATGTGGAATCAAAAAATAAATAAAAATGAGCTTATCTACAAAACAGAAACAGACTCACAGACAGAACAGAGTTGTGGTTGCCACAGGGGAGGGGGAGGAGGGGAGGGATGGATTGGGAGTTTGGGGTTAGCAGGTGCAAACTATTATATATAGAATGGATAAACAACAAGGTCCCACTGTAGAGCACAGGGAACTATATTCAATATCCTGTGATAAACCATAATGGAAAAGAATATAAAAAATAATGTATATATGTGTATAACTAAATCACTTTGCTGTACAGAAGAAATTAACACAACACTGTAAATCAACTATGCTTCAATAAAAAAGTAGGATGACGTATCTTTGAAAATTTTCTTTTCAATTCTTAAATTCTAAACACCAAAATAAGTTTTATATTTTACATTTTATAATCTGCCTTGAACTTTATGGGCTATGAATGGTCTATTACATATTTTCATGAATTACAAACTCTAAATAAGATAATAGTTGAAATTGCATCACTCCCTACATATATTTTGATTAGAGCATGTCAATTTATCATAGATAAGGATGGCATTTCTGGCTAAAATTTTCTGAGTATCTATGGTTGTACTTTAACTTTGTTGTCTCATTAACCTTCAGAACATCCTGTGGGGTAAGGGAGCTATCTTTAGCTCCATTTTTAGTTTCCTCATCCATAAAATGCAAATAATAGTAGCACATACCTCCTGGAGTTATATGCTATTAGTTGAAATAAGTGATACACAGTAACCTACTTAGGGTTGCAAAGCTAACTAGGGATAGGACCAGGATTTAAACCCAGACCTGTATAACTTTAGACCTTGTGTATTTAATTGTGCTATAATGCCATACTGCAAGCTAACTGCTGCTGGAAAGAACACCTTCCCCTAGCTCCTGTACTGCTCCCTCTCAACTGGAATGTGAGGAGGATGACAGAGCTTGGCTTACTTTCACTATGACTATGACTTCCCATGCTCCAACCACCCCACGTTACGTTAAACCAAATCCAAGAAGGGTCTACATTTCAACTTAATCATCCATCTCTCCATAAGATAACATCATTACCACTAATACTGTGTCCTATATCCCTGTTTATGTTAGTCCCCCTGATAAGAAGTCCAAACCCCATATCCTTTCTCAATTTAGCTCCATATGGCACTGAACTTTTCTTATTCAAGCTCCCATTCTTTCCTGTAGTTGACAGACTCTAAGACAACCCTAGTTTTCCCAGCCTCCTGGTACTCAAGTTCTTGTGTAATCTGTTCCCCTTGAGTGTGGGTGGGGCCTGTGACTTGATTCTAACCAACAGAATACTACAAAAACAACTAGACCTAGACATCACATCTGTGCTTATGATACACAAGACTGTAGTGTCTGTTTTGCTAGAAGACGCTCTCTCTTGCTGCCTCATTTGGAATAGGTGGCAAAGAACTGAGGGTGACCTCCAGCTAACAGCCAGCAAGAAACTAAGGCTCTGAATCCATCAGTCTGTAAGTCTGAATTCTGCCAAGTCACATGAGTTTGGAAGGGAATCCTTCCCCGGTCAAGTCTTAAGAACATAGCTTTGGCTGACACCTTGATTGCAACCTTTCAGAGGGCCAGATTAACCACGTTTAGACTCCTGACCCACAGAAATCGGGAGATGATAAATCATTGCTTTAAGCTGCTACATTGTGATGTTGTTACCCAACAATATGCACCTAATACACCCTTGAATTCCCAACTCTTTGTATGTGGCCTCTGGAATTCACTGAGGAAATAGAGGCCATCAGAAGAGAATTTCTACATCCATCAGCAAGTATTCCAATCTACCTACCTTTCTTTCTTGATTATTCAGCTGTCTCTCCTATTAAAATGGATGAACTTTCCATGCTCCTAAGATCTTCTGACTTGTGCATTTGATTCAATTCCCTCTCGCCATCTCAAAGACTTTTCTCCTGTAATTATTTTTCCCTCACAATCATTAATTTTTTTCCCTTTCTACTGGATAGTTCACATTTGCAAAGAAGTCCATGTATGATACTCCCATCATAAAACCACAACAAAAACTGCCCTGGACTTCATCTCTCATTAGTTACAGACCCTTGTTTCCTGATACAGGAAATATTTCAGAAGAGTTGTTTATACTCTCTTACCTACTTCTCCTGCTATTCCCTTTTGGATCCAATTAGTCTTTCTTTCCTACCACTCCACTAAAAGTGCTCCTATTTGGGTCCCTAATGACCTCCAAATTGACAAATTTCAGAGGTAATTCCCAGTCTCCATCTTATTCAAACCCTCTGCAGTGACACAGTTGATTTCCCTCCTCCTTGAAGCACTTTCTTCTAGTTTTGGTGATATCCCCCATTTCCGGTTTTCCTTCTAACAATGACTGTTCCTTTTCAACGCCTTTCTGTATCTTTCTGCCTTTCTTAACCACTAAATCTTACAATGCTCTGAACTTTGTCCTTGCACATCTTCTCTTCTCTATCCAGATCCCCTTCCTAGGCAACCTTGTCTAGTTCCATGGCTCTAAGTCTCATGGATATGCATATCACTTCCCAAGCTATATCTATAGCCCTGACTTTTCATCTGAACTCTAGGCTCATATATCTAATCTGCACTTGGATTTCTAACAGGTAACTCAAGTTTAACTTTTAAAAAATTGAACTCTTACTTTCCTGCATCCCGCAAACATTTGCTTTCCCAGGAAGTGACATCAGCATACTTCCTGTTCCTCATGCCAAAATCCTTGGAATCAGTCTTGATTCCTCTCTTTATTTCCCATCCCACACTCATTCCTTTGCAGAGAATCTGCCAATTCTATCTTCAAAATGTGTTCTCAATATGAAACTTTCTCATTCCATTCACTAAGACCACTTTGGCTGTAGCCACCATCTTTTTCTTCCCTGGCAGTACCTTCTCACACCTTGTTTTTTTTTTTGGAAACTTACGGCTTATCCACCCCTTTGCAGGTGACTGAGTGATCCTTTATAACATATTAAAGTACATTATGATATTTTATTTCTTAAAACCATCCAGTGGCTCCTTTCAACACTAGGAATAAAATCCAAAGTATACACGGTAGGCATGTAAGCCTGCATGATCTAGCCCTCCCTTCTGCCCTGACCATTCTTCCTTCACTCTTCCCTTGTGCACTCCACCCCAGCCACACAGACCTCTTGCTGTCTCTGGAGCACTCTGTACACTGCTGTACACTGTTGGTGGGAATGTAAGTTGGTGCATGCCTCAGGTTCCTCCTTCCTTGGTCCCTGCTGTTTCCCTTTCCTTGAATGATGCTCCACAAGATATCTGCAAGGCTCACTGCTACCCTCATTTTAAAAGACAAATATCAGGGGCTTCCCTGGTGGTGCAGTGGTTGAGAATCTGCCTGCCAATGCAGGGGACACGGGTTCGAGCCCTGGTCTGGGAAGATCCCACATGCCGCGGAGCAACCAGGCCCGTGAGCCACAACTACTTAGCCTGCGCGTCTGGAGCCTGTGCTCCACAACAAGAGAGGCCGCGATAGTGAGAGGCCCGCGCACCGCGATGAAGAGTGGCCCCTGCTTGCCGCAACTAGAGAAAGCCCTCGCACAGAAACGAAGACCCAACACAGCCAAAAAAAAAAAAAAAAAAAGGCAAATATCATCTGATACCACGGATGTGTAAAGTTTAAAAATGGATGCAAATGAACGTATTTCCAAAACCGAAACAGACCCACAGACGTAGAAAACACACTTATGGTTACCAAAGGGGAAAGGTAGTGGGGAGGGGTAAATTAGGAGTTTGGGATTAGCATATATGCACTAACATATATATATATAAAACAGATAATCAACTAGGATCCACTGTAGAGCACAGGAAACTCGACTCAACACTGTCATAACCTATATGGGAAAGGAATCCAAAAAAGAATGGATATATGTATATGTGTAACCGAATCACATTGCTGTACACCTAAAACAAACACAACATTGAAAATAAACTATACTCCCATATAAAATGAAAATAGAATTAAAAAAAAAAAACCAGAAAAGAAATGCCTTCTTTATTCTCCTCAGGCCTCGGGGACCTAGGCTGTGGTCACATCCCTGGAACCTGAGCAGGCTGAGTCCCAAGGCTGGACCGTCATGGGACTGAGGGAGCTGGGGAGGATGTGCCAGCACACGAGACCCCCTTGGACCTGGAGTGTCTCGTCCCCTCTGGATGGCACCACAATCTCCAGATCCAGGCGGGCCCTCTTATGGCTAAAGCAGGCCGAGTACACCCAAGGATGGTGGACCCCCTGGGCTGGAAGAGCTTTGAAAAGTCCCCTGGTGTCCCCGTCTCCTGGTGGTGGGCTTCCCACCTCCAGCCTTTTTCTTTAGAGTCACTGCCCCACCTATGTCCGACAGGACCCTCAGGATCGAGGTGTTGCAGGTGTTGGGATGAGTCTGGGGGTGGTGAAGTGTAACGGGGGGGGGCAAGTAATGAGACACAAATGTTTGGATGTCTGTGCTGGCATATTCCACCCTAATTTCCAACCCAGGAACACCACTTCGGCTAAGGCTCTGGTTGCTCCAGGAACCAAATCTGGGCATGAAGAAATGCTGCTGCCCTGTGGCCACGTCCCATAATGACAAGTTTAAAACCGGTGCTTATGGGCACTTCATATTCACAAGGCCTCAAGAAATGTCCTGGGGTGGGTAATCGCAAACGAGTTCAAAACAGGGCCGACTTTCAAGACACCAGTTTCCACAGGTATATTTCATGCGCCCCCTGTGTCCAAAAATGAACATAAAAACATCGCTGATTATTAGAGAAATGCCAATCACAACTACAACGAGGTTATCTATCACCTCCCAACAGTCACAATGGCCATCATTTAAAGTCTACAAACAACACATGCTAGAGGGAATGCGGAGAAAAGGGAACCTCTTACACTATGGGGGGTGTAAGTTGGTAGAGCCACCATGGAGAACAGTATGGAGTTTCCTTAGAAATTCCTCAAAATTCCTTCCCCGAGAATACTATGTAAACTAGCAGCCATATCACTTTCTCCTCCCTTGCACTGCTTCATTTTTCTTCAAGGCTCTTCCACCAAGAGACAAGGTTCCATAGCTGTATTTAGTGTCTGTCATCCTTTCTGGAATGTAAGTTCTGTGTCCTAGTGGGTCCTCTGTTTACTCACTGCTGTTTCACAATGCAGACAAGTTCCCCGGGGAGAGATGAAGCATGAGGACAGCAGCAAATCATGAAAATGAAAATATCAAAATATCACCACTGGTTGAGTTATAGAAAAGGCAGTTTTCCATTAAAATGTTTGTATCTTGATGAAGAATTTGCTGTTATACAATAGATTCATCACCTATGTACTATAATTTATTTGTAGCTATTTATGTATAAATGACCTTATCACATTTCTGATAGGTTCATTTTTTTCCTTCTGGGCAATAGGGGGTTTTGTCTCCATTCTCCTTGTCCCTGACCACCACGATTCATTTAAAATAACCCTTCATTTAAATTTCATAGCGCTATTTATCCAGACTTTTAAGAAATTCTCATCAATTGATCCCTTTTCTTCTCCAGGATTTTCACTGAGGAAAAATAATTGGTTAGAACATTTTGTAAGATTCATTCCCTAATCAGTAATCCTCTAGTTAGCTTTGACCTTCCCCACAAGGTGAAAAGATCAAAAAGATTTTTCAAAACTTTTTCTTTGTCTTGACTGGCAATACCTCTTACCTCCTTCCAACTTCCTCTTTATATGTGCCAATGTACCTGTGAATGTTTTTGAAATTGTCACAAAGCTTTTCCTTTTCTTCCCATTTATTTTTCATTGTAAATATTACAACAGACTTCTACTCACTTATTCTAATAGAATTCAGCACCACCAAACCAGCTCTACAGCAAATGCTAAAGGAACTTCTCTAAGTGGGAAACACAAGAGAAGAAAAGGACCTACAAAAACAAACACAAAACAATTAAGAAAATGGTCATAGGAACATACATATCGATAATTACCTGAAACGTGAATGGATTAAATGCTCCAACCAAAAGACACAGGCTTGCTGAATGGATACAAAAACAAGACCCATATATATGCTGTCTACAAGAGACCCACTTCAGACCTAGGGACACATACACACTGAAACTGAAGGGACGGAAAAAGATATTCCATGCAAATGGAAATCAAAAGAAAGCTGGAGTAGCTATACTCATATCAGATAAAATAGACTTTAACATAAAGACTGTTACAAGACACAAGGAAGGACGCTACATAATGATCAAGGTATCAATCCAAGAAGAAGATATAACAATTATAAATATATATGCACCCAACATAGGAGCACCTCAAT